>NC_141704.1:14083258-14508258 GCF_971803275.1 Cyanistes caeruleus | reverse complement strand
AACCAGAGGCCCTAATATTATTAGAAATTAGAAGTTAGAGATAACATTTTTAGCTTAGCTTCCTACATCTACCTTAAATGCTTAATTTTTTTTCTGGCTCCTATTTCAAGCATATAATTTTAGAAGCAAGGCTGGTTTCAGCTGGGCTCCTCCAAAAATCTGTTGGGCAGTGGTCTTCACTACTGCTGTTAGACTTCAGCTAGAGGAGCACACAGTCCATGCTGTAGAGCAGCTCCTTGTAAACAGGTAAATCACCTGGTGTGTTAAATATGCTTGTAAGTATATTAAAACATTCCATATCACATCAAAGGTCCTTCTGATCTCATGTCCTGCCTCCATAGTTGTGGGTGACAGATTGTTAAGGATAGTGATACAGTGATTCTTATGGAAAAAGATACAAGAAATTATACAGGAGCAGACAGTAACAGGTGCTCAGGAAACAAAAGGTTCAGTGCTTCAGGTATGGAACAGACAAAAACAAAGCAGGTCATGGACTCTGAAGGCATGGAAAAGTAGCATTGAATAAATCCAGCATCAGAAACAGAGGAGGTGGGTGATAGGAAGAAGTTTAGTAATGGGGGTAATCCATCAATGGGAGATATTAAGCAAAGGTGGAACGAGGGTGGGTCTGAGCTGTCCTCATACTGTGAGGGCCCAGCTGTGCCACACTGATGTCCTCCCTTTGCCAACTCCTCCTGTAGGTGCTCCCTGACGGATGGCCAGTGCAAGTGTCTCCCCAACATCGTGAGCCGCCAGTGCAATGAGCCAGCTCCAGGATACTTCTTTCTACCCCTGGATTATTATATTTATGAAGCTGAGCATGCAAAGCCCCTTTCTGGCTCTGCACCCTTGGTAGGTTTTTGATATTTTAGGTGTTGTACTGAGAGGGGATCATTGAGGTGGTGAGATGGGAGCTGAGGCTGAGGAGGAGAGCCCTTGCTTGGAGAGCAGCTCTTTAGAAGGAAAATGCAAAGCAAGTCCCTCAGCCATCATCAGTTTGTTTTTGTTTTTCATGGACATGACTATTCCATAACTGTGGCTGTTAAAGAGGGGTAGTCAGTACAGCACAGTATGACCTGCAAAGCTGCCCTTGCTGCTTCTCAAGTGCAGGCTGGTCTAGCATGAATTAGAGAAATTAATTTAATTATTTAAATTAGAGGAAAGTGTTTGAGTTGCCAATAGCTCTCACGAAATGTTTTATTTCTGGGAATCTTCAACATGGGAAGAATCAAATTACTTTCTGCTTCATTGGACTAATTCCTGCTGCCTTATATAAAGGCACTGATTATGGCCTAATTTCCTCAAGAATTTGGCATCCATCTGTAATGTTTTTAGAAAAATTAATTATTCTTTTCCCCCTTCAACATGGGGGTAGTTGTTCCCCATCCTGAGTGCAAGCCTGGAATGCATCCCTTCCTCTGTCTATGCTCTTGCTAACATTTTTTCTCTGGCATGTTGTACAGAAACTCTAGGTAAGGAATAATAAAAAAAATGTTTATTTTCAGGTTGCATCTACAAATATTTATCCATAATCGCATTCAGTAATTATCCTACAGTCCAGTAATTAAATGGAAAACAGATGTGTGGGGAATAGCTTATGAGGGAAAAGTGCAAGTTAATTTTAAGGGAGTGAGGGAAAAAGTTTCCAGAAGCTGCTGGGCCTCAGTTTAGAGTTTCTCCCAGAAGATAATAGATCTTGTTTTAAGAATGTGGATTTTCATTTAATTGCTCACCACTGTTGAGACAATGCTGCTCCTCTTTTATGGCTTCATAGGTTCAGCCAAGCACTCTTCCAAGGTGTGACATCTACTTCCAGAGGAAAGGCTATGAGTTCATGATTGAAAATGGAAAGATTGTATTAAACAGGAATAAGAAAAGAACTGTAAGAAAATCTGGACTGGAACAGGTAAATTTGTACTTTAGTAGTTACTTAAATTTACACCAAATAATAAAATTTTATTTTGTAACAAAGGGCAAGGAAATGCCTGAGCACATGGGATTCACAATCTTAGACATTAAATTCCTGACACAAATCAATTTTTTGCTACACAGTTGTGTTGGATGTTTTATTATTCACACTGACAGGCTTGCTCTGCTATATCCAGCACTTGTGTAGACTCAAGCTCCATGAATTTTTGGAAGGGAAAAGTCCTTATGAAAGGTAATTTTTTTTTTTTCCTTGGTTGCAAGACATTTCCAAGAAGTTTACCAAGACATTAGCATGGTACCTCCTGCACTTAAATGCAGCCATTGTAAATATCAATATTTATGTATCCAGCTTATAATGAAAGGTCCAGCCATGTATAAAATCAGGCTTACTCTGTTTAAGATTTGCAATGTGAATGTTTGGAGATGCCAGATATTTAGAGGTGAGTGGATTGTTCTAGTCCCTGTTATTGCTGTTGCTGCAAACTTATAGGAGACTTTTCATTACATGTGACCCTAAATATCCTACATTTGGAAGAGTTCTTATATTGTTGACTATGAGCTTGTTCAGAAAATGAGACTGATGGGTAAAATAAGTAATTTAAAACAAAAAAATATTTTGTTTCTTTTTTCCGAGTGGTTTTTCTTTTGTCATTTGACTCTGTGTGCTGTTGCAAACGTCAGTGTGTCTTTGCAGGGTGCGATGCAGTTTGGACAGGACTGGGATTTGGCGGTGGTGTTCCGGCAGCCCAGCGCTGGCCGGGCTGTCACATGGACAGGACATGGCTTCGCTCGCGTTCCCAGTGGAGCTGGGCTGAGATTTGCCATCAACAATGTTCCCTTTGCTATGGACTTTGATAT
Source organism: Cyanistes caeruleus (assembly GCF_971803275.1). Classification (NCBI taxonomy): domain Eukaryota; kingdom Metazoa; phylum Chordata; class Aves; order Passeriformes; family Paridae; genus Cyanistes; species Cyanistes caeruleus. The sequence goes on along the minus strand of NC_141704.1, from coordinate 14,505,471 downwards.
CGCAGTTCGTTATGAGCCTGAGGTACTTGTGAAGTCTTGTGTGTCTTGTGATGTTGTAAGGTGCAGGGTCTATTTTGTGAATAATAGGATGAGCAACTTGTCCTATTCTTTAGAGCTAAATTTTTTTTTTTTTCCTTTTTACCCAGTAACAAGTTGCCATACCAACCAAGTAATATATCCTCCACTGACCCCCTTAACCCTTTCGACTCAAATATGAAAAATCAGCACTAAAGGTGTTTTCTAAGCATCAGCCAAGATTTCATTTTCTGAATGTTTCTCTTTTGGCACCTTTACTTGGACTGGACTTTTACTCAAAAATCAAAATGGAAAATACATGGAAAATACAGTTCCTTTTAAACAAGCATCCTATATCCCTAGCTGGGATTTTTTGGGCAGTAAAATGTGCACAGGCAGGAGTGATCTGCACAGATATTTATCCGGGCCTTTTGCAGGCATCCTGCTTCCCAGTTGTTCCGGCTGGACTCTGAGATGTGTGAAAATTGTAGGAAAATAGCCAAATTACTATTTTTTGCCTGGAGAAGATTTTTCAATGATGATGACATGTCTAGGGAAATCTGTTAATCCAAATCTGGTTAAACTCAGGTCCCCACCCATGTCTTCAAAAACACAGGCAAGTATTTTATTGGTACCAGCTTTTGTATGTGCCTTACTCTTTTGCAATTCACTGGGACAGTCCCACAACTCAGAATTTTCCTGCTGCCTATTGTATTCTGTTCTCTGACTGTCACTCTGAGACAAAACAATCTCCCAGTATCTTAAAACATGGGAGCAATTTTTCAGTGGGCTGATCTGAGGTACCTTTTTCTGTCTAAGTATTGAAGAGCTGGGTTTTAAATACATTTGTTACAAAGTCTTTTATGTTTATTGTTTCTTATTAGATGTGTGAGAAGGCAGCTAATGAAGGATATCTCCAGAATAACACTGTGCTAAGAAAGGAAACAACTCCAAGGACCCTAACAGAGCTTTTCCATTTGAACCAGCTGAGGTCCCATTTCCGTCTCTGCTTTTCATTAGCCATTGCAAATACAATGAATTTTTCACAAATAACATAGTTTTTCAGTGCTGTAAAGAATAAAGAGAAAATCTGTTTTTTCACTGCAGTGTGCAATCATTCAGATGGCTTTCATTAACGCTTGCAAAGAGAAAGCAAGTTTTTCAGATACAAAATATAGCCATAATTTTTGTCTTTTGTTTATAGTTCTTGGAAGACTGGCTTGCAAGTGTTGCCATCCAGCCTGCTGGTATCTTGTCAGGTCAACACTGCAAAAACAAGGTCCTTTCACAGGAGCCACATGAGTTGCCTCTCCCAGCTACAAAGAGGTCTGACTGTTGCTGTCTTTTTGTCTGTAGATCTTCCATGTACAAATCATTTACTGAAGCACTGCAGAGCAGCACATGTGTGGGAGAGTGGGAATATCAGAAACACATGTGTGGCCTTTTCTGTTGCTGGCACACCACAATATACATAGGCCCTAAGGAAGAGTCTGATGTCCCAGTCCTTAGTCTGGCACAAGTTTGCCAAACCCAGGAGTACAGCCTGAGATCCAGCTGGGGTTGGTCGTTGCTCTGGTGAAGATCCAACTGCAGCTGCTTCAGTATAGAAAGGAAATATTGACTTAAAGTCACTGTCCTAGACTATTTTCAAAACCAGTTTTTCAGCTTGGACCTGTGTAAAGAACAGAGAGAAGCTAAGAGGATGTGACAAATGTCTTGATCAAATAGGGGCAGGAAATGATGAATATGAACAAGGAGTTGCAAACCCCCTTGCTTGAAGTAGTAAAACCTGTAATTTTCAGTTTAATCTCCCCAGGTTTAAACTGTGCTTGGTGAATCATCCAGCAGAAGCCCTGAATCTTTCCCAAAGCCTGCAAGCATGGGTCTGGGTGTGCTTCTCACAGCAGCAGGGCTTGCTCAAGGCTGCAAGCATCAGTTTGCATGCACAGAGGGGAGAGCTCACAACATCCAGTAAACTTGCCTTGTCCTGGCTCCTGACTATAACTGTGCTTTATTTCTGCTAAACAGGATGGCAATTCTGCAAACTCCAGTCTGCCTGGAGCCGGAAAGAGAATATTTTGTGGATGTGTATTTTTCTCATCTCTCTGCCTCTGACAAAAAGGCAAAATCATTCATCTTGATTGACTCAGTAAGTAGTTCTGTCACCAGTCCCTTGAGGCTGTGTTTATACACAGTGATATTTTTTTAACAGACTTGTTAGAAGTATTTTAAAATAATTTATAGTGTGTTTTAATAGAAATTCAGCTTCTGTTTATCTCCACTGACAGTGTTTGCATATTTTTGTATGGAAAAGGAGAATTGTATCTGGTTCAATTTTCATGGATCAATACAATGAGTCATACTTGTTTCATACATCGCGTGTATCTCTATCTGTTGCTCATTAGTTATGAACAGTCCATATATATGCTGATAAGATGCTGTGTCTATGGATATAAATTTGTGCAGCTCCTCATCACTGAAGTTTTGTTAAATATTTCTAATTTGTCAGGGTCACGGATATTTTTGAAGATGATATTGGAAAAGTGAAATTAGTTGTGTACTTCCTGGGAATCAGGTCCAGATATTTCTGAAGTTTCCATCAAGTTAGGAACTGGGTGTTAGTTTTGGGTCCTTCTCTTGAGAAAAATATTTTTAGGTCTGTTTCTCTAATTATTCCTGTAGAACTGGACTTTGCAAAGGTTGGCTATATTTGGACATAGAACCTTCAACCGATTTTTCTCAGTACCACAGTATCACAGTAATCCAAGTAAAAATTTTGGCCAGATACTGCTTTTGGAGTCACTAACACAGCACAGCAAAACCAGTTCTGAGCATATATCAGAGGTCTTACTATAATTGGGTTTTTTTTAAACACAGTCTCTCTTAACTGAAGAACTCAGGGAATGTTTAGACCTTCAGAATAAATATGAATTTAGATGACAGAATGGCACAATTGCAGATTTAGAAAACCAGTGCCATTGCAACCAGGGCTCTGTTGTTGCAATGGAAAGCACATTAAGAGAATTTGGGAAATTCTGGTTTTCAACATATCTAAGCAAAACTATTTTCTTTTCTCTCTTAATGACAAAGCTTGGACTTATTCCCAGAATCAGCTCCGTGGACAATTTATGCAGTGAGAAGGATTTAGATGAGTACCAGAAGTATCACTGTATTGAAATTGCATCTGAAGTTGGGCCTCACGTGCTGCCTGAAGCGTGTGCACGGCTCATAGTGAGCTTGTCAGCCCGAATTCACAACGGCGCCGTCGGTAAGGACCAGCCTGCACAGGCAGCTCTTTTGGGCAGTTGCTGGTTTTCCCTTGAGTTTGTAGAATATGTAGAGCTCTCAGCCCACACTGATGTAGAAATGAAGCTGGTCAGCATGTGATATTCATGGATGTGTAGGGTATATCCAGCTGAACCCTGTATGTGTTACAAACACAGGTGAACACAGGTGGCACAAATCTCAGAGTTCATCACTCCTAATAGGCTTCTTGGAGCAGCATTACAGGGCCCACAGCAGTGATTTTGTGCCTTCTGAAAAGCATTTAAATCAGATGCCTTTACCATATCACCAAGGCATATTCCTATTTTACTTCAAAAAGGCAGAGAAGTTTCTAAGCCCTTTCTGTAGATGCTGTAGGTCAGCTGAATGCCTTGGTAAGTTTCCAAACATGTTAGTATATAACTTGGTGTACTGGAAGAGATTCACCAAGAAAACCTTGATGATACTCCAGCAAGAAGGCAGGTGGGGTTTGAAATTCCTAGGCAGCCTCCTGGACCTGCCATGGAAAGGTTAGCTGGGCTCAGTAGCTCAGGGAATTTCCCAGGTATTTGGCCAGGAGAAATGGAACTTCTCTGCACTTCCAGTAATGGGAGGGGCCTTTCTGGACAGCTTCAGTGCCAGCTTCTTTCAGGGAGCCTAGCAGCAATGCCTCCAAAGTGATAGCATCTGCTTGGATTGGGCAAGTTTTAGAAGGATTAATGTCTCACTCTTACATCAGGTGAAGAGGTCACAAGCTGTGCACAGTGAACCCCTCATGTGGGCTTGGGCTGTGCTAACTCCCCATTGGCCTGATTCCTAAAGTGACAAGATTCTCCCGATGAAATGTGGCACTTTGGTTTTCTAGTGCTTTCCAGAGCATCCTGGGCCAACATTCCCTGTGGGTTAGCAGAGCATCTTCACTTAACAAATTAGTCCAAGGTGTCCAGAAGAAAACAAACAGTACGTAGATGCAGACTGAATACAGCTTGCAGGTTATGTCCAGTGCTCTAGCTAGATGCAGACTCATAGCAAACCTTTCTAGACTTCAGGATGTCTCTGTTTGCATCTACACTTTTCTACTCCCTTTCTGTCCTACCCCAAATGCATGTTGAAGGCAGTGCCTTGAATGTGGCAACTGCAACACCAAGACTTGTGCTGGTGCCTAATATACCATCACCGTTGATGCTACACCACCAAAAGATTTAAACTACAGCCATCATCAGGCTAGTGAAACCCTGAGAAGAATAATCAAACTCTTTCCTACCTATTTTAAAGTGTGAAACCTGCAAGCTGATGAGAGCAGTAAAACTCCTTGACAACTAAACCTGTTTTGATTTTCTTTTCCCTCACCAGCATGTAAGTGCAATCCACAAGGGTCGCTGAATGCCAACTGTAGTAAACTGGGGGGCCAGTGTCAGTGCAAAGCCAACGTTGTGGGACGCTGCTGTGACACCTGCTCTGCAGGCAGCTATGGCTTCGGCTTCCATGGCTGCTACGGTGAGTGCCTTGCGGCCAGCACCACTACCAGTACCACTAGCTGACTCTTCACACATACCCCAATTTTAGGGTTTTGAATCCCAGATTATATGTGAAGCAATATAAAAAAACGTTTCCATAACAAATTTTCCATCCCTGCTGCCTTTGAGCAGGGTCAGCGATGAGATGGGCTGGCAGGAACGCTTTAAGGACGCAGCTTTGCTTTTGGTGTTTTCCAGCATGCGAGTGCCACCCGCAAGGCTCGCTGAGCACACTGTGTGACCAGGTGACAGGGCAGTGCTCCTGCCGCCGGGAGGTGGACGGCCAGCGCTGCAGCCGCTGCCTGGCTGGGTACTTCGGATTTCCCCACTGCCGTCCTTGCCCTTGTAATGGCCACACGGAGCTGTGCGACCCTCTGACCGGAGAGTGCCTCAACTGCCGCGGGTTTACCGCTGGAAGCCACTGTGAAAGGTCAGTTGATGGGCAGCGCTGCAAAGCTCCACCAGACACTGGTGGTCTCCAAAATGCCTGTGTAGCTGGGTGCCTACAAATGCATCCATGACCTTTATAGGAAACACGTATCTAAACCAGGATGAAACTGGCCTTGGCTGCTGAATGTCAGGTATCTATTTCTTTGGCAAATGCATGTGGGAATGTATATTCCCAATGCATGTGGGTGGACTGCAGGCAGGGCAGGCACCCAGCACTGCAGCAGGCTACCTGCAAGAAGGCATTTGAGACATGGATTCCATGGCACCATGTACTTGGAGACACGCACAAAGCACTGCGTGTGGGATAAACTGACTCCTACCAGGTTCCAAGTTGCCAGTTTTCAAATTTAAGATTCAGCACAAGACTAGCAAAGAGGCTGAATATTGCGCTGAATACTCATTTTAATACCTGCAATTACCTCTAAGGAGTTTAAGTAAATATGCCCTCTTTGCTGGTCGTATTAGTTCCGTATCACCAGTAAATTACTTTTCCCACATGTTCCAGCTCCATTCAGAACACTGCTCCTCCTTTTTATTTTGTAGACTGTCAGCAGTATTTCAGTTCAACATGGACATTGAAATTGAGTTTGTTTAGTTTGGTTTGGCTGGACTGTACCTTGTCATTCATTTTTAAGAGGATTTCTTCATGAAACCTGTTGAGCTTTTTGGGCAGTGCTTTTAGACAACGCAGTCTTTGGCTGTTCTATTTGTAGATGGCAAACAGATTAAAAATGTGAAACTTAAACACTTTTTGCCCTGTGGCTTTGCAGGATCTCCAGACCCCAGGGGGAGGATAATTAGATGGACAAGTCTTTTAGCCTTGCCTGTATACATATGGAGAACTGTGTTCCCATTTGTCATAGGAAAGCAAATCAAAGACTGAAGATGCTTCAGAAGCCTCTGCATTGCTTTTGCTGCAGCTGCAGGACTATGGGGGTTTTGGAGGCAGAGGCAGTGGTGGTGGGCAGGGTGGCTGAGCTCCCAGGGAGCCCTGAAAGCCCTCACCAGTTTGAGCAACAGCCCAGCCACCAGTGCCTTGAAAGAGCCACTACTCCAGGTTTGCAGAACATGTCAGACAGAGCAGGACTCAATACATATGTTGCATCCAAAATATGCAGTATTCTCTGACTACTCTTAAGGAATCATTGCCTTTTTTGCCTGTGCCAGCACCTTTTATTGTCATGCCAACCACTCTATGTGTGTGGAAATAGATGAATATATATACTAATAGGTAAATATACAGATTCTTTACATTTACAGATTCTTTAGCTGCCTATGCAGAGCATGTGTGACATGCCATATCATGATAATTTAGATTAAAATTGTTCCAGAGTAGGTGAAAATCTTTAAAAACATTTATTGATAGGAAAACATACATCGTTTTCTTTTTGCTTTAGATTTTGAGAATGCAGCTCTGATTTTACATTTTAGAACACCTTTGAACCTTGATATATCTCTACCAATTGATGGAGATAACATTACAATGATCTGGAATACTAATTTCAAAATATACATATAAATTGATTCACCTGCATGAAACACCTGACAGTTTTTCCTCCTTGTGTTGTCTGCTTTGGCAGGTGCATGGATGGCTATTATGGAAATCCTCTGGATGGAGAACCTTGCCATCCATGCATGTGCCCAGGGACACCTACAAGCAATAGGTATTTTGCACGTTCCTGTTACCAGGACTCCCAGTCTGCACAGCTTGTCTGTAATTGTCTCGAGGGATATTCAGGTACGAAGCAAAATAAGGTTTCAATACTACTAAATTAATGTAAGAGAAAAAAAAGGTCATCCTCCACCTGTCATGTGTTCAGAAATGATGATGAGGTAATGCTAATAAAACAGCTAAGAAGAGTTAGCACTCAAGTTTACTGAAATTATGTGGGTAAGTTCTGACGAGGAAAAATGGGAATTGTGCAGTTAGTGTTTTAAAAAGGGATTCATGTATGTGGATACAGTGAAGTCATTCATCATTCTCATGTCACTCTGTGGAAATCTCCTCCTTTCCAGGGTCATTACATTAATCTGGTGGGGAGGTGTGGGGAGATCTGCAGTTGCTTGTTACTTCTGAAAAGAAGCATTGGAAGCCCAAATGGGAATAATTAGGGCATCAAAAAGAGCTGATAAGATTTCCTAATCAGAGAAAGTCTTTCTCCACATAGAGGAAATTCTTTGACGTTATGCCTTAAAGTGACTGCTTCATGGTTCAAATGGTCGCTTTAGAAATAGGGTTTCTATTCTCAACTGTCTCAAATGCAGATATTTTTGCAGTAAACTGATTCCTCATTTCCTAAGATCTTGTTGACTTAGCTTGAATTCCTGAAGGAAAGCTGAAGATATTTTGCTTCCCTTAGGCATTAGGAAGATCTCCTCTGATGGAAGCAAAGCTTAGTGGGAAGCACTGCTGAAAATTAAACCAATGCTGTCATCTTTACTTAGGCAAGATTCCTTTATAAGTCAAGAGTGGTTTTGCTCTAGTAATTGCTGTAGAGCCAAAATGATTCATGTTGGTGCTCACCCAGGGGACTTCTGTCCTCAAAAATCACTGCACTCCTAGGTTTTGGACTTTATTGCTCCTGCTCCTTTCCAGCAAGACTCTTGGTCACCTTTGTAGCAGTGGTCTCACTTTCTCAGAGATTGAGAAAGGCTCTGGGTCCTGAGGAGCACAGTGAAGGAGCAGAGTCCTTGGCTGAGGGTGAGCCAGTGGATGTGGTTCCAGAAACACCAGTCTGCCCAGAATGTTTCTGAGATGCAGAGGTAGCACCCAAGTCAGGGCAGGCATTGAGACAGAATGCAGAAATAGTTGTAATGCCAGCAATCAAAGACAGAGCTCATCTGAACTCTTGGGTATTCCCCAGCCTCCAATGCTGCTATTGGAGTGAAGGGCCAAGGAAAAACCTGCAAATATGGCTAAACCTAACTACTGTCATTGAATGGACTTTGATGGAAAAAGATGTTTGGGGGTGTTGTGTGATGGAGCACCTATTTGCTCTTACTGAAAGGGCTTCCTTGGTATAAGCAGCTTGGGATGAGGAGGGTGTATTTCCATCAGCTTTCAGTGGGGAAGATATAAGTTAAACTGATCAGAGGATGAAAGGGCAATGGTCTCAAATAGGTGGATATTTTGCATTGGACATGTGCGTTTGAACAGACAGTCTGAATCTTTTAATAATATTACTGGAAATTATGTTTCACTTGAATTACCATCAGCCAGCAAAATTTTCACCTTCCTCTGACAGGCAATCAGTGTGACGAGTGTCCTAGTGGGTTCTATAAAAATCCCAGCAGCCCTGGGCTTGACTGTGCACCATGTCCCTGCAATAACAACATTGATTTGACAGACCCAGAGTCCTGTAACAGGGTCACCGGGGAATGCACCAAGTGTTTACACAACACCCATGGAGCAAACTGCCAGTTCTGCAAGCCAGGTTATTTTGGCTCAGCCCTCAATCAAAGCTGTCAAAGTAAGTAAAAGCACTGCAAGTCTGTTTTACTACCAAGAGAATGTTTTTAAAAAATAGACTATAGGAAAAGGCTAGACTTTGGAGGGAGGACAAAAATAAAGCAGAGAAACAGAGCAAAATATAAGAATCACAAATCTATTTCTCCATTTGCTAAATATAAATGTATCAGTGATACAAATAACTTAACATGGCATCTATTAAATTCTTCGTCATCCAAGTCTCACTATATCTCATAGAGAATATCACTCCCAGGAAATACTTATTTATGAAATGAAAACAGGACTCTCTTAGAAAAATAAATGTGCATTCAGCTTATTCAGGAAGTAATCAAAAGTAAAGGAATCAATGATAATTGTTAATCCATGTTTCTGGCTGATGCCAACTAAACTCAGTTAGAGCTCAGTTAACCAGATGATCTCTTGCTGAACTTCCTGCCTTAGCATTTGTTTTCATTATGTGGCTAGAGTAAGAGCATTCAGGCAATTTAATGGATTTCATGAGGACATGTCAGTAACTCAGCACTTTGAACAGAAGAGTGGTAGTGTGGGGAAAATCAAGGCACAAAAACTTCTTCCCAATTTTTCTCTGTACTCATTTTCACAGATGTGCCTGACTGTGGATTTAATTTTTATGGCCAAGATAATTTCAAGTATAGTCAAGAAACTGTTTTTCTGGGAATCTCTAAAATACATTCCAAGCCCATCCCTCATTCATTCTTGGAAAATGTCTGTTAGAAATTGTTAAGCAAAAACTTTTGGCTCCTCACAAGGAAGGCTTCTTATCTTGGCTTACTGGGGATTCCCATGCTAGATAATGCCTACTGTAAATCAACTTATCCATACCCAACATATTTAACATTGCATTCTAATAAGATTCAAAATTCACTGAGCCTTCATTTTTTGTGGCTGTATTAAAAGTGTTGAACATTCACAGTAAGTTTTCTTGAAGCCATATATAAATTATTACAGAAAGACAGGTAATGTGTATGAGATTAAACATGTTCAAGGTTACTAAAAGTACAGCTACAGCGTGGGCTTTATATCCAGTTCTGATTGTCCATCAGCTGTCCATATTACTGTCTGCTGTTGTAATTGTTCTTCTTTTTCCAGGCTGCATATGCAATCTGGCAGGTGTTCGCCCTGCCATGTGCCCGGGAGGGGATGCAGCCTGCCTGTGTGACCCAGCCACAGGAGCTTGTCCTTGCCTGCCCAATGTGCTGGGTGCCACGTGTGACCAGTGTGTCTCTGGCTACTGGGACCTGGTTAGCGGAAAAGGATGTCAGACCTGTGACTGTGATCCAAAAAACTCCCAAAGCAACCAGTGCAACCAGGCAAGAAAATTACTCTGCTTTCCAGAAACCAGGGTGCTGGTGTTTTGACATGGAGAAGTGTCGATCCTCTTATAAATGAGGATTTTTGTCATATTCCCTGAAAACAAAAAATTCTTTGGACGTCTGTAGTTGGTGCAATCACACTGTGAGTCATTAAATCCAAAGTCTTGTTCTGATAATGTGGCTTTGCAGCTTGCAACAATTTCTCATGCATGTTGTTTCTTTGTCAAGTGGATCTTTCCTAAAAAAAGGTCACAAGAAAAAACTGCCTCATAAATATGCATATAGGGAAGAAGGAAATCCAAGCCTGGACCCAAGAGTCTTATGACTATTAAGTTTTATGTGTTTATTTTCAAAAAGTAGCAGCCGTGGCCATTACATTAATCATGCCTCATCTATCATACTGCTAGAGTACCTTTTCTCATATTTAATTCCTGTGCACATTTTAGGGCTAAAATGTAGAAAAAATTAAACAGTGTTTCAGACTAGAGAGGTGAAATTGTGGTCCCATGGAGTCAATGGCAATTTTGCCATTGACTTCAGAGCACCACGAGCTTAACCTAAAGTCTTTGCTGATGTGTTTGCACATTTTTCTTTCAATATGCTCTCTGTTTGTTCCAGTTTATTCAGTAGATTTATTATTTTTTATAGCAAATTTAGTTCTTGACCTCAAAGAACTACTAGCAGTTATCAAAGTTGTAATTCCCTGGAGTTTAATTTAATAGCTGATTTACAGAATAATCATTCTAGGGCAATGTGCCTAATATACCCTCAAGATTTTCAGCTGAAATTGATATATCATGTAGTTTAAAGCTGAAATGTTAAGATGAGTACTTAGATCCAGCAAAAATAAAAAATAAGTCTGTTTTGCAAAGGAAAAGAATCAGATCATAGTCAGAGGATGAGTTCTCTATCAGCATCAGTAGACTGGATTGTACAAAATCTCTGACATTAGTGAAGTAAGGTAAAGCCTTTTCTCAGAGTGCATTTTGTTTTCAGGACCTTCATGAAGAAGACAGGAAAGTTGGGCCAATATTGTGTAAACCATAGTGTTCAAAGACTGTGTGCGAGCAGTGTTGCCACAGTCCTTGTACAGCTGAAATAATGTATATCCAGCCCTATGGCTCTGCTGGAAGTTACTCAAACCTGTCTTTACAGCTTACAGGCCAGTGCCCATGTAAGCCAGGTTACAGTGGAAGATGCTGTAATGAATGTGAGGAAAACTACTTTGGCAATCCCCAGATGTACTGTGTTTGTAAGTATTATTAAATGGGACAGCTGGATTAGAAACTGCCTTGACATAAATGCTTACCTTTTATATTCACAGGGGAGACAGGGCATGCATGTAGAGAAACAGCCTTTCATGTGTTTGTGTGTATGAGATGGACAAGCATTTATATTATTTATCTGTATTGTTGTTCCAATGGTTAAGATGGAAGTCAGAGATGAAGAAGAGCCACTACTGTGCAGTCCACCTTGCTCTAACTCAAACACTGTTTTTCTTTTAATACCTTGAAATGCACCTTTTTCATGCATTAATCCTACAGAAAAGGAACAACCGGATGTAACCTGCTGTTCCTTTCTTGCAGCATGTGAGTGTAACCTGGAGGGGACCCGCCAGCCCACATGTGACAAAGCCACTGGCATGTGTAACTGCCGTGCTGGTGTCACCGGCCGGCTCTGCGACCAGTGCGGCCGCGGCTTTGAGAAGGACTTTCCCTCCTGCCGTCAGTGTCATCTCTGTTTTGATCAGTGGGACACTGAAATTGCTGCTCTTGCTCAGACTGTGCAGGGGTTAATGAGGTTTGCAGCAAAGCTGGAAGATAAAGGAGGACGAATGCCCAGCTGTGATATGCGCTTCAAAGCCTTTGAAGATGCCATTTCTGAAACTGAACGCATTTTGAGACATCCTGTCCTTTCACTGGAGGCCCTTTCAGGCATCAGGGATTTTCAGAGCTACCTTCAGTAAGGGCTAGGTTACTCCTGAAAAAATCTCTTAGCTGAGAAGCTGTCTTTCCCCAGACTCCAGCAGCCATCCCTACATATCAAGTCCTACTTCTGATCAGCATACAGATGCTGGTCTACTAAATCACTGTTTTCAGTAGATCTGAGACCAAAATAATCCCCAATACAAGCCTTACCCATACAGACATATACTTAAATGCTGACATTTTTAGTTCATACTGAGGGCTTTCTAAATAAGCCATAAAATTAAATGTTTCCACATATTTATAAATGTATCTCTTGCCCTCTAAAATATTGTGTAACTCAGTTCTAGTTTAAGAACCATTTGGTCTGACTTATGCATAACTGTCTTTTCCCCTTCAGACAAAAAGTTGCACAGATGGATCCCCTTCACAGTTTTCCCTTTGAGTTTCCTGACCTTAACAAGGGCATAGAAGATATTGGAGAAGAAGCTGATCTAGTTTTTGGACTTCTACAACAGAAAATACATCTGCATCAAAGTTTTCAGTACTTGAACTTAAAAGGTAAGCCAGCAGTGAAATAAAATGGGTGGACATTTTCCCTGAAATTTTGGAATGTTTTCTCATCACTAAACCCTACAACATTTCAAAGATCCCTAGATTTTATGTTCCTATGGTAGCACAAAATTGTTGACATTAACAGCATTTTATACTGACTTTCCAAATTCTCTTTTATCTTAAAATGATGTGATTTCTAGCATCCCAAATTTCAGATGCGTGTGTCAGGGTCACATCAGTCAGAAGTCTCATAAATCCAAATGCTTACATCAGGATAAAAAAAAACCCTGTTTCACAGTACAGACTCACATGCAATAGTACAGCAAAGGATTCCCCCACCACATTTGACTCCTCTTGCTCATAGGGGTACTTAAAGAATGTTGCACAGGAATGGTTTATTTAATTAAACCATAGTGTCATAGTGCAGCTTCTTAGTGTTCCCATGGGAAGATGATTTTATGAAGATGACTTTATGTGGGACAGAAGTACCTCTCTATCATCAAATATGCGAAAGCAGAACTGAACTCCCTGGCATTTTTGAAATAATTACACCCTCTGTGCTTGAGCTAAGTGCAGTCTCCATCAGCTGCTAATAGCTGTAATGATGATGTCCAACACTAATTTCTGGAGAAAAATGGGGATATATCAGGCAGGGATCTTGAACAGATGCTAGACCACCCACAATGGCAGGAGATAGTCAGCAGAATCCTCTCCAAAGAGATGGCTGCCAAGATATAAACCCCCAGAAGACAGGGTGCTCACCACAGAAGACACAAGCTACAAGAAATATTGCTCCCACTTACAATTCCTTTGTGTTTCATTCAGGCAAGAAAATCTTGGCCCAGGCAAGTTTTGTGGGTTTAAAAAACAAAAAAACAAAACCCAAAACCAAACAAAACCACAAAAACCAACAAAAAAAACCCCAAACCAAAACAAAATATTAAAAAAAAAAAAAAAAAGGAGAAGCCAACAAAATGCAAAGTGGAGGGAATGGAAGAGGGGAAAAGAGGGATTTACTAGGATTTAGGGCTCCCTTGCCGTGTTGTACTTGGCAGCCCCCTGGGGCACCTCCTTGTCTCAGGTCCCTCTTCAAGCAGCCAGCCCAGCTCTCCCAGGCTCTGCTTCTCAGTTCAACTGAGCCTTGCACAGACTGAGAAAGGCAGAAAGGCAAAGAAACAACAAATCCCAGGGAGGTCAGTGGATGCAGAGCTGAAACATCCATGGTGCTCTTTGGTCACATTCCAAACCCACTTCATCTTTTGGCCTCTGGATAGATAAACAGCCTATAAAAAGCACATGGGAGTGTGGGGAGGGGAAGACCTTGAATTGAAGATACATTTCCTATCAAGGCCACAAATATGCATGGGTTCTGCTACCAAGCACAAAAATAACATTTACCTCAAGATAATCAGCTTTTCTGATACCCAGGAGAGAGACTGGCTCCTCACTCCATCTTCATTTTGGAACAGCAGCATATCCTATATATGTCTCTGTCTGCTTTTTCCTTTACTTTTTGCTGGGGTAGAGCAGGATATGGCTACATACACCACATCCTGCACTTGTGCTCTAGACACACACAGGGAATGAGCTCCTGCCTATGTCTCTTTGCAGAGGATCAGGAGTTGTATGCCTTCCTCACAGGCATACATGACCTGAAAACATCAATATCTAATGATAAATTAAGACCATTGGAAAAAAAAAAGACACAAGTGTCCTTAAAAGAATTTTGCAGTCTATGAGATCTCATTAAATTATGGCTTTCTCACATTGGCCCTGGCTTTGCAGCCAGGTACAGCAATGCAGTGAGAGATGCTTCCTAGGCTGCTGTAAATCATCCATGGGCTAAGACACTGTGTTTAATGTAGAGGAACTTGGAATCTCTATAGCTCCATCAAAAACCAGACGTGGAAAATGCATTAAGGCCACTTAATGGAGAGCTGAACCACTGTGAAATATTCCTGCAATGGAATTGTTGCACAGAAAGAAGTGTCTGGCTTAGACGTGGAGTTACAGCAGTCTCTTGCCAGGTATTTTGAACTAAGGGCTAACTTTAAACTGTATATTTTTTCCAAGAATTACAAGATAAATAAATATGCCTGATTCCACATGATAACTAAACATTATTCAGCTTCAGTCAAAGTACAGCCAAGGGCTTTAGAGCCTGAACCAAAGCATACAGGATTTAAGTGTCTTGTCTTCAGCTAGTAACTGAGTCAGTTACCAGTACAAAGAGAGATGTCAATCAGAGACCTCTAATGCTTTTTCACTGCTGACACATCAATTCTGGCTCTGGACATATTTCTGCCTAGGAATGTGGGGACAAATCTAGGTACTATGGGAAACCTTGACAGCAGCAGTAACAGCTTTAAATTATGTGTGTTGCAAAGGGGCTGAATCCTTTTCTCAGACTACTAATCTGCAAAATTGTAATATTCTCCTACCCTTTTGAGCCTACTTAAGGAAAAGCTGTCACTAACCAAACAAGATTCTTGCTGGAAAGTGTTTTTTGCCTGGCCTATAAGCTCATTGTGGAAATGTTTTTTTTTTAATTCATCAGTCCTGAAAGTGGATTTTCCAGAGACAAAAAGTGCCTCATATTGTGGCAAAAAATGCCACTTGTACTGTAAATTTTGGTCTCAATGTAGCAGAACACTTAATTCTCGGGTGCTATGCTGAACAGGAAGGACAGATGCTTTCCTGACTCACAATCAGGGAGCTGATCATTTAATGGCAACTGGCAGAAACAGTTTTTCTGCCTAAAACATAATAAAAGTCAGGAGCTTCTATCCAATCAAGAATGGCAGCAATGCATAAGCTACTGATGAATGCAGATCAGTAACAGTTAGTGTCAATAATGGGATCTCCTTCACACTTTTATCTGTTCTGTTACCTTCTCAAACAACTTGGCATTCTATGGATGACATAGGACCCACCATATTTTCATCTAGTTCAGCAGGTTTTATGAGCATCAATAACTATTTCTATTTGGCAACTGAATAAGTAAAGGATTAAAATGCTTGGCTGAGGAAATGATAGTTCCTGTTCTTTCCCACTGTCCCAAATCAAACACCAGTAAATTACTTGTCACTTGGAAATTGTCCAGGATTCAAGTAGATGCACAAACTGAATGCAACCAATTGCAGTTGGTACTAAACCCTATTTCTGTTGGTGCAGATGCCATCAGCAACATTAGGAAACACTCTGAAGTATCATTGCTGGCAGAACAGAAGACCAGGGGGACAACCCCTGTTGTAAGACACTCAGAGAAGACCAGGAACGATGCACTCGCTATGTTGGACCATCAGGTCTTAAATGCAAGCAGTGTGCTGCAACAGCTCAAAATTATCAAAAGCCCTGCCATCCAAAACTTGAATGAAAAGGTAGGCTCTGTAGATTTTGAATGAAATCTAAAAAAACCCACAACCCAACCCCCCCCCCCTCCCCCCCCCCCCCCGCAAAAAATGCTTTTTTGGATGTTGTAGTAGATTTTATTTTAAAAGGGTGCTTGCATGGATTTTTAAGTCTGGAAAATGTCACTTTCTTGCCACAGCCATGCAATCCCATTAAAAACAACTGCACTTCTCAGCTGTAGTCATTTTCAACCTTTTGGAAGCCATTGTTCCCAGCACAAGGAACTGTTTAAGCACTCTCTAGTCTCAAGAGGATATCAAGGTAATTTCAGAAAGATTAATGCAAACCTCCTCTGTGAGTAAGTTAACCTAAGCAGAGTGACTTTGTCCTGGAGTGGATAGGGAGTGCTCATATATCCTTTGTGTCACCTCTGGGAAAGAAGGGGATTTCTGTTCTGTAGGGCAGCAGTAAATACCTGATAGTAATAATTCATGACAAATCTGGAAGAGATCACCCACCTAAGACTTTAGGTTCCATGTCTGTGTCAAAATACACGGAGGTCTAGACGTAGCACCTTGTTCTCTTAGAGGTTACCTGGATCCTTTAGAAGAAGACATTGACCCATGGTCTGGATATAATTAGGGAACAGTTTCAGCCCTTTTGCTCAAGAAGAGTGAAGCAAGGGTCTTCGTGCAACACATGGAGCCTAACAAATGGCTCCTGCAAGGATGCTCAAAGTCATGGGCTGCCATTGCATCCTTCAAATCAGGGGAGAGGGACCTGTAACTAGCAGTGATAGCCATCTGTATAAGGACCAGATGCTGTGTCTTAGGGACAATCCCATCCTATATTCAATATTCATATGATATCAAACATCTTCCTTCCTTCAGGAATGTATCTCAGACCCCCAGAGGAGTCCTGACATAAGCATCTTCATTATTGCAGATCTGTGGTGTTCCAGGAGACCAGCCATGTGCCACAGCAGCCTGTGGGGGAGCTTTGTGCCAGGACAGTCATGGACTAAGGCAGTGTGGAGGCCCAGACTGCACTGGAGCTCTTCCTATCTCCTCTGAGGCCTTCAGGAAAGCTGAGGAGACTGCTGTGTTGCTAAATAACTTGACTACTCAGCTACAGGAACCTGAGAATCAGGTGCTGTATATCAAATCTACATTTGTTCAGTAAAATGGATGGAGGATGAGATTTAGGAGGTCACAAATCTACAAAATCTCACCTGCTCTTTGGACAAAGAGCAGTGACATAGTGATGGAGTCTGTCCCAACATCATAGACCTATCATGGATTCAGTACCAGGTGCCAGCCCCACCAAAGGATTGGCTTTATCTAGATCTTCTTCCTCACAGCTTCTAAGACTTCACAAGTCATGGTGCCCTGTGTCTAGGGGAGTCAGTGGAGTCAGGCTAGTATTGTCTATATTTTTACTGGGAAGGATTTAAATGGCACCATTTGTCAGTAGCCTGACATGGTTATTGCAGTGGGATTACTGCTGTGCATGGCATTCAGCTCTATTTATACAACTTCATACTACCCTTATGGTTGCCAATAAATTACTTCTGAAAATAATTTCAAGATGAAGCTTTTCTTCCCCCAGTAATGTTTAGGAGGGCATCAATTAGTTGACTATACTGCACAGTAGCAGTGAAAAATAATTCAAGCAAAGTGTGCCAAAAAAAAAACCCAGACAAATCCCAAAGCACCAGTAAGGAGTTTGTTCTTATTAACAGTCAGAGATGATGCCTGTTACAGTTATAGGCAAAGCACATTTTTCAGCAGAAATTACATTCTGCTGTGGCTTTGTTCTGTCGCTGCAGGATGCCTGGGCATCCATTTCCTCTTTTTAAAATGCACATGATACTGCATCCCAGCCAGCAGGGAAATTGGGGCACCGCCCTGGGGCCCCAGGACATGGAGAGGCGGCAGCCAAAGGCATCTGCCGAGCTGGGGAGCGCCAGCCAGGCTGCTGGGACATCGCCTTTGGTGCACACAAACCTCAGGCACTTCCGTGATAATATGAGTGAACTATTCTGAGACATGTCAGAAATAAAAACATCAGCATTTTTCTTTTTGCATGGGGAAAGACAAAATTTCTTCCCTCTGCAGACCACAGATGTACCCGGGCCACTCTTGAAGACAAAGCCCCTACCAAAGTAAAATACTGTTGGAATTTGATAATTAATCTGAAGTTCTCACTTAAATTATCAAGAACACTAATTTAGGGGTGAAATGTAACTTTCAAAGACAAGCCTTGAGCTGTACTTCCTTGTGTCCTCTTCAAGTGTTTTTTTAACAGCAAGTCCAATATGAAATGACAAATGAAATTACATCTTCTGTGATCAGATCTGAATCTTATAAGATCTGCTTTGATTTGAATCTGATCAATGACAAGCTACCATACTACAATGACTGTCGGTACTCTTTTTTTAGTAACAGAAGGGAGCTGTGGTTTAGCAGTGGTTGCAGAGAGAAAAAAATACTTGATTTAGGCTTTTTCTGAGGCCAGATGAAGACCAAGATGTAGCAGCTTCCCCAAGGGGACTCCTACTACTTTTCAAAGCCACATCAAATGATTCCAGCTGAGGCTTGGATCAAAATTACCTTTGTGTCAGAGCCCAGCTTGCAAAGCAATGACAGATAACCTGCAGGAAATGGCACTGCTGTTTCTAATAATATTTCCAGGTTGAAAGCGTTAGAAAAATGGCAGAAGACAGCAAACTGAAAGGCTCACGATTTAATGGGCAACTGGAGATGGCTATGAGTCAAATTGAAGCTGATGGAGAGATCACTAAGGGGTTCATCCGAAAAGTGAAAGACTTCTTGTTAGGTAAATATGTGCTGTTCTTTTGACTGATTTTGCATAAATATATTCCAATATAATGCAGCATGATAGACAGACAGATGATCTAGCTGTATAGTATGAGATTTCTTATCTACCTCTTGAGCTGTGTAAACTTTTTCTAGTGCTTCTTTCTCCCAGGTGACAGTACTTTGTATCAATTTTACAATATATCTGTTACATTCTGATGATCATCTTTTATTACCGTGTTTAATTTGAAGTAACTCCTGCTGTTTTTGGTTTATCTGAGTAAAGGACTACTAAGATAATTTCACACAATATATAATGGCCAGGCACGTCCAATGCATCCTCAAATTGTTATTCCACCCCCTTCCTCGAGGCCCATAAATAGAGGCTCTCGGTAGGGAGCGTGGGAATTAGGACACATCCCACTCCATCGTCTCCATAAAGCTGTAACTCAAAGAATGAAAGGATTCTGGTAGAACTTCACCACTCTCATTAAAAAAAATAACAAAACAACCGTATATACCCTAAAAATTTTCCACTCTTGGGATTGCAGAAAAATGCTGTAGGAAACAGGTCCTAAAGTTTTTAACCATATGCACATCAAAGGGTTCAAATGTGGTAGGATTTTCTTTAATCTCTTCAGTGCAGCTGATCTCATAAATTTCTATGGGTTGCAGTCTTTTGGCATTCATACCTCTACATCCAAATGGAGCAAGGGCAGAAGACAGAGGACTTATTTTGTTCAGAAAAATTTACATTATTTTATTGAATTGAAAGATTTAGTTCCATTTAGTTTCTTAAGAGTCTCAAATTTTTATTGATAGCACTGAAAATTCTATCTTTCACTCTTTCTTTGTTTCTTAGTAGACATTCAGCATTCATTAACAATTATAAAAGAATTTTTTCAAATCTTTGTTTTATTAATTGAAGTTTAAGAACAGGAACAGCTGAAAAGCATATGGTTACATTAAATCTGCTGTAGTCAACATTGATGTGAATGGTGATTTTGGATGAATATATGGCTACAGAAAATAACTCTCAGGAATGCACTACTGTTTGCACACTAAATATCTTCTATTTAAATCTTGATGAATTAAATTTCTCTGGAGATTAACACAACCATTTAATATATCTCAACTGCTTTATCACACAAGGTCTTGTCTATAAATGGAAGTGAGCAGAAAACAAAACTGATGATGTGACTTCTCAAGGCATTGACTACTCTAACTGTGTGTGCTTCTGCCTCTAAGCAAAGAGCTAGGACATGCTCATTTGTAATGGGAATTGTCAAAATATGTTTTTTTCTGTTGTAAATTCTCATTCTATGCAAGTCTGACCCAAGTTCCCTCTGCAGCTTAGCCTTTCTCATTAACCAGCAAAGGAACCACTTTCTCAATATTGTGGCAACTCCAGGGAAGGGATTACACCCACTGGCCAGCTTGGAAATCTCCATTCACACCCCAGCCTCACCAGCACCTCTTTGATCTATGGGCCAAGGGAGAAATGGGCTCTGACACATCTAGCTGTGCTGGGCACTGATTTAAAACCCTCCATGGCCTCTGTCCTACATCAGAATTTTAATAACTTAGTTCAAAGTGGGTTCAAATCCTCATTTCAGCCAGTTCTGACAACACTAACAGCAGTACCTGGAAGCATAATATTAAATGACAAAATTTTGGGGATAATTCTCTTACCCCCTTGCTGTGCCTGTCAGCTTTATTCTCCCACATAACTCAAAGGGTAGGCAGCCATAATGACCATTTACTGGGAGGAAGGAGCTACTTCAGGATACTCACAGCTCCATTTCTATTGCAGATGAGAGTGCACCTCCAGAAGACATTGAGAAGGTGGCAAATTATGTTCTACAAATAAACCTTCCCCTGACTCCTCAAGAGCTCACACGCATGCTTGACAAACTCCAAAGCATTATGAACCACTGTGAGAAGTACAAACTGAATAATAAGAGAAACATAAAAAAGGAGGATGCTCAGACGCTGCTGGTGGAGGCACAAGAAGCTGAGTAAGTAGAGTATTCTCATACTGGTGTGGCAGCTCCAGCTGGGGTGGCACTGTGCACAGTAGGACTGCTCCATACCCCTGGCAGTATCCCAATAACACTGGAAGGAGAGCTCAGATGGAGATTTCACCTTGCCTTTTCCACAGGGCCCTTCCAGCAGGAAGGAGCCATAGCTACTTGTGCTGCAGGAGCCAACATGCTGAAAGGAAGCAGCTCCTGACAGCTCTGGCTCCTCTTCCTGCTGAGTCAGAGAGACCAAAGCAGCTACTTAATTCCACCTTGGAGCTGGTGGAGCATTACATATGGCTTAATGGGTGGTTTGAATAAGGGTGAGAAAGACCCAACAAGAGAAAATACATGTTCATCTATAAGTGCTCCCTACTAGCAGTGCACCACCAGGCAGCCAGTGGCATAGAACTTCACCCTGAGTACAGCAACTCAGGTACTCCCCAACAAAGTCCTTTTCTGAGGTTTTGCTTTACCAATTTACTACCATTTTAATGGTTGTTTTTGGACTTGAGGAAACATTCCTGCATGACATCATGGGTGCATTTCAAACATGTTCTTGTTTTGGTCACCACACCACGATATGACACACACCTCCTTTTTTCCATTTTAGCAAAGCAGCTAAAGCTCTTCTGCCAGTGGAAGAAATTAATAATAAATTTAAAAATATTGTGAAGTCTCAAGAGCACTCCAAAAACACCATCATGAAGTTAAATGAAGAGATACAAGCCATCAGAACACAAATCTCTCAGGTATCTTGCTGCAAA
This sequence comes from Cyanistes caeruleus, assembly GCF_971803275.1. Lineage (NCBI taxonomy): Eukaryota > Metazoa > Chordata > Aves > Passeriformes > Paridae > Cyanistes > Cyanistes caeruleus. Next base: position 14,483,984 of record NC_141704.1, on the reverse strand, counting down.
TATTTTATTTGGTATATTTATTAGAAAGAGACACTTCATTCTGAAGTTTCCTTAATATAAACTTAAAGAAATAAAACCAGAATGTGGCACAGATATGACACCAATTTGATACTGCTTAAGGGTCTCTTAATCCATTGACAGTCCCTCATTACCACGGTCCACAAGCTGGATGGACATTGCATAAGGAATCACAGCCTTCAATTGCTCTGTTTTAGGCTGAGAACCAAGTGAACCAGACAAACGATAAACTAAATGACTTGTCAGCCAAGCAGACTGAGATGGAAGATGAAAGTGCCACATGGCAGGCAAAAATGCTGATGAACAAGAATCAAGCTAAAAAGGCAAGAGCAGAGGCAGAAGCAGCTCACAAGCGAGCCCAGAATATTGATAATGTAAGTCCTTCTGTCACATATTAAGGGACAAAAACCCTCCTCCATGTTTATTAGTATTTTTGCTTCAGAGGCATTGCCTTGCTGTCATCAAAAAATTAACATTTTTTCTTATGCCACTCATATAAAATGCCACAGGTTAAGAAGAATTTTTGTTTTATTTTAAGGTTTCTGGCATACACTTCTGTTTGCTTGAGTGAAAGAAAACATACACATTTCTCTGGCTACTTCATGGCATTTTTTCTTGCACTGTGTATAAGATTTTGTCCATGGACAGTCACCATGAGCACCAATAAACACAACAGAACAAATCACAAAACCAGATATTAAAATACATGAATGATGGAAGCAGCCTGACAATTCATCCTTTGCTGTTCTCCTTCAGAGAAAATTGCTTTGGAAGTTACTTGGAGTTTTTGGTTGGCTTGATACTTTCCAGTAGTTCAGTTTTTTTGGAAAATGCAGCTAGAAATTTGCTAAAATGGCAAGAACCAAGTACCCACAGCACAAGCTTGGAACATGGCCATATTTCCAAATCACAAGAACCATAATCTAACGCAAAATCTAAACTACAGCCACAACAGCAACCTAGATCAGCAGGGAGCAGATTAGCCAGTAAATATTACTGCAATTGAAAATGTAAAAATCCCCATGTTGCTACAGATAACTCATTAAATTTTAATTAAGCCTTACAGCAAAATGAAATTTACAGAAAAGCCCTATCAACAGAGGCAAAACCAGCATAAATTTAAAATATCTTAAATAATATTTTCTTTATATCCTTACCCTTCCCTTTCCTTTAGATTACTCCACTGGCAGTTTTTTTAAATTGATTTCTATCATGTTTTGCAAAGCATTTTCAATGTCTACAAAATAAGGATATATTTTTTAATATTTAAGAGAATGAGAAATCTAAACTTTGGCTCAAAGAGGATGTTAAAAAAAAGTATTAAAACTTCCTTCTGTACACAAGATTAATTATGAGATGCTCTTTAACTAAATAATGGCATTTTGTTACAGGAATTTACTGACGTTAAAAGAAAGTACACCATTCTTCAAGAAAAGCTAAAAACCCAAGGACCTCCAAAAGTAACACTAGAAAAAGTGAAACAGTTGAAAGAAGAAGCAGAAAAATTGGCTGAAGAGACTGAAAAGAAGATAAAAAGAATAACAGGTAATGTTCTGACTTCCACAGTGAGTGGTATGCATTGTGATAGTCATAAGTTCAAGGCTGAAGTCCTTGCCCACAGACACTAACACACTAAGTTCACCTAAAATTAGGTCTAAAACAATTTACCTGGTGAAAATCCCTGCCTGATGCTACTCATTTTGAAAGTATTGGCTTATGTACTTTTTCTGACTTAAATACATTAGTATAAGCAAAGGTTAAGAACTGTCCACACAGGGACTTTCAGTGATTTTCTTCAGTTTAAAAACAGGGCAAGTGCAAAACCTGCATAAAACCTGGCTGCAGATTTAGCTGGAGTCCCTGATTTATGCATTTGCTTTGGGCACTTGGACCTCTGATCCTTCCTCTACTCTCTATCTTTCCCCACATCACCCAAGTAAGGGAAAGTATAAATAAGTAAGGGCTTGTGTGATAGAGCTGTAGGGCAGCTGTTTTCTGTCAGTTCATACTTGTTCCCCTTCGGACATTATCTCTGAGCAATGCCAGAACAAACCAGGTACAATTACCAGCTTGTGGTAACTGAAGCTGACGTGTCCTGAATCTGTGGGGCCATGACTGTCAGGCAGAGGGGTCATGGGCATTGGAGACTGTAGCTGTTGTGGCTGTACCAGCACCACTGCTCACACAGGCTTAGAGGGTCACCAAAAAGGAAGAGCACATATCAAGTCCCTGAACACAGGGAACCTAATTGTCCTTGTAGTGAAGGTCTGGGCATTCCCACTGGGAACCCTTAGACCTTGGATCGTGCCAGGCTCAATATCAGAAAATACCATGTAACATCAGCAAAACCAAGCAGAAACTCTATCCTAATAGAAAACTCTTCAGACAGGATCCAAATAAATATTTTGAGCACATACCTTGAGGAAAGGCATTAAGATCATCCCAGTCACTCCAAATGCCTGCATGATAAGGTCATTAGAAATATGTAGTGCATCCTGTGGATTTAAGTCACTAGCAGTATATTTACATTAATGTAGCTTCATAGGAACCAGCAGAAAATAGTTATACAAGTGAAGGAGACCTAAGCCAATCACACCCAAACTGTCTAGGTTTTACACTCATCAGGGGATACACTGTTCCTCTGAGGGTTTCGATTTAAACCAAGTCCTTTAAGAGCTCCATGTCCTGCCCCATCCTAGCTGATGCACAAAAGCACATGCTGAGAAATTAATATCTTCAAGGCTGCCATGCTCCTCTTGCTATCCAGAAGACAGACTTTTCCCTCCAGTTGCATATATGACATTCCCCATTCAAAATGGGATTATTGCTTCTGAAACTTCTGGGAAGAGAAATTCTGCTAATCCCTGGATTTTATGTACACAACAAATGTGAGCATCATTGCATGTCTCTGCTCTTCCAGATTTGGAGAAGAAGCTTCGGGAACTGAATCAAACCAAACAAGATAAGGCAGAGCAACTGAGAAAACTAGAGGAACAAGTGATAGCCATTAAAAATGAAATTGTGGAGCAGGAAAGCAAGTATGCAACATGCAAGAGTTAGGGTCTGAACAGATGATCAGGTAAAATGAAGCTGAAATCACCATGATTACCACATCCTGAGCATCCTGGCACAGGCCACTGTCCTCTGGAAATACATCTGGAGTGGCCTCATGAATAATGTAATTTTTATCTTTTTTTCTTTTTCTTCTTTTGTCCTTTTGAATTTATACGGAAATAGGAAATACTTTGTAATAAACCATCTGATTTAGTAATCAGGTGTAGTCTTTGAGGGAGCTCTATATTCTTGTGCACAGTCTAGGGCTTCTTGTGGTGGAGGGTGGGTCAAAAATGCAAAAGAAGGATTTCTCAGAGAGCAAAGACAGAATCCCAACACGCTATGTCTTCTGCGAAACCCCAAAAAACGTGGTTGTGCCATGACCCTGCACGGGGCTGCCCAGACTCCGATGGGGCGGTACAGACGAAACCCTGCGGGCTCCTGCAGCCACCCCTGCTGACAACCAGCAGCATCCCCAGGCACTGTCACTGCTCCAGCCCCATCTCTTCACGGAGGCATTGCAGGGTTCCCTCACCAGGAGCCCTGACGATGCGAGGGTTCCGCTGTGTTCCCTGGAAACGCGACGGGCTCCGGGCGGCTGCGGGCCATTAGCGCCGGGCGGCAGAGCTGATTCCCCAGCGCCCACTGGATGGCGGTGCTCAGATGCTGAACGCTGAAAGCAGCTTGGAAATCTTTTCTCTGGCAATGGCACTCCCGCAGCGCCCGTTTTCCTTATGCTTATAAGGGGTTTCAGACATTTTTCATTAACATAACCAACAGCTGGAGAACTCCACCTCTTAGGTTTAAGCAGTGAATCTAAAGGGCCAGAAATGTTGAAAGCCGGTTTCTCCTCTTCTTCTACTAATGCAGCACTTCACAGAAGTCAGGATTCACTCAGCAATTTCTTTTAACCATCAAGAGCGCATGAATTGGCTTAAATTTTAGGCTGTATTTCTTTCCTCCTTCTTCTTTTTTTTTTTTTTTTTTTTTTTTTTAAATATATATATAAATAAAGAATGAATCTGCGGTTAAGCAATTGTTATAGACGTGCTAGAGACTGAAAAAGACTGAAGTGACTTCAGTCACGCAATTTCAAAGTCCCGCCCTTGGTATACACACTCCTGCAGGACACAGAGCAGACTAATGGATTTTCTAATGAAAGCAGACTAACGATGGATTTTCCTCATTCAAAGCCAGTCGTGTCACTCCTGGACTGTCCCACAGCGAGGGACTTATTCAGCACGGTGCTGCCTCAGAGCTCGGATGCAGCCCAGACCACATCTGTAAAACGAGGAATGCTCAGCGGGAACACAGGGATCTTAACATTTACCCATGGCAGCAGCACCCGTGAAACAATCCTCATCGATCCAACGGAGATAAACTCTGCACAGTTATCACCCTGTGTTTACAAGAGCTAAAGTAGCGCTGGTATGCGCTGGGGGCTTGAGTGGGAAGTGCTGGAGGATGAGATTTCAGATACTCCTCTAACTCAAACCAGCTGTGCTCCAGGGCAATGTGCAACACGCATTACTCTGTGACACATCCTACTGTGAAAATAATGGAATCAAATTATAATTTTGATATAATCTAACAAAACCACCTGAAGGAAGGAACACACGGAATTTGTGGGTTGGCATTTTCTGAATTTTAGCACTTTAAAAAAATCATCTGTGATGTGTGAAGTTTCTTTCTAAGTTACTAGGCTGGAATCACAATTGTATTTATACTGACTTTGATATAATGAAATCAAACATCTCTGTTTTACTCAGAGCACACACCTAGCTGCTCACATGCAGATCTCCAGGTAATGAAGGATTTTCTGCAGGTTTCAGTGCATCTCTGCTGGACTGCACCTGGAAGAGACAAACTGAAGCTCTTAGAAATTCCCAATTGGATATAAACCAAAATTATTTCATTCATAGCTTTAAAAAACAGAATTCACAAGCAAAATGTTGAAAGAGGACTTCCTCCTAAAATCCACTGTTGACTAGAAGAATTGCTGTATGGCTTTCCACACGCTGCATGGATGAGGAAACAAGGCAGTTGATTAGGTCTGGAGAGGAGATGTATCCATGGGGTGAAACAGAAATAGCTGGAAGGAAAGTGGAAGCAGAAACAAGAAAGTCAGCAGAGTCTAACCTCCCCTGCCTGCCTCCAAGCATGCTCAGACACGCAAAGGAAGCAGATCCAATGGGACCAGTGGCCACAGAACTCCAAATCCATCCTATGACAGCTTCTGGGGTTTACAACTGTGTAGCATTTCCCACTGGAAATGATGCAAAAACTTTCAAAGTGTTTTTTTTAAAAGTTAATTTGTGGGGAAAATGCTGTTTCTAGATAAAACCTACCTATTTGTAGTTCCCCCTGGACCTCTTCCTTGTGGGCAGAAATGGCTTCAGAAAACTGTTTCTTGAAAAAGAATTGAATTAAGTTTCTTGCTGTAGAGCATTTTGGCTTCAGTGGCATTAATCAAAATGCAAACAACACAACCAGACTGACATATAATCAAATATATATTTAATCAAAATCATATCATCAGCTCTACCTACCAGACATTCAACCACTGCAGTGTTTTAAGAAAATGGGTGAACAAGTGAGTCCCACTGGGGTCAAATTCTGAAATTTTGTTTTTTGAGAAGACTTCCAACCATGCACAAACATGGATACTCCAGGGTTGTAAAGGTGGTTCACCAACCATAAGGATAGGGCACGACACAAAACTGAACTTTTATCATTTGAAGAATCAAATTAAAATACTCCCACTCACTATTTGTCATGAGCACTGCAGAGAGGGAGGAGCACAAGTTCCCTGTTCCTAATTACTCACACACGAAATGTGATGGTTTTGGTTATGTCTGAAAGAATACCATGGTTGTGGGTGATGGTGGCCACCCCAGTCTGTGGCTGAAGCTCCAGCTCAATCCCTGATGTCACATGGCAGGGTCAGCCTCAGGCTGGAACAAAGCACATTTTCATGTTCTCTGTGGCAAGGCACAAAGGAGCCCATATGGGAGGATAGGACTTCTACAAGGCTATGAAACAAGAAAAAAAAACAAAAGGAGAAAACTTCAATAAAAGTTGAAAACATAAGGGACAGAAAAAAGCTCAGCGGCAATGAAACAGTTGCACATGGGGTGATGCCACTGCCCATCTGCCATGGACCAGAGGAGGCTCTAACACCAGCAAAGTAAAAAATTTTCTGTTAGTGAGGATACAAAAACATTTGTTGTAATGAAACGTAAAAAATGTAACAGGGTTATGAAACTGAATTTGTTTTGTGAATTTAGGAGACCAAATTGCAGAAGAAATTTAGAATATTACAATTCCTGCCCTGTCCATTTAGAATGATTCAATTTCATGGATATCTTTAATGAAACAGCTCCACAAGTTCTTTAATCCAGAGTCTTGGGTTATGTTTCAAACCTGGTGTTTAACCTTTAGGGCAAGTCACTTGGTATCTCCCTGTTTCTGCTTATCCATCTGTAAAATGAGAATGAACATATTTACCTACCTCGGCAGGGTTTGCTGGGCCAGACAGACCATGGTGTGTTTTCATTCTGGCACTGCAAATAGTGAGGGCAAAGTGTTCTTGAGGGACACTGGTACCTGGTAAAGATTTACACAAGTACACGTGTTACACGTGCACAAGCAAAACCTGGGTATATAAACCCAGGCATTTGTCCCAGCTACATCCATCTTTTATACAGACTCCTAGGTGTTTATTTACCAGTAAACCTTTTCCCTGGGTGTTGAGGGGAATGCCACCAGCCAATGAAACCCACATGTTCCCTTAGCAGAGGCCAGGGAACTGATGTGCAAGGCTGGGGCAGAGGGGCAGCTCCAGCACAGCCATTCATTCCTTGCAGCTACCCCAGTGCCCCTGAGAAGGCAACAGTGCTCTCCCAGCGAGTGTGACACAGCCTGGCAGTGGCTGGTCTAGGCTTGTTGGGCCTCTCTGCCTGTGCCAGGGCCAGATCTGGCCATGTGTGGCAGCATGGCCACTATCCCCAAGAATGACACTCCTGAGCCACACGTGCTGGCACCACAGCACCAGGCAGAGTTGGGTACTGAGCCTTGCGTGTGACAGTTGCCAACTCCCTGGTTCTTTGCTGGGTTTTTGACCTTACTACATAAGCATGCACCATTGTCCGTCCGTCCGTCCATACATCCGTCCGTCCGTCTGTCCGTCCGTCCTTTCCTCACAGGGGCCCAGTTCCATCCACATTACCGGCAGAAGGCAGGATTAGGTCAATAACCCCATTCGTTCATTGATTTTGACAGGGGCAGGGAGGGGGCCACCCGATTCGTGATTCCCCCCACCTATCCGCAACCCCCTCCCGATTGTCGCACCCTGCCCAGAGCCCGTTCCCGACGCTGGAGAGCAGCGGGAAGAGCACAACCTGCGGCCCGGGCGGCTGGAGCCCCTGGTCCCCCGCTCGGGGCTCCCTGACTACAGCCGGACAGGATCTCCCCAGTCCGCTGTCCCCAGCCCGCTGTCCCCAGTCCGCTGTCCCCAGCCCGCTGTCCCCAGCCCAGCTGAGCTGCCCTTCCTCGACGGCTGCGCTCCCTGCCCCGGCTAAGGGCCGGCTGCCCCGGGGCGGGGGGCCGGGCGGGAGGGGCTCGGCCCAGCCCCGCGGATGCGGAGGGGCGGAGGAGGAGGAGGAGGAGGAGGAGGAGGAGGAGGAGGAGGAGGAGGAGGAGGAGGAGGAGGAGGAGGAGGAGGAGGAGGAGGAGGAGGAGGAGGAGGAGGAGGAGGAGGAGGAGGAGGAGGAGGAGGAGGAGGAGGAGGAGGAGGAGGAGGAGGAGGAGGAGGAGGAGGAGGAGGAGGAGGAGGAGGAGGAGGAGGAGGAGGAGGAGGAGGAGGAGGAGGAGGAGGAGGAGGAGGAGGAGGAGGAGGAGGAGGAGGAGGAGGAGGAGGAGGAGGAGGAGGAGGAGGAGGAGGAGGAGGAGGAGGAGGAGGAGGAGGAGGAGGAGGGCCGGGGGGCACCCGGCGGCGCGGGGCCGCGATCGGGAACGGCGGCGCCTGCGTGGAGCAGCGGCTTTTGGCGGCGTGTGGAGGGGCAGCCGCGTCCCGTCCCGTCGCGTCCTGTCCCATCCTGTCCCATCCCGTCCCATCCCGTCCCGTCCTGCCGCCCGCCATGGGCCGCCTGCCGCTCTACCTCTGCTGCTGCCTCGGTAACTCCCGCTCCGCTCCGGCCGCCGTCGGGGCACGGCGGGCTGGACGCGCCCCTGCAGCGCCCGCCGGGGCGGCTCGGGGCGCTCAGCTCGGCCACGCTCCCGCTTCCCTCTCTCACCCTCTGTCCCCCTCTCTCCCTCCGCGGCCGCGCAGCGCTGTGGCCCGCGGCGGCACAGGAGCCCGAGTACAGCTATGGCTGCGCCGAGGGCAGCTGCTACCCCGCCACCGGCGACCTGCTCATCGGCCGCGCCGCCCGCCTCTCCGCCTCCTCCACCTGCGGCCTCCGCCAGCCCGAGCCCTACTGCATCGTCAGCCACCTCCAGGTGAGCGCCGGGCGCGGGCGGGCAGCGCTCCCGGGCACCGCGCTCGGTGCCGGCGGTGGAGCGGGCATCGCCTGCTGCGCGGGGCACCGGGGCTGCGGGGGCTGCCCGGGAAAGGAGCCGGGGCTGCCTGGGAAAGGAGCCGGGGCTGCACGGGAAAGGAGCCGGGGCTGCACGGGAAAGGGAGCCGGGGCTGCCCGGGAAAGGGAGCCGGGGCTGCCCGGGAAAGGGAGCCGGGGCTGCCCGGGAAAGGGAGCCGGGGCTGCCCGGGAAGGGAGCCGGGGCTGCACGGGATGCACACCCCCGGGCAGGGCCGGGGCCGCAGGACGAGCCGCCGCCGGCGGGTGGGAGGCGCGGGCAGCGGTCTCCGGTGGGGCAGCATCGTGCTCCGTCCTGGACCCCACACCCCGGGTCCAGGGAATCCCCCGCGGCTTTCGGCTCCCGACCCCCCTTTCCTGATCGAGGCCAATAAGGAAGAATGTGCCGCAGTAAGTCCAATTAATGCTTTATTTCCAGGCTCGCTTGGAGCCGTCTAGACAGCTTCCTAAAGGAGAGTGGGCTGTAGGGCCCGGCAATGTTCTGTCCACAATCCCCGTAATGAAATTACATGTGTATGGTCTCGGAGTGGAAGGATGCAAATAAGGTTGTCTCAGCACATCTGGTGAGCTGTTGCTTTTTGAAGCCAGAAGCAGCTCACCAAACTTAAAATCTCTGAGACAGAAAGGATGGTGGAGGAGAATAAACTATCAGTTATACGTGGAACTCTGTTGAACTGAAAGTAAATGGATAATCTCCGGGCGAATTACTGTAGAGACAATAGGGCCGGATTCTGGAGCTTGGAAGGAAAACCACGGGAAGCAGGAGGGGCTGTAGCATTTGACCCATTTATGCCCTGAAGTTACCAAGTCTCCCCTCATCCTTCCCCCCCCCCCCCCCTATAGTTTTACCGTATAAACTACTGTCTAGTAGAATTAATACTTTATTTGACATGGGATTTAGCTTCACTGAACATTTTCAGTGTATGTTGGGATTGACTTTAACAACATAAGCATCTCTGGTAGAATAAGACAGCAGAGGTGCTTTGTTACATTTTCTTGTCTCAAAAAATATTGAAGTGCCTCTGTAGAAAGCATCACTTCAGAAGTTCTCATGTGCCTGTGTCCTTGGTCTCCCAGCCCCGGTTCAGCATTCAGGATGTCCCTGAGCCACAGTGTGTGGTATTGAAGAAATCGTGGCAGGTGCTAATATCCTCTTAATAACATGGGGTGTGGCTGCTCTAGGTGCTTGGCAGAATTAGGTCTTCTAGGATTCAGTTTTGGTCAGAGAAGGAGCAAGCTGTGGCATGAAGTGCAGGGGGAGAGAAGCTTGGAGCAGACAGTAGGGAACTTCTTCCCTGGGACCCCTGCTCTTCCCATTCTTTCTGCTGGAGTAGTGTTTGAAGGCTCGTGGGAGGTGAAGCCCTGAGCTTGGGAGGAGCCTCTGAAGTCAGAATTGGTGAAAGGGAGAGCCTGTGTGGTGCAGACCTGCCAGCTCTCACATTCTTGGCTGATAAAGAATTGCGTTTGTCTCCATGCCGGAGGAATGAAGCCTGTGTTGCTTTCGACGGCCGTGAGTTGCTGGTGTGTTGGGGCTCCTTCACTGCCATCCAAAGAGCTCCTCTCCCTCATCTGCCCCCTCCCGTTTGTCTGGGAAGGAACCCTGCCTTTTGGTTCAGTTTGCATCCTCCCTTGCAATCAGAAAGTGGTGGTTTTAGGCAGAAGGACAATGCAAAAACAGCACTGTTTGTAGTAATAGCCATGATGAGGTTTTGTCCCCCTGGTGAAGAAGCTTCCAGTTTTCCCAAGCAGCACATGCCAGAGTTGTTCCGAGCTGGTTTTGCTTGGGCAGACCTTGTAATATGTGCAGATGGACTTTCTGTACACAGTCTGGGATTGTAATACTAGCTAAAAATGTACAGTTTGGAGTTTGACAAGCGGAATTCAGAGAAAAGGGCTAAATCACTGAGGGCCCCTTGATGTGCACTGAAGCCTCACGGGAGGTGTCCCTAATGCAGGCAACTTGCATCTCCAAGCCAGCTTCCAAAAGCCAGAGTTATTTTACACAAGTTGTTAAGATGCAGTTTTGCACGTATGCATTTTTACAGAAGCAATTCAGCAATTTTCTGTAGATGCTGCCGTTGGTTTTGAATTCCACAGGAGAATACGTATGCTGGAAGAGATTTCCTGAAACTGCAATTTTCATTGAAAAAATGCTTCCCCTAAAAATGAATTTGATGGAATTTCTGGCATATTTTCCATTTGACAATTCGCATTAATTCATAAAGGTAAAAACACTTAGCATTTCAACAAAAAAAATCTTTTATGACTACTGCAAGCAAAATGAGTGGAATGTGATATGGATGGAAAATACTCTTATCTGCAGGAAGCAACTATTGCCCCATGGATAGAATCGGTAATGCTGATTATCGTGTTGTTTCAGGAGGACAAAAAATGTTTCATATGTGACTCGGAGGACCCCTTCCACGATACTCTCAATCCCGACAGTCATCGCATTGAAAATGTCGTCACCACGTTCGCTCCAAATCGCCTGAAGCTCTGGTGGCAGTCGGAAAATGGTATGAGGTTTGTCCAGAGCAATTTCCGGGGCTGGGAGCTGTTTTCCCTCCTTTTGTTTAAGGGTACCTGTGGGTTTGCTGTTATCTCTGGCCTGGTGATTACTGCCCTGAGAAGGATCACGCTGTGTGAGGAGCGATGAGTAAAACTGGCCGCTTTTGTGTGCCCTGGAGCGGTCCTTAATCTCTAACACCCCCCGAGTCCAGGAGTGCTGGAAACAGCCGTCCAAGCACTCTGCAAGAATCCTTTCCTAAAGAGAAGAGTTTTCCACACTGGCCTCAGATCTCCCTCATATTTGGGCAGCAGGAGCGGAGCAGCCTTCCAGGAGTGAATATGCCAGGGTGGTGCTGGCAAGGCAGCGCAGCAGGGCTTCCCGCGGGGCTGGAGGCTGTGCAAGGAGGGCTTTGGGCAGAGCTGGGGGCTGCTGCCCTGCCTGCAAACCTCCGAGTTCCTTTTCCTACCCCGGGACAGTAAAGCCAGGGATATCTCTTACCCTACAAGCTGCCTTCTCTTTCCTGAGCTGCCTGTTTCTGTAGCATTTGCCAAGCAATGAAATGAACTGCAGAAACGAGCCAGCTAGTTAAAAACAAAAAAAAAAAATACATATAAGTTTGGTGGGGTTTTTGTTCTTTTAATCCTTCCTCCGCCTGTTTTACTTTTCTGGTTCTGCTTTTGGCATGCCTTCTTACACAAAACAAGGCAGTGAGGATTTCTCAGCAGTCCTACCCCAAAGCCTTAAAGCCAGCTGGACAGGATGGGATTTCTGAAAATGCATTGGCAGTAACTGCCTTATTGTATATGAAAAAAGAAGGTAATATTTGTAACAGTTTTGCTGCCTGTTAAAAAAAGGTTTTCACTAAATCCCTTTTTTAACCATTTAGATCAACCTAGTAAGCTGCTTGCCTCCAGCAGTTCTCTTCCAGCATTCCAGATAATTCATGTTTTTTGCAACAGGCTTGGCAGCATTCATACAGAAAAGTTTCTTAGCTCATAAGGTCATGAAAATGTCCCTCAACAATAAAAAACAAATGATTCTTTCTGTCCAATTCATGTTTTCATCTATTCAGGCATACAGCATAAGGGACCATTGCTGCATGCTTCACAGAAGGTTACAGCTGGTCAAAAATTTAAGTGCCTTATTGTTTTATTATTTTCATTTCTTACCCTTTCTCCTCTCTGTAAATCTTGATTTTATTTTTTATTTCTAACTACAGTATAATTAGCATCCAGCTGTTTTGAGAGCTCTTTTCACAAGGCAAAATAATATTTCTAGCTGTTTTTCTTCCTTTCTGTGTAGTGTCCTTGACCACAGGTAGTCCTACAGCAGTTTAGAAAACCTTTTGCCTCTCACTATTTTCTTTATCCTTGGGATTGCAAAGTGGGGCTGTGATAGTTGCTTTAGGAGAGTTTCAAAACCCAGTTATAAAGGAACTATTCTTGTGGACAGGAAAGTCCAGAGTGAGTGAAAAATGGTGGGGAATGGCCCTCACCAGACATAGTGAGACTGGGGATGTTAGGGCTGCAGAAGCTTGTGCTGCTGCTGCTGCCAGAGAGGCTGCAGTGTGGTAGAACAGCCTGTGGCCACCACACAGATCTGGGCTCAGCATCTCCAGCTTGGTGGGTCCCTGCTGGGAGCTTTGGTGCCAGGGCTCAACTTGTGGTGGTCCTGTCCTTGCCCCAAATCCAGCGATGCCAGCCACGGTTCTGTCTCAAATAGCACTGCAGGCTCTGGGTGTGGTGTGTTTGGTGCTGATCATGTGCAGCAATCCCATGCATGATAATCTTCAGCAGGGTCTTGGTGTCTCCCCCTGTACCTCAGGCACGCACTAAAGCATCATTCACACACAACCAAGTGATAAAGAAAATAGTCTCATGCCAGCAGAGTGAAAAACTTTGGCAAAGTTTAGATGTAGAGACTGGAAGGTGTCCTTGTTTGCTGAACACCTTTTCTCTGCCCCTGCAGGTTTGGAAAATGTGACTATCCAGCTGGACTTGGAGGCTGAGTTTCATTTCACTCATCTCATTATGACCTTCAAGGTAAGGAAGCCACAGCCTTAGCCTGAGCCCTAAAACATGAGGAAATGAGAGGTCTCGCAGACCTTCACATCTATTTGATATTTGGGATTTGGGCTTTGTCTGAACTATTTGGTCTGAATTTTTTGGATCTGCCAACCATTAACCAGTGCTGAAGTCATGCAGAAAGTCTGAGTTCTGACTTGTGTTTGAAGTCCAGTGAGGCTGCAGAAGGAGTCATGCTGAAGCTGGGTTTTGCGTTGATGTGTGTTTTGTGGTTGTATTCTAGAAGATTGTTAGCTAAGTCACATAGTAGCAAGGTTTTTTTCCTGAAAAAAGTTGGCCATGGTATCAGTTTTCATTTCACAAATGGAAAGGTCTTCAGGAAGAAGGAACATCTGTACACAGAGCGTCTTTGTTTTTTTACAAACAGATGTCTTGGAATGGTAACTTGTCTTGTACGTCCTAAATGCTCTTCCCATGTGGACAAATTCATCTCTTCATTTTTATGCATCAGCTTTCTAGGACAGCTGGTTCTTCTTTCCTTTGCTGTCAGCTAGGGTTTCTCTCTGTGCCTTAAGGTGGTGGCTGAGGTGGAAGGTGTAATTTCTACTGACGACAGCAGTGAGGGACCCCCAAAAGACCCCTGACATGATGTGGGTGCTGCAGCCATCATACCCCAGTGCTGGAGCTTGGTCTGCTGTCAGGAGGAAGACTTCAGGGGAAAGTTTTCATGATGCTTTGTGGACTTTGTGTGGTAGACACTTGAGCTGCCTTACTTCTGGGTTGCTAAATTTTTTTGTTGGGTGAGATACTAGTTTCTAAGTTGGGTGATATTTTCAGCCAGGAAGGAGAGAAAAAATCTCTTTCCAGCTGTGACTGAAATGCTTTTGTGCTTGGCTCAGGGAGGTTCTCCTCTGAATACATAAAACTAAAGAAGAGATTGTTGGCATTTCTTGGTAGGTACAAGCCAGGGTTAAATAAATATCTGGTTTCTGAAAGGCAGCACAAAAATTAAAGCATTATTTTTTTAGGTAAGAGGGATTTAAAATCTTTTCAAAACTTCATTAATTTGTTGTTCTAGAGTTGAATACATGTAGGTAAGAAGGACACTGGTTTGTGTGAAGCAAATGCAGCCTGCCAGAGTCTGGGGAGGGCAGCTGGAGGAAAGTCACTGGAGACTGGGGGGGTCAAGTGCAGCATGAGTGGATGAAGCTGAACTTCTCAATCTCCATAAAGGTTTTCTTAAGGCAGCACAGAGGCACTGAGATGCGACAAAAGGTCATGTGGTCAGACAAAGAGAGAAAATGCCGGCTCTTCTCTGAGCATCAGAGGTACCTGCTCAGCAGTAACTTCTGGACATCAGAGCTGGAAGGGAAGCACTGGCAGTGGCCTCCTGCTCCCTGTAGTAAGGAGAAGAGGCCTATTAGGTCCTTTGCAAAAGATCCCTCAAAAAGGTACAGCAAGGAAGAAGGCTCTGCTGATTTCCACAAGCTGTGGGAAAAAAGCCTTTTGTCTCTGTAAAGCCCTACTTTAACCCCCACTTTTCAGAAAAGGTTTGGAATCAAAAAAACCTTTACAAGTTTCCTTGTTTATTTTAAGTGTGTTCAAGCACTTGGCCATTGAGTGCTGTCTTTTGAAGACCGGCACTGTGGTTTGATGTGTGTTATTTCATGTATCTGACTCTGAGAAGAAAGCAGAATGTCATCAGAGAAGTATTTACAATATTTTCACATATTGGAAGTATTCGGTGCAGGGAGAGAGATTAAAATCCAGACATTGCTCATACTAATAAGACTCAATGCGAATGTAAGTAATAATAAACCAAATGAAATCTCTTCTTTTTCTTACTATTAGACATTCCGTCCTGCTGCAATGTTGATTGAGAGATCATCTGACTTTGGAGAGACTTGGCAAGTTTACAGGTATTTTGCATATGACTGTGAGAGCTCCTTTCCTGGGATTTCGACTGGACCCATGAAGAAAGTGGATGATATAATCTGTGATTCCAGATACTCTGATATTGAACCTTCAACAGAGGGAGAGGTCAGAGACACTTTTTTCTAATATGTTTATTGTGTAGACTTTTTCCCTAGAAATTCAGATTCTCTTATTTTGGAACCTGAATCTTCATTGTTTGATTTTTCCTCCAGGTAATTTATCGTGTTCTCGATCCTGCTTTTCGAATTGAAGATCCATATAGTCCAAGGATTCAGAGTATGTATGCAGTTACCTTTCAGGCTGATTTGAGAGCATTTCAGTACTTACTTGCTTACAAAAACCACTAATCCACTAACAAAGTCATGCATTAGCCCCGATAGCAGTTTTGAAGTCATATGAATACCTTTGTGTATAGCTCCTTTTTCTGGCTCAGACAGTAATGTGCTTGGAAATAAAGATCAGTGCTGTGAACTCAAGGGATTGTTCTTGCACACTTCATTGGAGCTGCTCCTTTTCTTAATTGATCAGGGATTTATTTTCATTAAAGACCCTCTTTCCCCAAAATACATGCAATTGCCAAGAGAAACCTTGGAATGTGGTCCTGTATTTGTATAGTATTCAGAAAGCAAATAAACAGAGCTGCAAAGGTATTTATTTCATTTACTTCTGCTAAAATGAATGGGGTCACGTTTTATTTTTCAGAACATAGTCTTGACTTTGGAACAGTTGGCCATGGTGGCACTGCATGTCTGGACCACACAGATGTGGTCATAAACCACAACTTGCTGTAGTGTTTTGTGCATGGTCATGGCAATCCATGAATGCAGAGGTAGAGAGATCTGTTACTCAGAGTGGCTTAAAGAGAAACCTTGCAGGGCATTTGGCCTGAGGGAACTGCAGTGCTTGACCTTAAGCTGACCTCAGATTTAATATGCATTCTCAGGTTGGGTTCGTGCCCCTCAGTGTAAAGCTACCTGAAGCAAAAGGAAATATGTGAAGTAGAGGAGTGTCTGCTGGTTGCTATGAGTTTAATGTTGGTTTTTTCTTTACTCAATGTTTTAAAGGAGAAACTGCTTTCATGGGCTGGAAGTGCCTTGTCAAGCCTAGTTCAAGGCTATAAGAAATGGCATATCAAAGGAAACATGTGAATAGTATTAATTACTGCAATATTGTATTCCCATGGATCATCCCTCAAGAACTTCTTTCTATTTGATCAGTGATGGGGTGTTTCCCACAAAATGTAACTAATTATATTTGCTAGAAAAGTTGGGCGTATACAAAAGAAGAATTATTTGTTTCTGTTTCCAACTAAGACTTTTTCCAAAAGTCTCGCAACTCCAATGGCTTCTGGTCCACTTGGCAGCAGTTTCTTGATATCAAGTCCTTACCCATCTTATATTTTAAAACCCCAAAGAACCAGTGTCTTTTAGGTGGTGCTTTTCTCCTTGCCTTTAACGTTTGTGGATGTGCCTGTGCATGTCTATAACAAAATAGACCATTATTTTAAATTATGCTTAAACTTACCTATAGTTAGTGTAGTGGTAAAATATTGCAACTTTTTTTTTCTTTTTTTTTTTTAATTTGGGGAGTATGAAGTGATGTGTAGGTGCTGAAATGAATTCTGATCTAATCTGCCCATAGGAAGCATGCTTAGGAGGTCACTCCTGGCTTCCTTCCATTCAGCATATTACCTAGTAAGTAATTCCAAAACAGGCCTGCTGGTTAGGTATTTTGTGTGTGTCCCCTGCAGACCTATTAAAGATCACAAATCTGAGAGTCAAATTTGTCAAGCTGCACACGCTGGGGGATAACCTCTTGGACTCCAGGATGGAGATCCGAGAGAAGTACTACTATGCCATCTACGACATGGTGGTTCGTGGCAACTGTTTCTGCTATGGGCACGCCAGTGAGTGTGCGCCCGTGGAGGGCTTGGATGAGGAGGTGGAAGGAATGGTAAGTATTTGCACTTTTCTGCATGAAATTCTTCTTGTCTGTGTCTTTTTTAAGTGATTTGAACACAAATGTAAAGAACTGTCTTTCACTCCTGCATGGTTGATTTTCAAACAACAAAGCTGTTATAATTATTCCTCCTTGGCAAACGCATGTTATTATTGGTGTTAATCAAACATCTCAGATTATGTGATAATTTTTTACATTCCTTTTCTAATTATGTTAAAGAGCTGATGAAATTGAAATGTAGGAATGAAGAAAGGGAGTGTAACCTTATTAGGTCAGAGACCAGTGTATGAGTTGACTTGGTTACCTCAAAATTGAAGTGGAATAGAGGCATCAAAGGCTGAAACTCTCGTGAATCAAACATAACCTGTGTTTGTATTAGTCATTACCAGCACAGAAGTGGATACTGTAGCCCTAATAAACACAGGCCCTGAAGGAAAACTCTGATTGCCTCCATGGTATGCTGCTGCACAAATGCCACATCCCTTCTGGGGTCTGCTTTTCCTCATGATTTTTGCATGACAAGCAGTAATAGCACCCTGTTAATGGGTGAGTTATTAACTGGTTGGAGATGTGGAAGCATGTGGGACAGTTGTGTGGGTTGTCTAGAGCTGCAGGATGCCATGGAGCCCGGTATGCTCCATTGCCCTGTGTTTGGGTCAGTGTCTCCGCCCAAGCTTTGCCTTTAACATTATGGCTACAGTGCTGGTGGTCTGTGGCAGCAGCTGTCACACAACCACTGTTGGTCTGCTTGGTGCTTGTCCAGTACACAGGGCAAAGGCAAAGCCTGGGGCTGATGGATAAATGCCATCCAAACTGGCTGTTATCTTTGCTTTGAGAACCAAGGCAGGGCTGGAAAGAGGGCACTGGGCTAGTGACCTGCTGATATAAATAGATGCATGTTAATAGCTAATTACCAGCTAATAAACAGCTAACTTTTAGTTCCAAGAGGCTTCTGTGATTATTGGGGCGGAACTGTGCTCTCCTTGTTTATTTCTGAAAGCATTTACTCAGGCACTAGTTCCAGTAAGGAAAGAAGGACAACTTTGTATGAGGACACCTGGGCAGGTGAAGGACATTCCTATGGCCCTTTATGTCTTTTCTAAATGCAATTACATGGATTAAAGTCTCCAAAAGTATATGTCCATTATGTGCTAGCTTTATTTTGCATTCATGCTTTGGGTTTTTTCCTTTTTTCATTTATAACCAACAGGGTTCTTTTATTTTTTTTCCTTCTTTTTTCCTTTTTTTTTCAATTACAGG
The DNA here is from genome assembly GCF_971803275.1 of Cyanistes caeruleus. Classification (NCBI taxonomy): domain Eukaryota; kingdom Metazoa; phylum Chordata; class Aves; order Passeriformes; family Paridae; genus Cyanistes; species Cyanistes caeruleus. The sequence goes on along the minus strand of NC_141704.1, from coordinate 14,465,631 downwards.
TTCATGGTCACTGCATGTGCAGACATAATACCAAAGGATTAAACTGTGAGCAGTGTTTGGATTTCTACCATGACTTACCCTGGCGCCCTGCTGAAGGTCGCAATAGTAACGCATGCAAAAGTGAGTAGCAGTAAAATGCAGAACTGGGTGCCATGAGCTTTACATGCTGTTACTTGTGCTTGTGTGTAAAATTCTTCATGTTCTTTGGCTGACACCAGTGTGTCTTTTCTGCAGAGCTGCACTTCCCCCAGGACTCTCACTCTGCTTTCTGTCTTTGTCACAGAGTGCAACTGCAATGGGCACTCCAGCCAGTGCCACTTTGACATGGCTGTGTACATGACGACGGGGAACACCAGCGGCGGGGTGTGCGACGACTGCCAGCACAACACTGTGGGACGCAACTGTGAGCAGTGCAAGCCCTTCTACTTCCAGCACCCAGAGAGAGATCTGCGGGACCCCGACGTCTGTGAGCGTAAGTGCAGCCCCACTCGGAATGGCCTTGGGATCCCTGAGCAAAGGTGATTGTCTTGGAGGTCTTGAGTGAGCCTGGCTGGGTTTTGTTTTCTCTTTGAGGGAGATTTACCCGGTCCTTGTGTGTCCAACCCACGTCATGTCTAATACTTGCAGGAGTGACAGTTTTTCTACACAGAGCTGAATTTCAGTAATTCAGTGTGAGACTTGGCCTTTAATTTTGTAGCAGTTAATAAAACGCATGTGGTGCTTTCTTCTTAGCTTGCAACTGTGACCCGGCTGGCTCCCAAAATGGGGGGATCTGCGACCGCTACACTGATTTCTCCACCGGCCTCATTGCCGGACAGTGCCGTTGTAAATTATTTGTCCAGGGGGAGCGTTGTGACCTCTGCAAAGAAGGTTTCTATGGCCTGAGTGCTGATGACCCAGCGGGCTGTCAGTGTGAGTAAAAACATATGTTCCTTTATGTGTGATCAAAAGCTCTTTGAGGAGCTGTTAGTGCCAGGAGAAGCTGGTTTGTGGGATGGATTTCTTTTTTTTTTTCATGTTTTGGCTAAAGAAAAACATTACTGTAGATTTGATCTAGCTTGCAGTCCACCAACCTTTAAAATGCAGTTTGCCTTTTGATCCTTCTAGTGTATTCAGTGGAAATAGAATAATCTTCCTTATTCCTTTTCAATTATAAGTCTCTCGGCCAGGAAAGTTTTACTGGGATGGGTGGTGGGCAAAGAATGAAATTAATTTCTATAATGGGGAATTGAGGAGAAACTTTAATGGATATATTTAATTTGAACACTGTCTAAAATATGAATCCAGTCCTGCTTTTGACCTGCTATTTGTATTTCCCAATCCAGCTTGTGCGTGTAATCCTCTGGGTACCCACCCCGGGGGGAATCCTTGTGATTCAGAGACAGGAAACTGCTATTGTAAGCGTCTGGTGACAGGAAAGCAGTGCAATCAATGTCTGGCAAGTAGTTAATCGTAAAATAAATTAGGCGACACTGGTGTGAGGGAGGCTGGAGTGTGGGAAGCATGGAGCAAGGTGCTGGCCACTGTCTCTGACTGCCTACTAGCCCATGCATGGCATTCAGGCTGTGAAGGGCACCTTGGGCTATCAGGAGCCATGAAATGTGGTGTATTTTGGGGACCTGGGATGCATGTCAAGGCAGACAGGAGCATCCAGTCTGATTCGTGGGACCATAAGGAGTGAGACATTGGGATACCTGTGGTTGCTCTGAAAATGAGGGATCTAGGGCTGTTCTGCTAAAGTCCTTTCTGGGGTGAAAGATGGAATGGTCAGGGAAACAGTGTTACCAAAAAATTTCTTTCTAAACTGGCCGTTGTTTTAGGCAGGGATTATTTCATACACATACATTTCCATGTAGTGTTTATGCATGCTGGAGTGTTATAGAAACACACTGTCAGATAACTGGATGTGTTTATACAAACACCAAGAAACTCTTATCTAGCAGTGAATTGCATGGAAAAACCAAACAAGTCTGTCTGTCTATCCAGCAAGCAAGTTGCAGAGTAGCAGCCCTGCAAGTGCAGTGCCCTACACAAATACCCACTGCCCCATGTGTGGCTCTCTTGCCCTTGACATGGTCAACAAGGTGGGAGGAGAGCAGGTAGGGAAGTGGTGTTGGTGCTTGTGGGGGTAGGCCCACAACCAGGGGAGCAGGATTCATCATGGGTTGTGGGGCAGTCTGGGATAGCCTGTGCTCTGTTTAAAAATGTGCCTTTGGGTTAGATGGAACTAAGTGTGCACCAGGTTACAGCGCTGGTGGTGTTTTCTCCTGCAGCCTGAGCACTGGGGCCTGAGCAATGACATGGATGGATGTCGGCCGTGCGACTGCGACCAGGGAGGAGCGCTGAACAACAAGTGAGTCTCAGCCCAGTTACTCTCCTGTAATCCTTCACCCAGTTTCACCTTTTTGCAACCACAGCATCCAGGGCTCAGTGTGCTCTGGGGGAGGATGTTTGATACCATCTTTCTGCTTCAGAAGGTGATAGATCTTGATTGTAGCAAGCGTGATGGGGCATCCATGTCTCTTCTGTGCTGAGCAACCTCTGTTTGTGCCACTGGTGCAGGTGAACGTGTAAAACTGCTTTAGTGTAGCCCTGCCTTTGTCAGCCACGGTAGGAACCAGATGTGGATTAAGCTCTTCCTTGGCTGTAACCCGGGGTATGGTCCATGTCAAAGCTTTGCTCTTACAGGATGAAAGCAGGAATCGGGCAGTGACATGGACAGGCTGGTCTTGCTTTGCTCCCAGGTCACCCTTTGCCCAATCTTTCCGCCCACTGCTGCTAGGGAAAGCATGCTAGCTGCACAGTACTGCTCTGTTGCCCCAGTGGTGGTGGGATGTGGACCTGGAAGCGGCGACTGAGGAGGTGGACGTATTTTAGAGAAAGTTATAGGTTTTGAATATGTATCCATCAATATCTGCATGGAAAGTAGTGGCTTAGATGCCCTGTCAGTGGGGTGCTGGGTAGCCAGATTGCTTCTCTGACCAGAGCAGTTCTCTGTGTGCTAGGTGTGTGTCCAACCCCTGACTTGTCAACAGCAGCATGTTCTTTTCCTTTTTTTTTTTTTTCCTCTCCCCTTCCTTCCACAAACCCTTTGAAATGTCATGCTTTTGTCTAAAGCCACAGAAGTTTCCCAAGGGGGTCAAAGAACTCTTTCCCTCTGAAGCCCATGGGACAACACTGGGGGAGTGTGGGACTCGTCTTGGTGTGCCTCCCATAGGTCGTCACAGCCCACGGACACCCATCTGCATCAGGAATTGCCGTGGGAATGGCCCACAGGCCGTCTCTCCTGTCTGCTCCCAAGTGAATTATTAGCCCTTGGCAGACAGCAGTGTGGATGTTAGGGATTATTTACTCCCCCGTGCTTGCCCCTGCGCACAGATGGGTTACACCACACAGCTCATAACAGCTCCCCCAGCACAGCTGCTTCCAGGGCTTTGGGGTAACAGCCCAGCCTGTTTCCCATGCACTGAGCCTGGCGATTGCAAAACCATGTGGGGAGGGGACGTGCAGCATCCTGGCACGGGCAGGCAGCAGCTGTGCTTTCCTCCAGCCACAGGAGAGCCGCAAAGCCCAGCTCTGGCTCCCGACTTTGCTCTCTCACGTCATTAGGAAGGGGGAGCTTTGCCCTCCTTGGGGCTCCTCAGCTGCTGAATTGCTGCTTTCTGGCTCCCACTCAGGGTGTGGGATGCTGTGCCTCGCCCAGAATTCATCCCTGTGGTGTAACCCAGGTGGTAGAGTTATTGCCTCCCTGGAGGGAAAACTTCCCAGCACCTCTTCTGGGGTAGCTAAGGCACTTCTGGCATCTCAAAGTGAATATTTAAGTGAATCTCTGCAACTTCAAAACCACTTTAGCTTAAAAATTACTCATTGTCTGGAGGCTTGAGGAGTCTGGAGATTGTTCATGGAAACCACAGGCATTTACCTTTAGAAAATGTTTTTTTATCATACTCAAAGTTAAGAAAGAGGTATATTTTGATGGACCAAAAAAACTTCCTTTGAAAAAGTGTGATTGGGTGTGTGCAAAATTGCAATGTGCTTGAGGGTTCTTCAATAGATGCAGGATGCAGGGCAGACACTCTGGGGACAATTAAACAGCCGAAGGCAGTTTGGGGATAGAGCTGTACTGAGTAAAGAAAATGGCTCATTATGAAAGAACAGGAAATCTGTGGGTCACTCTGGACAGACCTTCTGGTGATGGCCCTGACTGCTCCATGTCACTGGTTGTATCTGTCCTACTCTAAAGCAGCCCTATGTAGCTGCTGATGGTGACCTGTCTGGGTGCTGTGCAGTGAGAGCAGCTCAGCATCCTGGGGCATGTAGGGTCATGCATGTTCTTGCTCTGCCTGGGACCATACAAACTGATATGCTGTCTGTGTGGCTTGCAGGAGCCAAAGGCTGCCCTCAGCTTCAGGGCAGATGTGCCTGTTGGCTATATCTGGTAGCAAGTAAGAATCCCAGAGTGCCTGTGTCTCAGGGAACCACTGCATCCATAGCATGAAATCCTCTTGCCATCCAAACAGAGGAAACTATTTGCCAACTGCCCACTGGAATGGTCCTGGTCCATGCTTGCTTCCAGCCTGAGCCTAGGTGTTGCTTTGGAGTGTGATAGCTGGGTTGGGCCAGGTCTGTACTTCCAGCTGTGCTGCCATGTTAGTAGTGCAGGTGGCCCAGCTGCAGAGCCCAGGAGCATCTCCTGTCTGCTGTGTTCAGAAGTTCTTCTCCTCCTGTGTTATTTAAAATGTCAAAGCGGAAGACAGCTCCAACACTGTCTCAGCATAGCCGGCATCTGTTGTAAATTCATTTCTCTTCCATTTTAGCTGCTCAAGTGAATCTGGCCAATGTGAATGCCGGCCCCACATGTTTGGACGTCAGTGCAACCAAGTGGAGCCTGGCTATTACTTCATTTCACTTGATCATTACATCTACGAGGCAGAGGAAGCCAACTTGGGTCCTGTGAGTATCAGTTTTAGTGGTCTGGACGGTCTGGAGAGGTGTGGGAAAGTTGCTTCACCATTTGGCTCTTGGAGGTGTCTTTTATACCCTGTATGTTTTGCAATTAAAATATAGAAAACACAAAACCAAAATGTATCAGAAAACCATTTGCCTATAGCTTTTCAATCTTAATCTCAATAAATAATGGAATAATTGAGGGGGGAGGAATTGCAGTTCTTTTTAAACCTGTTTTTGATCATGACTGTACAGTTAGTTTTCTGTCACCATCCCTCTCTGTACCCCACTGCATGTGTACCTACCACATCCACTTCTCTTATCTCAAGAGAGGTGAGACACAGACACTGGCTCTTCTCTTTGGTGGCTCTTCACTAGAAGTGAACAAAGCACACATTTAAGCACAATGACACACTTCTTACGGTTTCTGTACACCAGTAACACGTCTTTTATGAATGCCTAAAACCATATTGGTTGTTTAAAATAGTGTTTTTGTAAGTGAGGTTGCCTCTAGTTTGTTTTGCCTGCTGGCGTGGTACAACAGGATCTCTGGCTTTCTATTGCCCATCACACAGCCTTGCTTTCAATTCATTAATAGCAGCTAGGTGATCTATCATTCACTTTTGCCTCCAGCAAGGAATCAGGGAGATGGAAATAATGGTTTCTCTAAAGAAGCAGATCCTTGACTGCCTACAATCAGGGTACTTGGTGTCCTAATTTATTTTGATCAAAATGCAGCCACTTTGCAGTTTCAGCCAAGGCAGAGGATTTTTGCTCTCATATCAGAAATGGAAGATAGCACTGAACAGAAGTTGTTCCACAGCAGAGGGCACATGGCCTGGCACATAGTTTTTGGTGCATTTGTGTCCACCCAGCTGTAGAGGTGGTACCCAAGGCCCTTCCAAGGCTCAGGGATGGAAGAGCCTGGCACAAAAATCCACCCCAAACAGATGAAAAAAGGGGATGTGCTGCTGGCTTGCCTTTTGAATCCTTCGGAACAAACAATTTTAAAAAGAACCAATATTGAAAAGCTTTCTCACAAATCTGATGATAGAATAAAACTCTGAATTCCCAAGTAGGGGCCCAACATAAGACAAAGTGCAGTGACACAGAGTTGCAGGGATTGACAAGCAGTGCCAAGCCCCTGTGCTCCTACAGCTGCATGCCCTTGCTCACTTCCTGCCTGCCATCCTTTCTGGGGAGCTCTGATCATTGTGCAAAGTCAGAGGCTAAAAACTTACAGCCAGGTTCTATTCAAAGAGTGTGAGAATACATGAGGGGACATCCTGAAGCGATATGTATATATGTAGATATTTCCTTGCATTTTATCCCTTTCTACTGAAGCAGCTTCCTTAGGAATTCACAGGATGTTGTTCTATGGAGAGAACTATTTGTGGATACAGATACACTTGAAACAGGAAATTTGAACACCATGTTTCTATTTTCTGTTACCATTTTCCTCTTCTTTGCTTTATATAAAAAACAGATAAAAAGCCTGACACCTCAGACTGAGAAGGGTGACCTTGTGTTGATTTGGCTATTATACCTATCAATGATTAGGATCTCTGGTCTTTAGTGACACCCTGCTCATTGAAGCCATAATCTGCTTTTCCAATGTTATTTTGAGCAGTGGTTTGCTTTGAAACAGCCTGGTGTAGCCAGGAAGCGATTAACGCTCAGGCTTGGGTGGTTAATGGAACTGTGATGTGCCACTGCAGTAAATCCTACTGCCACAAGTACAATGTGGAAATCTGTATGGTAAATGAGATGTCATAGCTGGTAAATTAGTTACTCACAACAAGTTTTTAAATTTCATTCTGCACCATAGGAGAGAAATAAATTAAGAGTTGTACAGTCTTGTTTTGCTTTATATCTCTCGCATTTGTTATGTTGTTAAGTGAAAGGGCAATGGTGTGCACATATATGGATTTAAAAGAGAATTTGTGTTGTCTGGGATGCAAACAGTGGATACTGCAATCCAGAAGTCATCCATCAGCAGAACCCCACACTTCATGTACTCTCATGGGACTTGCAAATCTAACAGATCAGTATTGAAATATCTGTTCCCTGTCTTGTAGGGAGTGAACATAATAGAGCGCCAGTACACACCAGACCGCACACCGTCATGGACAGGCATAGGATTTGTGAGAGTCCCTGAGGGGGGGTACCTGGAATTCCACATCGACAACATCCCCTACTCCATGGAGTATGATGTTCTGATCCGCTATGAGCCGCAGGTGGGTCTGTGAGTGTGGACATTGCTTCCTCCCAGCAGGTGCTGGCTGTCCTGGTGCACAACTGACAAGAGCCTGGCACTTTAGGGAGTCATCAGGGCTCAAAGACAAGCACAGGTGCTCAGTTAAATGTCTGAGATGTGTGAAAATCCAAAATGATCTTGAGTATTTCTAGTACTATTTGTTCTAGAGTTTGTTTTACTATTGTATTGTTTCAGCACTTGCTTAATGAGCAAATTAAAAAGCAGCAAGTCCCATCACTATAAACTTGTTATTGTTATTGGCCAGATGGGCATCATGCACCTTAGGAAGCAAATTGCCCATCTTGGATGTTAAATGCCTGTAGCCAAGAGTTTGCAAGCAGTTGGCTTTGATAATTCACAGAGTAAAGGAGAAAAATTCCATCTCCTTGCCTAGAGTTTGGCAGCAACTAACTGCAGTGAACACTCAGATACAGGACCCAGAGGTGAGAGGAGGTCACCAAACCCCCTCCCTGGTGATGCCATGATGCAGCTGGGGCTGCTGGCCACCTGCTCCTTGCTCTCAGCCCACACCTGCAGCTGGTAGATGCCCCATTGATGCTGCAGCTGTAGCCCCATCCTCCCTGAAGCACAGTGACCACCCAGTCTGTGCTCACACTTTTCCTGGCCTGAGCTCTGGATGCTTCCAGGAGTTTATGATTAATACTTGATGCTGATGAGCCTTGTTTTTTCCCTAGTTGCCTGATCAGTGGGAAAAAGCTGTGATCAGTGTCTCGCGCCCAGGCAAGATTCCCACAGGCAGCCGATGTGGCAACACAGTTCCTGATGATGATAATCAAGTGATCTCACTGCCACCTGGATCCAGGTTGGTAAAACTGGATAGACAAAAGGAGAGGAAAAAAACCATTTAAAAATTGAAGTATGATAATGTCACATTTTCAGTTTGCTGTAATCTCTATGAAAATAGATGAAAATTAATTTCCAGTGGGTAATAAAAGTCGCATTTAGTAGTGTGTCTGTAGACTAAGAGCTTTTAAGTTTATTCTCATTTTCTCATATGGCTTGTTCACTGAGTAGAGGGAGGGGGAGGTGTTTGCACAGCCTGTGAGTGAACATTGATTTGACTCTTTGCCTTGCTGATAACCTTTCCTGGTTCTGACTTCCACAAACCTCCAAACTGCCTCTCTCACATCACAGCTTTTGTTCTGTTGGGTCTTGGCTGCTTTCTGTTATCTTGATTGTTTTATAGGGGCACCTGAAGCGCTTTACAGTGCCGTACGTTTGAAGTAAGGACTGTTTCCTGTTCCTCATTCAGATACGTTGTTCTCCCGCGGCCCGTGTGCTTCGAGAAGGGGCTGAATTACACCATCCGCCTGGAGCTGCCCCAGTACTCCTCAGTGGATACAGAGACAGAGAACCCATACACACTCATTGACTCTGTGAGCAGAATTTATTTCAGGGATGCTCTTAAAAGCCTGGATATTTGCATCTCCTCTGGCATGTGTCTGTGTAAATTCAAAGTAGTATTTTGCAGCATTGCTCCTTACAGCTGAAGTCAGATTTCAACTGAACAATGTAATGTAATATAGATTTCTTCAAAAGTTCCTTAAAGTATGTGAGTTGTTTTTCTGCTAAGAGGCTTTTGAGGTATTTTTCAGGACTGCAGCTAGTCCGCAGACATATAGTTTCTTTCGGGAGGCTAATGTGTTATGTGTGTTATGTAGGTCATGAAAATCAATGACAGTGTCAATCTTCTTTAGAATGGATAGAATTTGGTAGATTTGGTAAGAATTTGTCAGATAGCAGAAGTATTCCACCAAAACTAGAGAAATACTGTCATTTGCCTTCCAAATTCTGTCTGTCTGTTTGCTTTTTAGCCAAAAAAAGGTTAGAAACTGGGATAATACTGAATTTTCACAATTTTGGTGGAGGCTGTTTATAAGTAGTAACACTTTTGTCATTGTAAAATTATTTTGTAGCTTGTTCTCATGCCATACTGCAAATCGCTGGACATATTCACAGTGGGAGGCTCGGGCGAAGACGTGGTCACAAACAGTGCTTGGGAAACCTTCCAAAGATACCGGTGTTTGGAAAACAGCAGGAGTGTTGTGAAAACTCCCATGACAGATGTCTGCAAGAACATAATATTCAGTATTTCTGCACTACTGCATGAGACTGCATTATGTACGTAACCATCTACTTGTAGGACAAGCTGTGCCTGGGAGCTGGATGGCGCTTGCAGGCAGAGCAGTCTGCATGGGGAAGGCGTGTACGTGGGATGAGGCAGGGCATTCATGTCCTATGCCACAGTACTCACTCTCTCCAATGTTTTTCTCTGCTCAGCATGCCAGTGTGACCCTCAGGGCTCCCTAAGTTCGGTGTGTGACCCCAATGGAGGACAGTGCCAGTGTCGTCCCAACGTTGTTGGAAGACAGTGCGACAGATGTGCCCCTGGCACCTTTGGGTTTGGGCCGAGTGGATGCCGACGTATGTTAAACCCTTGGCTCTGGGCTGTGCTGTGGTTGGGGCCCTGAGTTTGTGGCTTGTCCTGGAAACTCAGCCCCTCTCCTGCTCTCCTTGCAGCGTGTGAGTGCCACATCCGAGGCTCTTACAACACCTTCTGTGACGTGGAGACGGGCCAGTGCCACTGCTTCCCTGGGGTGTACGGGCGGCAGTGCGACCGCTGCCTGCCCAGCTTCTGGGGCTTCCCCAGCTGCCAGCCTTGCCACTGCAATGGCCACGCTGACGACTGCAACCCCTACACTGGGGAGTGCCTGAGCTGCCGGGACCACACAGCCGGGCACAACTGTGAGAGGTATGGCACGTGCGCCCTTTCCCTGGCCCCTCTCCTTCCCCACAGCAGGGTGGGCGCAGCAGCTGCTCCTCTCTGGTGCTGATGCTCAGGCAGGAGTTAAGCGACAGGGAAAGTCCCTGGGCCCTGGGGGTCAGAGAAGTACTTGTGGTTCTGGAGATTGGTGGCAGGGGCATCCCCTCTTCCCTGCCCACAAGCTCGCACCTCACAGCAGTGCCTGCATAAGTGACCAAGAGCACATTGCAGGACCCCAGACCCTTAGTGAGCCATTGCAAGCTTTCTGAGAGGCCTCACAGTGGCAAGGCTGACATCCAACCTTGGGTCTCCTATCCTGGTGTAAACCAGGCAAATTTGTGTCTGTGGACACAGCTGCTAGGAGCGTGAGTGGTAAGGGAGAGCCATAAGGATATTTCTGCCCTTTGCTTCTTCACAGTGGTAGAAAATCTGAGCTTAGTCACAGCAAGGCCTGCAGTGTGCTTGCCTGCAGTCCCTGCATGCTGTGTATCCTGTTGTGCAGGTGCCAGGCTGGCTACTATGGAGACCCCATCCTGGGATCTGGTGACCACTGCCGCCCCTGCCCTTGCCCTGACGGCCCCGAGAGTGGACGCCAGTTTGCCAGTGGCTGTTACCAGGATCCAGTCACACTGCAAGTCGTGTGTGTCTGTAGCGTGGGATACATAGGTACTTGGTGGGAGTTTGGAGGGGTGGCTGGTGAACCTCTCAGGGAGAGGGTATGTTCATATGGGCTAGATGTGACCACAGCACCAGCATCAGTGGGTTGTTGCTGGGGGTTGCCTCACATGGAAGGTGCCAGGGCAGCGTGGCTTGGGTGTGTGATGCCAGCATGACCGTGACCCTCGTCTCCATCAGTGTGGCGAGGGATGACCAGTGCTCAGCAAAGGGTGGGCAGGACAGCGCTGAAACTGAGGGGATGAGCAGCGTGCCTTGGTGCCTTGGGTGGTACCATCCATGCTCTGCACCAAGTTGCCACAGTCTCACCAAGTGCTGTCTCTGTTTCTTTAAACATGGTCCAGTTAATGCCCCCCAATAAAGGTCTTTATTGCCTTGCTGGTTATGTGCTGTGCCCTGGGAGCTGCAATGGCAGTTCCCACTGTGCCTGTTTGTTCAAACAGGCAGTCGATGTGATGAATGTGCGTCTGGCTTCTTTGGGAGCCCCGATGAGGTTGGCGGCGCCTGCCAGCCGTGCCAGTGCAACAACAACATCGACACCACTGACCCAGAGGCCTGCGACAAGAGGACCGGAGTGTGTGTGAAGTGCCTGTATCACACCGAGGGTGAAAACTGCCACCTCTGCAGAGAGGGATACTACGGGAGTGCCCTGCAGCAGGACTGCAGAAGTGAGTGGACTGCAGCCCCAGCACCCCTTGTCAGGGGCAGCAGTGGCCACCTAAACGCTTTTTACCTGGGAGCGTTTGGGGTGGAGGAAAAACCTTTTTACTTCCAGCTGGAGTTGCCTGCAGCTGCCCTGCAGCTGGGTGGGGCTCCTGATCAGGAGGGGGGCCCTTTACATTTGAGAGGGAAGACAGAGACAGCACTTACATTTGCTCAAAGGAGGGGGATTTTGCAGGATGGGGGCTTCTTACTCTATTGATACTGGTCTCTGTTTCTCTCTTCTCAAGAGATAAGGGGTGGGGGGGAGGGTTGGCTTTTGTTTATACCAGGTCCCTGCAGGAGTGGTTGGGCAGTGGCAATGAGGGCCATGACAGGAAGTTGAAATGGGTGTTGAGGAGGCAGACCCACCTCTCCTGCAGCATCAGGAACAGCCCAGCAGGACAGACAGGTCACTGAGCAGCTGAGTTCGCTGTTGGCCATTTGGCCACTTCAAGCAGATCTGCCACCATAGCTCACTGATGAGAGCTGGGCAGACTTGGGCTTTGGTTGTACAGAGGGAGGAATGGAGAAGAGCAAGGAGGGCTGAGCTGCTTGAATGAAGGACTCCTGTGGCCTTCTGTGTGCTGGGGCAGAAGCTATAGAGATGGCTAGCCATGGGACGTGAGGGGGCTCTTGAGCAGTGCTGGGTGTCATTCAGTGTTGGGTCACCCGGGCCTGGCCACTGGTATTGGGATATACCAGCATCTGCCCACACCTCTGCAGACTCAGAAAATAAACTAGATGTGAAGTGAGGGCAGTCTGGTAGCAGGGGGCAGGTCGACATGGAGGTGCCATGCTCTTTCTCTCACAGAGTGCGTCTGCAACTACCTGGGCACTGTCCGGGAGGACTGCGAGGGCTCGGAGAGCTGCCGCTGCGAGGCGGCCACGGGGCAGTGCCGGTGCCTCCCGAACGTGGTGGGGCAGACCTGTGACCGCTGTGCCCCCCACACGTGGCGGCTGGCCAGCGGCACCGGCTGCGAGCAGTGCGACTGCGACCCTGCGCGCTCCCTCGGCCCCGCCTGCAACGAGGTGAGGGAGCACGGGTGTGTGCCCCAGGCTTGGCCTCTGCTCCGGTGCAGGGTCGAGCTGCTGAGGGGCTCACATCTCCTGATGGGTTTGTGTTTTGGCTTTGGCAGTTCACAGGACAGTGCCACTGCATGCCAGGTTTCGGAGGCCGGACCTGTCGGGAGTGCCAGGAGCTCTTCTGGGGTGACCCAAGCGTGGAGTGCTTAGGTGAGTCCAACCTTGGTGCCTGCTCCACCTTTGGAAATGTCTGTGTGGCTGGGCACACCATCGCCAGGACACCCCTGCCAGGAGCAGCCCAGTTGAGCCTTGGAATAGAGGGAAAAAGGCATGGTGGGGTCTGCCCTGGGGTTTTGATGCCTTGTGGGATGGGACGTGTGGCAGGAGCCCAGCCCTGTGCTTGTCTGTGTTTTTCTTTTCTGACCTTTATTTAGAAACAAACCTCTCTGCTTAGAAGAAACTCTTAAGGGTAAGGTTGCAATGCTGTCAGGTAAGCCAGCATGATAACAAAACATATCACAAGCATTTGAGTTTGAGAATTGGTCTGGAAACCAGTTTCCTTTGCCTTTCAGTTGTGTGTAGCTCAAGACCACCAGCTCTTGTGTCTTCTTATGGAGACTGGAGGTTTTTTATTTAGAAGGAGACTTTCCTTATATTTCAGATGAAAATAAACAAGAAAGCAAGAGACCATGTAGTGGGTTAGCCATAGCTACATGCTGTAAAACAGAGCACCATGAAGTAGGTTGTTTAGAAAACTGGATGGCCTATGTCCTTTCATTATAAACAAGTCTGTTCATTAGCTGGAAAAGAAACTTCAAACATTGTCCAGACCAGAACAAACTTGTATCTCTGATCTGTTCAAATAGAACCCTTTGCCAGGAGGGTTTGCAATAGATTAAGGTATTTTTTCCTGCAGGGAGGAATGTGCTTGCTGTGGTCTTTAATAAATCCCTCACAATAGAGATACCTTAGAGCCCATTATCTTGGTAGATAGGCAGGTCACAGCTACTTGGTTACTGCAGCAGATGAAAGGACTGGGGAATTGTTCCAGTTCCTGAGTACATATTGGGTTTCTTGGGGGAAAGGCTGCCTTTGGAGAGGCTGTGAGTGTTCTGACATGGTAAGGGGTGTGCTGACCCTGCTGGCTCCAGGGCAGGGCTTGTCTCTTGGTATCAGTTGTCTCCATCGGGTTTATTGATGGAGTCCATCTGCATACCTTATCAGCAGGATTTTGCAGCATACCATCTTTTCTGATCTCTCTGGAGTTTTTGCTGTCTTTTGAACATGTGATAACCTGTTTTAATGTTTCTGAAGTAAAGAGAGAATATATTCTTCAGAGCCTCTTTTTACTGTGCAAGATCTACACTTCCCTTCCAGTCTGCCATCCCTTCTGTGCCCTAGTGATAGAGGAGACTCCCTCAGGTGGAAAGGCAGATTTTCCTTCATGATTACATCCAACAGGAGGTCTCTGTGGCATGTGGGGAGAGCTGCTGCCCAGGGCTGAGCAGTGGCAGCCTGTGGCGTGATGCACTGGACAGGCTCCAAGCGTGTGCTTGCTCATGGAATGCATCCAGCTGGGTGGTGCTGCAGACTCTCCCTGGTGTGGTGGGGTCAGTGCCTCCTGCCTGTCTCCTATCCTTCCTTGGCAAGAAGACAATTGACTTCTCAGCCCTCATTTAGCCCCAGGGAGTGAGCGGTGATGTTCAGGCTGGCAGACCTGCAGCTGCTGCGTGGGCAGGTAGCAGTTCTCAGGGGTGCACGGGTTACAAGCAAACTGGAAAACTCTGCTGTTTGAGGAGCTGCTGAGCAGTGTCCCTGGAAAACAGCTGGGATCTGGCCTGCAGCCAAAGTGAAGCTCAAACTGAGACAAGGCTTTGTCACAGACGTCTGCTCCAGTTGCAGGGAACATGTGGGCTCTTGCCATGGCATTTGCCACCTGGCTTGTTCTTGCTGGCCCAAGCAGTCAGTATGGGCACAATGTGTGCTGCATTCAGGAGTAAAATAGAAACCAATCTGGATAGGGAAGAACAAAAACTCTGAACCATGTGAGTGTGGACACAGTCTTCACTGAGCTGATGCAGAGGTGTGGACATTGCTCCCAAGGACTCCAGCGTGGGATCCTTCACTCTCTAGGGCAAGTGGCTTCTGCTCAAGGTTGAAAACCACAGAGTGAATCAACTACTCCAAGGATGGTGATGTGTGATCTCTTCACATGAGGTCTTCAGATTGCTGGCATCCAGAAACACAAGCTCCTGATGAGAAATGGGAACCATACTGCTCTGCGCTTTTACAACCTCTACAATACTAAAAAATCCCAAGCACCTGCAGATAAGCTCTGGACATAGCTATGCAGAGATTTGCAAAATGGCCCATCTAGGACAGGCTGGGGGCTGCAGCTCTCCATGGGCTCTCAGGCACTTGCAGCAGCAGTGAGTTGTGGATGTGGGCCAGGGTCCCAGTACACTCCACTGGAAACCAGGCTCTAGGGCACTCTTCCCTGCCATCCCCATTGCTGCCTGTGATGTCTTTTCTAGAAACCTTGGTAAGATCAGACATAGTGAAGCAGAAACCAGAGAAGGCAGGTTTTTGTACCTGGTCTGGGTGATTTGATTTACAGTCTGTGTGCCCCCCTGCTATGGAGAAAATGTGTCATCCGATGTCTCCTCTCTGAGTGACCACAGAGATAACATTGGCACCACACTGCTGGGGCAAGCTGAGGTAGGTGCCTGTATTTGGGCAGCTTGAACCTACAGCACTGAGTGCACTTCAGCACCCACAAATGTCCACTGGGAATTATACACCACAGAGAGCCAGTGAGCTGGGTCTTCAGAGACTGCTTACTCCCTGTGCTTTGAAAAAGCACAGCAGTCTCTCACTGAATTTAACATAACACCTGAAACGAGCACAGCAGAGGCAGAGGATGGGGAAAAGCCCAGCATTTCTCTCTTGGCCTCATGCAGGTCCCTGGGAGGAGTGCAGTGACAGTGGGCAGGAGCTGTGCTGTGAGCATTGCCTGCTCTGGGGGCAGGGCCAGCCCCTTGGCAGGACTCTTCTGCCATTGCTGCAGCCTCGAGCTGTCTGCAGCTCTGCATGAGCCTGCGCATGAACGTGTGCATAAAAATCCTCCCTAAGGTAGTAAATAATGGCACTACAGAGTTCATCAAATTCATGTCTCCCAGACATTCTGCTGGAGCTTTTCCAAAGCCTGGCAACTAAAGTGCAGGACTCAGCATGCCGAGTTCGGCACTAGCTTCAACCCACAAAGCCTCCAGCAGAAGGCTCCAGGCTCCTCGGAAGCCTGAGATGTGGAGTGGCTGCAGATGCAGCTGAAACAGTGCCTTTGCACAGTAGATACTTAAAGTTTATGTTTGATCTAATATGAAGATGACAATTTTACTGTCATTACTGTTGTAATAAATTGAACAAGCAGACTGAAGTGCAGTTAGCAGGAGGTACTGTGTGAGATTGGAAGTTAGGTGGTGTTGCTATAGCCCCTTCACAAGAAGCATGTCCTGTGTTGGACATGAGTATAAAGTCCTATTGTAAAATTAAATTGAACTGTGATGAAAATAGTCACTTTTTTTTGTCAAATACATACATTGACAAGAATGTTATTTTTCCTAGTTTTTAGTCCTTGTTATGTGGCTGGTGCAGAAACAGCTGTTCAATGAAAATTACCTTATTGCCATTTAAGAATAAGTTTTGTAGTCGTAAAATTTAACACCTGGGTCTTAAACTATTCACATGGGCTGCTTTTATAGGGGGTGTTTTTGGTGTTGAGAGATTACCAGATGTCTTGTTTTCTTGTTTCTGTGAGAAGTGTCTAAAGGAAATCAGATAAATTCTATACTAAAGAAAATATAATTTTCACTTTGAGTTTCATAATATTAATTGACCTAGGGTCATAAAATATTGTAATGTGTATTGATTGTTTCCAGAAAGCCATCCTTTTGGCATGGTCTGCTAGCATGTTAAGATGTAGCACAACTCCAGTAATTTTAGGCTGGGATCTTATCTTAACATTCCTACTGAAAATCATAATGCTGAGGAGTTAGCACTATGCTTGCAGGGTAACTTGAATCAATAGCTGATTATTCAGAAGAAATTTGCTAGCTCTGCAAAACTTTCAACCTTACAAATTGTTGAATGGTTTTCTTATCACAGTGCCTCACTACCCCTGGGAAATGATGCCAGGAAATCATGTTTGAACAAAACCTTTGTGTTTTTTCTGTGGGGGAGTTAAACATTTGATGCTCACCGCCCTCAGTCTCAAGTAGTAAAAAAATATTTCTGGAAAAGTTATTTCTAGTCAGTGTAAGATGATGTGTAACACTTGTTCATTTCTGGTACCCCCCAGTAGGGAATTGAACACTGATATTGGTCTTCATACAGCCGATTCAGTATCCATTCTATTATCTCTGCTATTAAGTGCTCTGACACACCTGAGTTTGAATTACGTGATGTGCAAATATACTGCATATTGAATTACAGTAGTTTAAATGGAAGTGAGTTCTAAATATTTAAAATCAGAGGAAAAGATAGCAGAGCTGTCAGAGTAGGTGAAAGATAGAGCAATTCATAGAGCCTTTTGAGCTTAAAGCAAACCTCTCAAGCTAGTTATTTGCCTCTTTTGTATTTCTCCTCTTAGGTTTTTACATGACTGCATTTGGTATACATGTTTGAGTGTTACTTCTGTCTTTGGGATCAGGAAAAAGGAGGAGGAGAAATGCACTGATGAAGCTGATACAAAAACTACCCATGAATATCCAGTGTATGCATGCACATACATGCACATGCTTTTGTAAACAGATACAGCTACAATCCTTTATACTCATAATCTGATAATCAGCAGATCCTGACTAAAGAATTTGGCTAATACTTTTCCTGTCAAAAATATGATTTCCCTGAAGTTGAAGTATGCCACAGAAAAATTGCTGATTGAGTTGCACACTCAGTTAAAGAAAACAATACGCCTAGTTCCAAAATGACATTTCAAAACAGAAACCTATTGTTTAATTTAGTAAATGCTCCTTTGAAAACCCTTAAATCTTGGGCCAATGATTTCCAAAGAAAAATCTTTCTTTTCCCCCACTGTGTTTTCCATGGGAGGTTCTGCAATGTCCTGCCCTGCTTACATTTTGAAGCCTGTCTAACACTGATCTTCTGTGCAAGCAGCCATTTCTGCATTAACTCTCAGCCCTTCACCTTGGCTTTGGGCCATCTGTCTGCATGAAGGGACAGTAATCAACCATTTGTCTTGAAGGCATTTCCAACTCAAAATGGTCAAGGCATACAACTATCTTGAAGTAAACTCCATCTGTTTGATTTTGCAGTGCAAAATGAACTACTTTCCCAGTTTCTTGTCATGTAAGCATAGGGAAGCCACATAAAAGGAGTTTACAGGACTTTGTCTTTCCTTATACCACATATACTCTGATAAGTAGAGTATGAAGCTCTTGAGCTACATCTGAAACATTTCTGTATCCCTAGATGTGCCTGTGTGTTTCTTGTTCTTGAAAAAATCAGATTAACCAGACACACACTAGCACTGGATGTGTTGTATTGCTCAGGTCTTACATCAGACTTAGGAGTGTGCTGGTTGGAGCCAGAATCTCCTGAGCAAAGCATTGCTTTGAAGGTTGTGTGTGAGTTAGCCTGTTTGGGTACAGCAGAAGCAAAACTGCTGTAACAGCAGTCTCAGTACAGGACTGCTTCTGAGTCACACGATGGCCACAGGAATAGCTGGACATAACAAAGGAGGTGCTGGAGAAACAAGAGCTCTGCTGTGGCAAGAAGTGGTGGTGTGGTACTTCGGTCAAACACAATACTGGGCATGATGGGCTGGATCATTCTGATATGGTGTTTGCTCTGTTTATAGCAGGTGATAGGAATCAAGGTATCTCTGGTATTCACATTCCAGTTCATTGGCAGTGATAATGTCAGAGGAATGTTTTTGGTGCATGTGCACCCACCATCATGAATAACTCAGTTGTTATACCATGAACTATTTGCCAATCCTGTGCCAGTCTTTTCCAGTCTGTGCCAGCTTGGAGGTCCTCCTTTCTTTCCACATACACCCTGCCACTGTCACTATGTTTTTGTTCCTTCAGGATGAAGTCATTCCCTTCAGTCAAAGAGACTGAAGCCAGTGGGTTCTTGGCAGGCAGGCATTGCCTGAGGCAGAGGTGAAAGCTGGCAGTGAGCTTATTTGCCTGGTGGACTGCAGTGTTCAAGGTGCTCCTTGCTGCCTAGAAGGCTTTACATGATCTTGCCTTGGGCTTGCTTTCCATCTCTTGAGAACGGGCCACAACTGAAGTGAGTGGAGGGTTTGACCCCCACCATGGCATAACAGGAAGGTGCTCTTCTTCAGTGGCCTTGAACGTGCTCCTTGCTGGAGGGTAAAATGCCTGGTGGTGGTGTCCAGGGCACAAGGAACAGGACTCAGCCACTAGAGGTGTTAGAGGTATTTAGGGGTGAAAGAGGGTATGGTCCTATACATGGCTAATGTCTTGGGAAGAGCATGAAGAAGAGGAAGAGGAATATGAAACCAGCACTTTTGAAAACCATTTTATATATGTATTTCAGTCAGGGGACTGAGGTAATTCAGAGCCAGGATTGCTTGCTTCTGGACTTGATAAAAAAATCTTAAAATGGAGGAATAACAGTAATGTTTCAAGCTGCCTTGTAAAATTTTCTCATGGTCCTGCAAAGCTTGGTTTGGGAGTTTTGTAGGACTGGATTCTTCTAACTGTTGTGCTGCATTTAGAAGAAATTACTTCTTTGCTCTTATCATCCCCCAGCACGGAGCTGTGGAGTTTGGGTTTCCACTTTGCAAACAGTACATCAGTACCTAAATTCTCTCTCCTTCCTTGGTATTTTCTGGTTTCAGAGATTTTGAAATCCACTTCACCATATAAATGCTACTGAAGCCATGTCATCTGCTTTTGCTGAACATGCAGGTATTCAGGAGTAGAATTACCAACATGGGGTTAGGGTTTTTTTCTTTTCACATTAAGCCTTTTAAATCCGCAAGTAAATATAGTGATCTGATTTGCCAGCAGCAAGTACTCATGTAACTTGATCAGACCTCAGGATCTTTGAGAAAAACCACATGCCATTTAGCCTCTTTCTATACAGAGGAATTCAGACAATTCATCATTATACCAAGGGCCTTATTAGTTGACAGAAGGGTTAACTGACCTTCGAACAGGAACTCAACGGTTTGCCTGCAGGGAACATATTCCATGGTGAGTTGACTACTTAAGCACTTTCGATGTAAAGTAAAAACAATCTCTTGTGTCAGGGTATAATTCAAAGAACAAAGGACCGTTTTGCTCAATTGTGCAGGCAGCAGAAGTTATTTTTGTCTCTTGCCTATCATATTCACATTGTACAAGAAAGTCGTTTTGTTGAGGAGTGATTTGTTCTGCTGAGGCTCTTTGTGTAATTTTTGAACTGAAGACCACCACTGTGTTCTGGCATTGAAGCAATCAATGTACAGTCTTGAAAACAGCTTTGTGTTTTGCCCTATTTTCAAGGGGGCATTTGCTTTGGGTGTGTGAATTGATTTATGGGCCCTTTTGAGCCATTTAACCTCCTTTGAGAATGCCTGGTAAATGGATGCGTAAGGGAGGGGTTTTATCAGGTGTGCCAGTCCTTTTCCTGTTCAAGGAACATGTGCTTGACCTGCTTCGAGTGCATTCTGCTATAATGATAGATAGATGATGTACTTATTTTCAAAGCTTCTCTTTTTGTTGCTCGCTGCTGTCTCTTTATTAAAAGCTTTGCATGTTGGTGGTGTCTTCTGCTGCCTCCTGTAATTAAGGAGGTCAAGTGGCAGCCTCACTGCATGGAAACGTTTCTGATAGCTTTACTGTGTACAAAGTGTGTCTATGCTTTCAGCAGTGACTGTGCATCCCTAAGTTAATTGACTAACTTCTCTCTGAAGTGGGTTAGTGCCAAAGAAGTGCATTTCATGAAGGTGTGAACTCTGAAGTTGGTGCTCAAATTGTGAAATAATTTTAAAAATTTATAAATCTGTTAAGTGTCCTCATTTTCTCTGAGGGTGACATTGGGGGTGACAAACAGCATGTAGGCTGTTGGTTGTTAATACTTCAAGCACTACAGGGCTGCCCATAACCACATTCTTTGTTCTATTCTGCTTTTCACTGCCAGATTTTTTCTGATTTTCTGTATACGCAAAATGTCAGCCCAGTGTCCAGCCTCCTCAATGTGTGTTGTGAATATTTTCCCACTATCTATGGCAGGAGCATGTTCTGAGCCAGTCCCTGTACCTCTGCCTAGAATATCTCACAAGAGCTTTCGCTCCATAGATTTTTCCTGTTCTTGGAAGCCAATTCAGCTTTTAGCACCCACAGCACCTTACAGAAGAGAGCTCCTCCACTTAACCAAGTGCTGTGTCATCAGTTATCTCCTTTTAGTGTGCTGTTGTGGGAGTGCAGGGGAAGGTGGTTGGGATTTGATCTGCAGGATTCCTCACTTGACTGTTACTCCTCTGCTGGAGGAGACTATATAAAACAGTAAATGGTTGTTCTTAGTTCAATTTTTCTTTTTCACTCATGGCTTGCTCTTAAACCCTCTGCTATGTGCCTGCCTGCCATTTCTTTTCCTGTCCCGAGAGCCTTGCTCTACTCACTCTTCATTGCAGGAGAGAAACTGGGATCTTTGTTTTCAGTTGCTATCCAGCTGACATCTGAACATTGCAATAAGCAGTGTCCACCCTTGCTCCGTCATTGTTTGTACTTCCAAGATGTGCAAGTCCTGGTCTCCCCTAGAGTTATTTCCCCACCTCTCACCCCTTTCTCACTCACACTTGATTTCTCCATACACAAGTGATGCATCCATATTTAGCTTTTTATAATTCAGACACTGACCACCTCTATACTCATTTCACCACTTTATTATAACTGATTTTTCTTCCACTCTGCCAACATCACAGTCATTTCCCTCTCCACGGCCTTCACACGTGCCTTTTTCTTCTCCCAGCATGTGATTGCAATCCTCGTGGCGTCCAGACCCCGCAGTGTGACCGTGCCACCGGGCAGTGCATCTGCAGTGAGGGGGTGGAAGGGCTGCACTGTGACAAGTGCTCCCGGGGCTACTCAGGCTTCTTCCCTGACTGCGTGCCGTGCCACCAGTGCTTTGCTCTCTGGGATGTGATCATCAGCGAGCTGGCTAATAGGACCCAGCAGTTCTTGGACAGGGCTAATACCCTCAAAATCACTGGAGTCACTGGCCCATACCAGCAGACGCTCAACACACTGGAGGAGAAGCTCACTGAAATTAAAACCATCATCGCTCAAAATCCAGCTGCTGAGCCCCTGAAGAACATTGGGAACCTCTTCGAGGAAGCAGAGTGAGTACAGTTGTAGTTACTTGAATAAGTCTGTCCTGAGAAGGAGTGGGAGTTCCAGTGAGCTGGGATTTACTTTTGGCTGGTGTCCCCATGCTGGGCTGAGGGCACTCCTGCTCCTCTGGCTGGCCGAGGGTGCTGTGGCTGCTGGAGCACCTCGCCATGCTCAGCACTGGCAGGGAGTGCCCATCCCAGGAGCAGAGACCTGGCCAGGGCAGTGCAGCTGCCACGTGCTGGGCTGGGGTTGTCCTGCTCTCACTGCTCTCCAGGCTGCTCCATCCCAGCTAATTACCAGGGAGCCACTCATGCTTGCCTTGTGCTGCCCCAGGGCAAAGGACAAACGCTGCTATTATGTGAGAGAATGAAGAGGGGGAGAGATTAAATTCCTAGATTTCCAAGTGTAGCTGATGAGTTGGAAACTTGGGCTCCTTTCCGCACTGTGAGCACGTGTTGGGGGAAGTACCGGATTTATAACAACGATTGTTTCCATTTTTCTCAGGGTAGAAGCCTTATATTTTCTTTTAGGGCTAAGCTCACAAAAGATGGTAGTCTGGAGATGGGGCAGTCCAACATTAAGTAGGATTACAGAGGCTTTCTAGCCTTATCTGCAACTGCTCCAACTTGCTTGTGCATTGTAAAGGGAACTGCACAAAGCAAAGGGGTGAGGATTAAAGCACAAATGTCTCAATTAGGAATTGTTTGTGTCCTACAGCTCCCCTCCCTCCTGCTGGAGAGCTGGGGGTTGCTGCTGCTTCTGGGCTCTGTGTGTATTGAAGGAGGTCAGAGCAGCTGAGCTGCTTTTCCCTAACATACCTTTTGTGTATCTGTTCTTGCTCCTCTGGCTGTATATAAAAGTACTGGGCTTTGGAGGAGTCCTGGAAAACAGCAGGCTGTTGGGCTATTGAGAGAGCTGTAAATTGATCTAGACCTTACATACTGCCTTGATTCTTTCAGAATGAGGAAATACTGGGCTTGATGGGATCACCATGCATGGGAATAGCTTCCTATGCCCACTTCTGTTCCACAGCAGCCTTGACATGTAATACTCACTTGCTTCTCCTTTTAGGGTTATCCCACTAGCTAAAGCCTGCTCCATGGCTCACTGAGTGAATGCTTAGAGCAGGAGGCTTTCCTTCAAAACCCTGGTGAAGAGTGATCTTTACTGAAGATTTTAAAGAATCCATTGTGTTAAAACTAAGGCTCCCCCCTCCCTGCTTCCTGAAGTTCAAATCTGTCCGATGAGCTTGTAGTAATCAAAACTACATTTGAGCTGTGTGGGATGGGAAGCAAATTATGTATGGATCATAGTAGTCACCTCTGACCTATGCAGTTGCCATGATACAAGAGCATTACATCAGTCCTCTGGAATCTGCCTCCTGTTAATATCTTACACAAGGCAGCTGTTTTCTGAGCAGTTTGGTGCTTTGGGTTTATAAACGTGCTGTAGATTAAAAAGTAGTTTTGTATAATAAAGGAAACAAAAGAGTATTCTAGGTACGCATGTTGCTACAAATCACTCAGAGCTCCACTGGGGGAGGACAGGTCTTGCCATGGGAGAAGCTGAGTACATCTCTAGCCACCACACTCCAGTGAAGTAGGTGGCATATCACCCTTCTTCCTCCCCATCCCGAGTCCTGTGCCTGTTTTACAGAAAGCTGACAGCAGATGTTACGGTTAAGATAGCTGACATAGAAGAAAACCTGTCAGCCTTAGCAGCAAAGAGCAACAGCACAGACACGGACCTGAGCGCCCTGGAGACAGATGCCAAAAGTCTTGACCACGTTGTGAAGGAGCTTGCAGAGCAGCTAGAGTTCATCAAGATCTCTGATGTTCGGGGTAAGTGTCACAGGGAGGGGAAGAAAGCAGCAGGGTGGCCAAAGATTTAATTAGTGCATGGGTTTAAGTAGCAGATTAATCTTTTAACTTGTAATAAAACACAGTTCCTCAGGGACAGATTCTTTCTGTGCATTAGCAGAGTTGCTGATGCAGCAGGAATTTTTGTCCCCTCACCCTGTCTCTTCCTCTGCACATTGCAAAGCTGTCTCAAATTATTGGGGCACAGAACCATCTTAAGGTGTCATGCTGAACACATTGTAAATGAGACACAGCAGAAGAAAGTGCACCACAGATTTCAAGATACGCCTGGACATCCCTCTTGCTCCCCTCAGTCTGTTCAATTGCTGTTTCTGGGTGGAAAAAAAAAGAGCTCGTGGTAAAGGGCCCAGTTCTTCTGAGCCAGCCAAGCCTTGCATGTCCATTGGCACATTGAAATGGGCCAAGAATCAAAATTTGCTGAAGGAGGAGGAATGTCACCTAATTATTTGGAAATTTGGAAAGCTGACTTCAAAGACAGTATTTTGAATTTTTCTTATAAATTTCCTGGTTGCACAAAGTCTGAGATTGTTTCCAGTGATCATGGGAGATTTCAGAGTGAGGCAAGTAGCACGTAGAACCGGGGAGTCCCTGACTTTTGGTATTCTGCAGAGGAAAGCTGCCCCAGGATGCAGAGTATAGCCACCCCCATAGGGTCCCTCACACCCACACAAGGCCTCTCCAGAAGTTGTCCAAAATCAACAGTTCTATAAATCATCATCTTTCCTCAAGCAGTTGTTTCTTAGGAAAGCTCTGACTAGTTTCCAAGCAGTGACTCCATAAGCCAGACATCCCAGGGCAAGCAATAAGAATTAATGGGATAAGGGAATCCTTAGAAAACAGACTGTTCCCCTAGAAACCTCAAAAGGCCAAATCTCCTTTTGCCCTTAGGGCAAGCACAACTTAGTCACTAGGGTCAAGGGAAACTTCAAAGTCCAGCTTGACATGCTGTCCACTAAGCAAAAATGAAAACTTTTTTCTATGAGAGGCCAAATTCTGTCATCCTTGCAATGGCACTGAACACAGCTGCCAAGGCCAGTGTTTCATTTGCTGTGATGTGAAATGTCACTAACCCTGATGTGTCATCTGCTAACATCTATAATATATGTTCCTTTGGGTAACTTAACAGAGTTCTCATCAGCTCGCTCTGATTTCTGCAGGAGCCTTGGATAGCATCACCAAGTATTTCCAGATGTCCCTGGAGGCAGAGGAGAGGGTCAATGCCTCCACTGTTCATCCTGATAGCGCCGTGGAGCTGTCAGCGCAAACGCGGCAGGAAGTGGAAGACTTAATCAATGAGAAGGAGGCCCAGTTCAAGGCTAAACAAGAGGAGCAGTCGCGCCTTTTGGATGAACTTGCTGGAAAGCTGCAGAGCCTGGATCTCTCTGAGGTGGCTGAGAAGGTACACAGCTGAGAATCGCTGGGATAAAACCCCTAGCAAAAATAGAGTCGGGTTTGTGACGGGTGGGGAGGAACTGTAGGGTGACAGTGTGAGATGTGCGGCTGGTTCATGAAAAATGTACCTTGCTTGGTTGAGCAACCCCTCGGTTTTGTGGGCTAGAACTGGGTTGTTTTACTGGTGGGCTCTGACACTACTGGCTTTCAAAGACCAGCCTTTCATGGTGGTCTTCCTCCTACTCTCTCCAGCCCCAACAGAGCACCTGTTTTTGCATCACCCCTGTTCTAATCCAGTGTTCTTTGCTAAGGATGGAGTTCCCACACGCAGAAAAGTGTGGCAAATCTGCTGGGCTGAGAGCCATCCTCTTAAGCCCATCCCGAGTTCAGTGCTTGCTTTCCCTAGGCTCCCCTCTTCCCTGCTGCAGCTCCCTCGGGTACACTCTGTGCCTGTGCTGCACCTGGCCAGGCTGCGCTTCTGCTCACACCCACGGGCCTCAGCATCACCCCAGGCTCATCCTCCTGCTTGAGCCAAAGCAGAACTTACAAGGAGCTGGAGTCAAAAGGGCATGTTCTCTGTTGAACGTGCCTGCTCATCTGTAAATATGATTAAGGATAGCTTTTTCTTGGGAGAGGCTGAGTGTTCCTTCAGTTTCTCTTGGAAGCTGGCCAGCTGCATTCAGTGAACAATCCCTGAACAACCCTGGGTGAAGGCAGGCTGCAGGGCACTGCTCATTAACTCCCCTAGGCAGGCCAGGCCTGTGGTAGAGAGCAAGTTCTTCACATGCAGATTGTCTCTTGTCCTTTACAACTAGTCATTCCTCCCACTCCCTCAGCCCTCCTTTTTTCTCTGTAGGGAAGAAAGAGACATCTTTTTGTTTAGTTTCCCTTCCCCTACATTCCTGCCCTGACTGTTCTTGAGGACTGAAGATCTTGGGTAGATGTTTATCAAGGCAGTAAATACTGAGTTGCTTGGAGGTGCAATCATCACACACACACACACACACACATACACACACACAATCTTTCTGCTTTCTAGCTACTGCTGGGTTACATGCCAAACAGGTAAGAGAGACTCATTTACACTTCACAGGAGACATCTGCCACTAAGTTGGCTCAGCCCCTAGGTTTTCCCAGGGAGTATTTTGGCTGCAAAACCTGAGTTAGTGACTATCATTTGGCAAAAAGAGAGTGGGGGGGTGGGGCATGAAAACGTAAAAGAACCTCACAAGAACAGGGAATTTTCTGATTTTCCCTCTGGTTAAACCAACTCCTGTGCTATTTCATAACCAAACAATTGACCAAGCTGTGGATAATTCTCAGCACAATGCTGCTGATAGAAATACTTTCACTTCTTAAAAAAAAAAGTTTACTCTCAAATATTGTGGTAGAGTAGCATCCTACTCCAGTCCCCATGCAGCCTAGCAATGGAAATCAGTCTGTGACTGCTTCCTTTGTCTCCTGTGTCCCTGCAGACGTGTGGCACTGCTCCGGGAGCCTCCTGTGCCGAGTCTGAGTGCGGAGGTTTGAACTGCCGAACAGAGGAAGGCAAGAAGAAGTGTGGAGGCCCCGGCTGCGACGGGCTGGTGACCGTAGCTCACAATGCCTGGCAGAAGGCTATGGATTTTGATAGAGACATCCTCAGTGCATTAGCAGAAGTTGAGCAACTCTCCAGAATGGTAATATGCCAAATCAATTGTTAAGATAGTACAAAAGAAAGAAAAAAAATCTGTATGTTGTAGCACAGACGCTAATTGACAAAGTATGTGCTGGGTTTCTGCAGAAAATACTTCTTTTGAGTTGTGTAACTTCATTATGCTTATAAATATCTTCAGAAAAGGGAGCTTGCTAAAGTGAAGCTTCATGGATAACTAAACATCAGCCTGAGTTGTTTAAACTAGCGCTGGTGGTATGGATCAGGGCCAGCTTCCAAGTGTTCTGTGAGTTTTATGAGAAAAAGCATTCCTTGTTACTATTACTTCTGACTCCAGATGAATTGTTTTAAAACAAGCCCTAAAGCATAAGAAGATAAGCAAGGAAGCCTTCCATTTTCCTCTCTTTAGGTTTCTGAGGCAAAACAGAGAGCAGATGAAGCAAAACAAAATGCACAAGCAGTTTTGTTCAAAACCAATGCTACAAAAGAACAAGTGGACAGAAGCAATGAAGATCTGAGAAATCTTATTAAACAGATTAGAGACTTCCTAATGCGTAAGAACTTTATATTTTGATTATATTTTAATTCTGTGTTTGTGAAAACTAGCTTTACATCTGTATTATCTTCCAAGGGTTAGTGCAATGGTTGTCATCATTCCCCCCACCTCCCCTAGACAGACAGTGTGTATGATGAAATCTGGAAACATGAGGAAAACTAAGAGAAAACCAAGATAATAAGAAAGTGAGAGCAAACTGTGACACGTTCTTGTGCGCATTTCAGCTGAGGCTCTTGTACTGCTGTACTTTGCCAAGTATGTCTGTAAGTTCTGGCCAGAAAGACAAAGCAGTATAAAAGGGGAAGGAAGTCAGAAACTGCATTTCTCTCTGTGTAAGCAAGCAGGTAAAGGTTAAATGAGAGCTTTGTTTGCCAGCAGGCCATTCCTTGCCTGTTTGCTCAGGGCTGACTATGCTGGGAGCACAAACACGTCTACGTGCAGCTGTTGGTTTTGTTCCCTGTGGGCTCGGGTTCCCCCCAGCTGAGCACCAAGATCTTCAAATGGCTTCCAAGAGGGCTGTGCCAGCAGGGCCTATACACCTGCTGGGCCTCTCCTGAGAAGGAAGTTTCACTTTGGGAAGTAGTTTTAACACCTTGATTTTCCATAAATCTCAGGGAAGAAGTTTGCCCATAATTTTCATTATTAAGGAAGCAGCTGAACAAGAGTTTGAGTGCTGAGACATGACAGAGCGAAGCTTTTACTCACATCTTTGACATTTGTGTCCATCTGCTAGAAGACAGCGCTGACCTGGATAGCATTGAGGCAGTGGCTAATGAAGTGCTGAACATGGAGATGCCAAGCACTCCCCAGCAGCTGCAGGCCCTGACAGAAGATATTCGTGAGCGTGTAGAAAGCCTTTCTGATGTTGAGGTCATTCTGCAGCAGAGTGCTGGAGACATTGCCAGAGCAGAAATGCTACTGGAGGAAGCTAAAAGAGCGAGGTATGCAGCCCTGTTTCATCTCATTGTATCAGAAAATGCAGTTTAACTTTCCCTGATGTAAATTCTCATGCCTTCTGTAAGAGGCAAAACCAGCCCGTTGCAGCCTATGCTCTTTTTCCAGTTCCAAAGTAAGAGCATTTTTAGCATTAACAATCTTGCTCCACAGCAAAGGTGCAACAGATGTCAAAGTCACTGCAGACATGGTGAAAGCAGCACTGGAAGAAGCTGAAAAAGCTCAAAATGCAGCTGAAAAAGCTATCAAACAAGCTGATGAAGATATTAAAGGAACTCAAGACCTGCTGACTTCAGTGAGTTCTTTATGAGTATTTCTTAAGATAATAGAAACAGCACCAAGTCTGATGCTTAGAAATTGATGTAAGCCTGTCTAGGGAAAGCTCTTAGGTACTGCAAAGCAAAGGCTGCAGTTAAAATGCATCTAAACCATTCCTACCTTCACATCAACTTCAGAGTGAGTGGGACAGATGCTAGGGGGCTATCTGCTCGTGCACAAGCCCAACTAGACAACAACAACAACAAAAACAAACACCAAAAGGCTTTTCTCACCCCAAATCCTGCACCAGCCAAGTTAAATGAGCAGGACTGTAGCCCTCTAACACAGCATGTCTGACAAGACCCCTGGCAAGCCACACCTGTCAGCCACACTGGCTGTGTATTGTGTGCTCAGTGTCATCCACACTGCAGCACCAGACTAAAATAAATAAATGCTGGATTGAAGTGCCAAGTGCCCCAGTCTTGTCAGATAAAAGTATTTGCAGACTTCATCTCAAAGCCCTCATGAGACCACAGTGCTATCTGTACTTCTGAAGCTTGGCTGATTTAGAAGCTTCTCAAGTCCATTATCACATGATGGAGTCAAATGTCTGAAATTTTGTCAGCTCTTGCATATATAACGCAATCAAGTACTTTTTGACCATGTTCCTTAATGCTTTTGCAGCCCCATAATACCATTCTCAAGCACTGAGCTTTTTCATCCTGACTGCAATGGGACAATTTTTTGCAAGCTAAAACACTGTTTTAAACTCAGATCTATGGACACAAACTAGTTAGTTGAGCAGGGTTTATAGAGAAAGTTTAGTATTATATCCACTGTCTTTTGAAAGTCTAACTCTCATTCTTCGTTCTCTTAGATTGAATCTGAAAATGCAGCATCTGCAGAAACACTGAACAATGCTACCTTACGTCTGTTTGAGCTAGAGAAGAGTGTTGAAGACCTTAGGCAAAAGGCTGCTACAAATTCAGAGAATGTGGGAAATATAGAAGACAAAATAATTAGTGCAAAACAAAATGCTGAAGAAGTCCAAAAGGTGAGCTCAGGAACAATCCTAAAGGCAGCAAAACTCCCCCAGGTTTGGCTAAAATGAGATCAATGAATACATGTGATCCATCACATTTATTGCTCATATTCTGGGGGTAGAAAATACTCCAATATTTATGCTCTTACCAAAGATAGCTACTTTTTACTTTGGTATTAGATCCTGAGAGAGATGTATTGAGAAGTTTTCAGGTTCTGAAATAGCTGCAGGAAACCTGTCAGCCTTTCAGAGATAGGTTTCTATTCCTCAGCTTTACTAGCTGTCACAGGAGAACTGGAATTTTTTTACCCACTTGTATAGAGTATTTATGATTCTATGACAATGATAGGTTCAGGACAAACAAACCAGAATTTGGCATATACAGAATCAAGCAACAGGAAAAATAATTATCTCAACATGAAACTGAAGTAATTGCTAAATATCAGATTTGCAAGATTTTCTCTGTGAACATATGGCATTACTCCCAATGTTTGCTACACACTTTTGTAATAGCAAAAGAATGTTCATTAACAAAACAATTGACCAATCTGCCAAAGGAAGTTTCATTGCTCCCATCTCTTGTCTCTAGTTAGTGTATCAATCTCCAGAGAGCCATTTTCTGACAGGAGAGCTGCATTATCCATCAACTCAACAATATCAAAAAACTAAGTAGTATTTCAGGTGCTGTCAAGTAAACACAAGAGAATTCCAGTGTAGCTATGGTTTGTTATCTTGCTCAATGGTTGAATTTAGTTGGGCCATAGGACTTCTTAATTTTAACCCCAGATTCTCAGCACAGCTGAGAAACCAACATCATGCCTTTGCCAGCATTTTCACCAACACCAGCTGGGCAGCTAGTTCAGTTATTGTTGCTGAAAGAGTAAGCAAGGGCATTCCTCCCCAGATGCAGCCACTCAGCCAGGAGCAGTGCCACGTGTAGCTTCCCAGCAGTTCTAGGGGCCATGGTTTCCATTAGTTACAGAACCCTGTAACTGAATCCCATAAATCTCTGCCAAGTGCCAGTATTGAAGCTGTAAAACAGCCACAGAGCTGCAAAAGAGCAACTGATGAGTCTTCATTGCAGCTCTTAGTCTTGGACAGGAAGTAGGAAATACCCTGGCCCCATTTCTGCTTTTGTTAACTGAGCTCCCAGCTCAGTAGTCTCGCCTTGCACGTGGATTAGTGAAGGACAGAGGAGGAAATGCCAAGTCCCTGTGTTGGCTTTGTGTGAGCTCCATCTCGTGCTTGAATTCGGAACAGGTCCTCAACAACGAGCTGAGCGGCAAGTACAGAACCGTGGAAGAGCTCATTGCCAAGAAGACACAGGAGTCGGCCGAGGCCAGGAGGAAAGCAGGCGTGTTGCAAGATGAAGCTAGAGCCTTGTTGGCTCAAGCAAACAGCAAACTCCAGCTGCTCAAAGGTAAGGCTGTTCTGAGGAGGTAATTCAGCACCTTAGAACATGAACCAATATCACACTGTTAAACCAGCTATTCATCAGCAAAAGGGGAAAAGAAAAGGTACTTATTTTTTACTGAGACTTGATCTGCTTTCCTTATTCTTATGGACATAATACAGCTTTTTGAAGCAAAGATTTCTATAGAATAAGCTGAAACTTACAGGTGAGACACAAACTTCTGGTGTGGCACCTCTCACTGCCCCCAGAACCACCACAGAGAAGGAATAAAACTACTCTGCTCAGGACAAGGACTCATCTGTTCCAGCAAGACCCCCCATTTCCCAACAGTACTCCTCTAACCCCACCCTGGAAAGCTCTTAAAACAAAAGCTAATCAGGACACAGGACTTCCAGTTTACAGATTAATTAATCATTTACTGTTGACAAAGTTGATTGAACCAGGATGAGGCAGTCTGTCCCTTGCTACAAGAGACAGAATTAACTTTTCTTTCTGGTTTTGCCAGGCCAAGAACTCATTCTTTCCCTGTTTGCTACTCCTGCAGTTACTGTGACTTGCTGAGTAGACTTAGTCGACACAAACCAAAACAATTCACTGTTCTGTAAACACCACCATAGAGCAGAAAATGACAATTATTTTAACCCTCAGAATACAGTTTTAGATTTTCACCTTTGGAAAATAACTTCCTTGTTCCTTTACATCCCTATGTTAATGAAACAAAAAGGTGCCATTCCAGCCTTTGTTTATTTTTGTTTGGGTTTGGCTTTTTGTCCCAATCAGAATATCTTCCACAATAGAAATAAATTTGAATAGTTTATCCATAGCTATAATGAATTACATGTATTAAAGCACTAGCAATTAAGCTATTTTTTTTTGCCTTCCTTTGCCTACAGATTTGGAAAATACATATGAAAACAATCAAAAAGTTCTGGAAGACAAAGCCAAGCAGTTGGTGGAGCTGGAAGAGACAGTTCGCTCCCTCTTACAGACAATCAGCCAAAAGGTTGCTGTTTATAGCACCTGCTTATAAACAGGAGTGGGAAATGCTTGTGTTCAGGATGGATTTTACAAGTATTATACTAGTTCTTTTTGACATTACACTAAGACCTGATGAGGTGAACAGGTTTTATATTGAACTTTAAAGCCACAGAACCAAAGAAAAGTAACTTTTTGATATTGAAAATAAACAGTACTTTTGTATCACTATATGTACCTAGTATGACTTATTAAGTTCCTTCCTATTTTCAGTAGCTGCAATGGTACATCAGTTAGTCCTTTAGCAAGTCTTGTTCTTAAACTGGTTAGAGATCTAATAAAATCTTGGCTTGAACTATGTAATTCTAAAGAAGGGTTCCTATTACTATGAAATATAGTATGGTGACTCAGACCAAATTACCAGAGAATGAAGAAATACCACCCACGTGTAGTTAGTTACACCACAGTACTCAAAAAGGATTGTGTACCCCCCACTGTCATGTCACTGATTATGAAACACTTGAGATGTAGAGTGAAAACAGAGATCAGCACTGAAAGTATGAATGCACCAAATTTATGTGATAAACCAAGCTTGGAATCACAAAATAAGCAGAGCTGGAGTGGGTCCAACTCCTGACCCTGCACAGGACATACCAAGAGTCACACCATGTGCCTGAGAGTACTGTCCAGACTCCTTAAATTCTGTCAGGTTGGTGCTGTGAGCACTGCCCTGGGCTGGTGCCCTTCCCAGTGCCCACCCACCCTAATTATCCAACATCAGCCTCCCCTGACACAACTTCAGACCACTCCCTCAGCACTGGTCACCAGAGATCAGTGTCTGTCCTCCTCTTCCTCTCATGAGGAAGTTGTAACTGCAGTGAGGTCTCCCTTCAGTCTCCTTCAGGCTGAACAGACCAAGTGGCCTCAGTCACTCCTCATATGGCTTCTCCTCAAGGTCCTTCACCATCTTGGTTGCCCTCCTTTAGATACTCTCTAATAGTTTAATAGTTTTTATATTGTGGTGCCCAAAACTGCCCCAGCAGTCGAGGTGAGGCCACCCCAGTGCAGAGCAGCGAGGGACAGTCCCCTCCCTTGCCCAGCTGGCAATGCTGTGCCTGATGCCCCCATGGATGGGTGACCCTCCTGGCTGCCTCCACTGCTGACTTATGTTCAACCTTCCATCATCCAGGACACTCAGGTCCCTTTCCACAGCATTGCTTTCCAGCCTCTCATTCCACAGTCTGTCCATACATCCAGGTGCAGAATCTGGCACTTTCCCTTGCTGAACTTTTAATGGTTGGTGATTGACCAGTTCTATAATTTGTCAAGGTCTCTATGCAGGGCCTCTCTGCCTTCGTAGGAAGTCAACAGATAGTGACTGTTTTGTATCATTTGCAAATTTGATTAGTATCCCTTCCTGTCCTGCCTCCAGGTCATTAATGAAGAGCACAGAGCTGAAGATTGAGCCCTGTGGAACTCCACTAGTGACAGGTCACCACTGATGCCACCCATAACCTTTCGATGTGTTTATCCAGCTGTGTGCTGGATAGCCTGTCCAGAAGGTTCCTCTGAGAGACAGTATCAAAAGCTTTGCTGAAATCCAAACTGGGTACATCAATTGGCTTCCCTTAACCAGCTATGAGGGTTATCATGTCATAAAAAGAAATCAGGTTTGATAAGTTGGACTTTCCTTCCCTGAAGGCATGGTAGCTGTAACCAATGGCTGCATTGTCTTTCAAGTGTTTTTTGATACCTCCCAGAATAAACTCCATAGCTCTATCAGACATTAAAGTGAGACTGACAGGCCTCTAACTGACTGCCAGTTTCTGGGGTCCCCCTTACCCTTCTTAAAAATCATGGACAACTTCCACCAGTTTCCAGTCAGCTTGAGAGCTCTCTAAATTTCCAAGACTGCTCAAAAAAAACCCAACAAAAAAACCCAAAACAAAACACAAAAATCCAACAGGCATTTTGTGATGACAGCAGCAGCTCCCTGAGGGTCCTTGGATGAATCCCATCAGGCCCCATAGATTTTGTACGGATCCAGCTGCAGCTGGAGCTCATCCTGCACATAGTCCTCCAGCTCAGGGCAGTGAGAGCCCCTTGTTCCCTCATCTGTGTTGAAGACAGAGGCAAAGACCATGTTAAAACACCTCAGCCTTGTCCCTGATCCTGTTTGTGACATGACCATCCTCATTATTTAATGGGATAATGCTATGTCTTTTGCTATTAATATATTTGAAAAAACTCTTTTTATTATCTATCCCCCACAGCTCTGGCAACTTCAATTCCAGTTGAGCTTTGGCCACATGAATTTTCTCCCTACAGTGGCCAGCAGCATCTCTGTATTCTTCCTCTGGCACCTGACCATGCTTCCACTGGGCATACATCTTCCTTTTTTTCATCTTAAGTCCAAGACAACATTCCTGTTCAGCCAAGCTTCACCTCTTTGACTTCCAACACTTGGGAAGTACCTGTTCTTATGTCCTTAGGAGGTGATGTTTAAGAAGTGACCAGCACTAAGACACCTCAACACCTGAGACAGCATTTTCCCAGGGGACCTGACTAATTCCCTGAGCAGCCTGAAGTTCTGCTCTCCTCATGTCCAAAGCTGAGGTTTTGCTGGCATTTTTCCTCCTGTCAACAGAGATTTTAAACTCAATCCCTTTATAGTTGCTGTGGCCAAGACAGCTGCCACTCTCCACTTACGAGATGCACTCTGTTGACATGCAGTAGATCAAGGAAGGCATTTTTCGGAGTCATCTCCCTTAGAACTTGTCCCATAAAGTTGGCATCCAGGTGTTTAGGAATCTTCTGGCCCAGGTGTGATGTTACCAGTTAATTTCTGGCAAGCTGGAGTTCCCCATAAGGTCAAGGAGAGTTGATTTGGAAGTATCCCTTAGTTCCTCAAAGAATAATTCATCTGTATCATCATTCTGGTCGGGAAGTTTATAGTAGGCTCCCACAATATGCATTATTTGCATATTGTATAAATATATTGCATATATTTATCACCTACATTATTTGTTTGCCCCTTGATTCTTATGCAGAGGCTCTTAATGGTGCCATTGCCAACATTCTATCCCTTCTATTACACACAGTGACACCCCTCAGCCTCACCTATCCCTCCTGACCATCCAACAGGCATGCCACGCAGGACTTACCCCACTAGGTTTCACTTATACCTATGATCCCTATTATCCCAATGATGTCAAATTTATGGGACTGGGACAAAGCCTCGAGCTCCTCATTGGTGCCTCATGCTGCATGCATTAGTGTAAAAACATCTGAGGATTAGGCCTTCCTGGGAAAGAACTACAGAAGTTCACAGGGCATATAATGCAAACAGCTGAGGAGTTGTATACAGACAGCTCTAAGAACAGCCTGTACTTAACACAAATGATGTGCAGGAGTAGCATCCAGTTCACCATGACTTCAGCTTGAAGTTGCTGTATTACAGTGCACCTTCACAGAGCTGTACAGTATGGCACAAACTGATTTACAGCTACAAACATTCATCAGCTACACAAATCAGCACCCAAAACCGCAATGTGTTTGCACATCCTAACTGTGAACGCTGACTCCAGGATTCTGTGTATGTTCTTTGACTGACACTTTACCTAACCTTGACTAACATCATCAAAATCAGGACAACTACGGCAGGATACAGCACCACCTAAGCAAACTGAAGAACATTATGGTTAAATAAGTAATTGCCCCTAAGCTCCAGAGGTCACACACACCACAACAAAAAAAATCCTTTGAAGGAATTGATCATCACAAATAGCATCAT
This sequence comes from Cyanistes caeruleus, assembly GCF_971803275.1. Lineage (NCBI taxonomy): Eukaryota > Metazoa > Chordata > Aves > Passeriformes > Paridae > Cyanistes > Cyanistes caeruleus. The sequence goes on along the minus strand of NC_141704.1, from coordinate 14,429,956 downwards.
GCACTGTTCACAGTACACTCAGCATCTGCTACAAAGTGCCAACTTGGCAGCACTCAGGCCTGCCATGAGACCACTGACAAATTGCTCAGGAGCTCATTTTACTTTCACAGACACTTTTTTGTAAACTTAAAAAGAATGGGAATGACAGTGAGAGAAGTAACAAAAATAATTTTAAGGCCCTGACTTTTATTTTTAAATGTCTGGAAAACTATAGTCTCCAGTACAGACTTAGTAGTATTACTGGTTGTAGGTTTCCCAGGCTTTTCAAGCTTCATTTAACATAAAATGACACACAAACTTTTGTAACCGATGCAATTCAGTAATGAATTGCAGTAAGGCTGCTACAAGTATTCAGGAGGTGGAGGGAGTGGACACAAAACTGTTACTCCAAGAGCAAGGCTTCTGGGAAGAACTTGCAAATCACATGATTAACACTTAACATATACTTGCGTTAAGCTAGAAGTGATTCTGAAATATTGGAAGAATCAAGCTTTTCTTCCCTGTTGTCTCAGCTTTGCTTTCCATTCAGCAGCTTCCTACTAACACCTGAAAGCAGGTCCATATTAATTCACTAACCCAGCATACCCACGAATCAGATGGTGATAAGCTTAATGAGGTGTCATGGTTTAACCCCATCTACATTTAAAGTAGGAGTTAAGAAAATAAATCACAGTGAAGAGGAGTATCTGGTGTTTTGCCAATTAACTGGTATGGTAATGCTGGCATCCATCTCCATCACTCACTATGGATAATGGATCAATACTTGAATAAGCAGCTATTAAAGCAAACTAGAAAGATACAACTATCTTGTCTATACACAAAACCAAGTTGCTGTAGCACCACTTTCTGAATGTACGCTTCTCATTCCATTGGCATAATGAAAAAGGACATGCACAATACCAGCAGGTATTAAGGTTTTCTTCAAGGCAGAAGAACCTGACAAAAAAGAAGTAATGGCACCTTGGAAAAGTTAAAATGAACTACTGGATTTAGGCATGCTCCATATACATATTAAAGATCTTCCAAGTATGCCATCTGTTTGTGAGCTTCCTCACATAATCAACAACCTAGACAATACAAGGATCCAATCAGCAAACAAAATCCAAGAAGACCCTCCAGTCATGTCAAATATTTATTAAGCTCTCTTGCTACAGAAGAGACAGAAAGGGAGAACAAAATAGAAAACAGAAGAGAAGAAAGTGTATCTTAATTGTGTGGAGAGCTGACACTGCAGCCCTTATGGGTGGAAGGTGCAGAAGAACCCTCAAGTCATAGCACTTAACAGCAAACACTGCTTCACTACCCAGTTTTAGCATTTCAAGTTTAAGAGAGCTGGACAATGGAAGCTTTAAAACCAAAAAAAATTAGGTAGCAGTACAATGAATTTGTCTTCAATCTTTCATTTCTCAATCAGCACTCAGATTTTCCCCTAACAAGTTTTCAATATGAAAACATGACATGGAGAATCACACAGAGAGTAATTTTCTCTTTAGAAAGTGAATATAATTGTAATTGATCTACACGAGCCCCTCCTCTCCCAGCATCCCAACACTACTAGGTCAAAACAAGTTTTGGTACTCATAGGCAAGAAGAAGGTTAAATACCAAAGTTAATCCCTTCAGAAGAAAACACATTTTTTGTGCGGAAGTGACAGTGGCATTTTAAGTGCCAGTGGCATTTTAAGTGCCAGCATTTAACTGGTTTATTGTGTCACTACTTCAAATAAGAAAACACAAAGTATTCTGGACAATTATCCAGAGTTCTGACCAGCACACCTGATAATCCCATGCAGCAGCAAAACGTTTGGTTTTGGAAAAGAAAAGAGTTCTGTCAGGCTGCTTTTCTGCAACATTCATTGTGTAAATAAACATGTAATTTTAAGTATTTAATTTACAGAGACTGGATAATTCCACTTGTTCCAAACTCTACTTGTTTAAATATCTGATGTTTAAAATTATGATATTCACTTAAGTCAGTCCTAAAATCCTCAGACTCAGCCTTCCATAAGGGCCCACAGTCCATTTTCAGAGATGTACTATATATGTACAAAGATCTGCTCTTTCATTTTAGAAGTTGATAGCTTTGCCAAAGGATGCTGCTAGGTTTGCTTCCCTGAAGGCTTCTGACACCGTCTGTAGAGAACAAACACAAAAAGTTACAAGTCATTAACAGCTACATGGAGTAACAGCATGTGTGTGTAATGATGTTCAACAGTCCCTTTAGAAAACACTTACTGGATGGGCATGGCAAACTCTGGCTACATCTTCACACGATGCTCCGTATTCCATAGCAAGGGCAGCTTCATTCACCATTTCACCAGCACCCTGTAATTTAATGGTACTTGCAATTAGCACAAATCCTCACACAGTTGTCCAGATTCTGCTGTATCAGTAACAGCTTATTTATAAGAATTTTCTGCTAAAAAAGTAAAGTTATGTTTTAACCAGCACTTCCATCTGTGTTCTAATATAAGTCATAAGTACTTAATCTTTTTGGTGACTGTGCTAAAACCCAGCTTAAATCTAAACATTGATGAGAGTACTTGTTCTCACATGCCTCAGAGTTGCGCAAAAGCTGGGCATTTTTCCATGAAAGAAAACCTACCCAAAACTTCAGTGTTTCCCTGAAAAGTTAAATAGATAACTAGATTTTAAAAAGCATGTTACTGCACCTACACCCTCATTTCTATTTGCTGTATTTATGCATATTTACTAAGAGAATGTATCTTTGAGGAGTCAAAAATAGTTAAATTTCCTCTATATACTAATACTAAGTATACTTAGTACTTAGATCCATGACCATAAGATTTCCCCTCAGTCCTTTCCTAATGAAGAAAATTAGATTTGTTGGTATGAGACGGACAAAGCTGTGTTTCCTTTAAGGCATGTTGGTTTCTAAATTACTGCAATTGCAAGAGAAAATAACTAACATAAAAATCTTATTGAGAACAGTTTGGTGTTTCTCTTGAAGAAAGCTGTACACAAAAATGTATGGAAGTGTTTCTGCAAACATATTTGCAGAATATATATTTTGAAAAAGAAAAATATTTACAGCTAAAAAACAAAACAGAGAAAGATAAGGGTCTAAACTTTGACAAAAAAAACCCAAAAATCTCCTAAGCAGGAGAAATCCCAAAGGTTTCTTTACTCTAAATTCCACAAATTACTGACCCCAGATTTGGTGACTGCAGCCTAAGATTACCACCTTTGCTGAAGTCTTTAGCTGGAGAGAAGGAAAAAAAGAAAACACCAATGAAAAAGCCACAGTCTTTTCAGCTCCCTCAACTTCCAAAAGTTGAATCAGCAATTTCTGCTGCTCCCTCAAGTATTTGGCAGTATTCATAAAAACAAAACAAAACACCACACCACCACCAAAAAATCTCACCACACAAAAATGGCCAAAGAAACCAAATAACCACAGCAATTCAAGAGGAGAAAAAAAAGCTGGGCTTTCTTCTTAGTTACACCAAAGTAACTAAAATGTGGAAAGGGGTGCAGAACATTAAAAAAAAGTAATGAACTCAAACCTTCCTGTTCACAAACACCAGTTCTAATTTCAACAACTATGCAACACTAAATAAGAACATCACAAGGCCAAGAAAGCACAATTGATGACACTTACTGAACCTAAAATGTGTGCACCCAACATCCTGTCTGTAGACTTTTGACTAAGAATCTTCACCATGCCATCTGTGTCAGCATTTGTCTTTGCTCTACTGTTTGCAGCAAATGGAAATTTCCCAATTTTGTATTCCACACCCTGCAAAACAGATGTTTTACTGAGTTAATGACCAATGAAAACAATGTAACCAACTGTTACATACATGAGGAGAAGCAATACAGAACTAAAACAGGAGACACAGAGGAATGTACATGAACAATCACCAGAAGTAGTATAAGAGTGTACTAAAACAGATTAATTTGCAAACAAACAAATATTAATGTCACAGAATGCAAGTCATTAAAGAGAACTGTGGTTCTTGGGAGAGTGGGATGCACAACAGCATCATTCACTTACACCCCCCTAAGCAATATATTCAAATGCAGAAATTTGGATAAAGTAGCTAGATAAACAACCAGAGAGTAAAATCAGGCCCAAGGTGGAAAAGCAGTTTTTGTTGTAAAAGAAAACAAGCAATACCTCTTCTTTCAGTTGTTCTTCTGACTTTCCAACCCAGGCCACTTCAGGGTGAGTGTAGATCACAGAGGGAACGCAGTTATAGTCAATGTGAACTGCTCCCCCAGCCATGCCTTCTACACAAATAATGCCTTCATCCTCAGCTTTGTGGGCCAGCATAGGTCCAGCAACTACATCACCAATAGCATAGATGCTATCAGACCAATGAAACAGAATAAGACACTGTTTAAAAACATCCTAGCACACCTGGGCTACCTTTCATAAGTCTTTTGAAACATGTTACTGAAAACTCTTATTCAAAACAGATTAGAATACTTCATTTTAGCAGTTACCACAGAATGACTACACTTCAAAAGGTACTTAGTGACATGAAACAGACATTGACCTTTAAGTTACAAAACTTCAAAGGCTGACTAAAAATTTTAAGGTACTGAAATGATACAGATATCTTGAGTTTTCTTTTCAGAAAAGGAAAATATGTTCTGCAATTAAAAACCAGAAGTGCTCTAGTAAGTTAAACTTTAAAAATAAATGTTCTTCATAAAAAAAAAAAAAGGAAAAAAAAATTAGTTTTACTTACTTTGGAATCTTGGTTTGGAATCTGTTGTTGACTGGAATTCTTCCCCTCTTATCAAGTTCAATTCCAAGTTCCTCAAGACCTAGATTTTTTGTAAAAGGGCGCCTACCGATGCAAACTAGGAGCACATCACAAGTTATTACTTCTGCCTTGCCACCAGCAGCAGCTTCAACACTACAGTAAAATAAGAAGCAAAAATGCTAAGCTGTAAACTTGCAGCCTTATCTCTCTCTGACTAGTAACTAGTATGACCTAAGATGGTGACCTCCTGTCTGGGTCTAGCACCCAAAGTACTTCATTCAGCCTTCCCCATGCTTCCTCCTTGCAAGAGTTCAGTAAAATAGGGAAGAAGGGGCAACACCTCTTACTACATTTCTTAACAATTGTTAGAGAGAAATTCAGGGTGTATTTTCAATAACAAATAGCATGACCGGACAGGATCAAATCTGTAAAGCAAACTAATTGCTTCTGAGTACTTGTCACCCAAAGTATATATGCTTTGGGATGGGGTCGAGCCATGTATTCTGAGCAAGCTTTCTTCTGGCCCAGGAACCAAACATGTGTTAGCAGCTGCCATGCATTCCATGCATCCCTCAAGTGCATTTTGTGTTTAACTGCACCCAGAACAAGATCAGTTCATGTACTCAGAGCACAAGAACCAAAGCATGGGAAGTGAGGATAATTGGAAGTGCGCTTCAAAAGCATACTCTGAACCAAAACGATACTCTAAAAGTAGGAACAGACTACATGAGAGATCCAACCAGCATCAGCAAGGCATATAAAGAAGCCCATGTCCTGGACCTTTACAGTGATGGATGACAGACTACCCCAAGCTACAGTGATACATCAAGTACAAGTCACCGTATTAAGTCTCCAGTGAAAAAACATTCAAGCTTATTTTTGTGAAGTAACATCAAGTATTTTTGTAAAGTACAAAAATACTTTTTGTTTCTGCATAGAGAATCCATTAACACAAATGGAACTAGTGCATACTTATGGACTTCTACTAAGCAAATTTGCTTCATATGCTTCTGTATTAACTGTTCACATTAGTCGCATCTCACTGAAACTTCAAAGGTCTTGAGTATAACCATTAAAATAGACTCTTTGGGTAATTTCATTTATTTCTGTTCAAGAACAATAATATCTCTGCCATGCTTACCCTAAGACATGATGACCTTCCAGTATGTCAAGAATTGTCATATTGTCAAGAATTAATGGCTTGGAAATTACTGTATGAACAATCATGGTATTTATCCTAATTATACCAGAAGCAAATATCTTCCATGAAAAGAATGATTTACAGTTCTGTTTTTATTACTGATCTCATTATAACAGTGGTTTTATGCCAGCAAGCCCTCAACTCAAGTCAATGGAACCTCTCCTGTATAAGCAACTTAGGATTTAATAAACCCAAATTATGAGGTCTGTAAGTTACAAAGGCAGATAAACATTTAACTGCACTAAAGAATTAATTTTCATTCCTGTTTAAAAAATAGTATCAGACTGTATTTTGAAATAGGTTTGATGGATTGGGAGGAAGAATATATTTTGCATTCCTTTAGTTTTATGTTAAACACTTACGCTACATCTATTTTTCCATCTGGTCTCTTGGTAGCACCAGTAACTTTGGTGTTCAGTTTAAACTTGAATCCCTGCTTCTGAAGAATACGTTGGAAGTTTTTAGAGATCTCCATGTCAATTCCCATTCCACCAACATGGCCCATGAACTCAACGGCTGTCACATCTGCACCGAGGCGCTGCCAAACTGAACCCTGCATTCACAAAACAGATAAAAAGAGTTTTTGAAAAGCAAACTTCATATACTTTTACTGTAATATTTACAACAGACTATAAACTCTTCTAGAACAAGGTAACACATAACAGCAAACTGGTGAGTTTCTACAAACATGACAGCATAAAATAAGTTCAACTTTCCCCAGCCTTTCAACAAAAAGATTTATCATTGTTTATTTGCAGACTGAAAACTTCCATGACCAAATAGCCAACAAAAACTTAACTTGTGTGTTTTATACTATAGGTATAGAAGAAATCCAAAATCAAAGAATCTGAAAGGAAAACCCAAAGGGAATTGCTTGTGGTGCTCTTATACCATTACTAATTAATCAAAACAATACCGCATTAAGGAAATTTTATGCAACAAAATGGAGCCACTGCTGGTCCTGTCTGTATTTATAACCTTAACCATGTTCAACCTTATCAACAAAACCCACGTACACCCTATTTACCTGCAGTTACCCATATCCACCCAATACAGAATTTCACTTTGCTTACTCTTGCCCAGCTTAATGGTCAGAAGGCTAAGCAGATGGACACAGCTTCCAGCAGCTACAATACCAGGAAATATAAATTCTTTCTGGAACGTGTAGGTGTGACGCAAAAGGACTCAGACGATGATGAACTACAAAGTCTCCATGCTTCTGGCTGATAGAATATGTACTATCAAACCACATTAAACATCTCTTAAGATTAACTACTAAACATAAGAATTTATCCTGACTATCCTGGCATTCCCTCCACATCCTTACTCCTACAAAACAGAAAAATAAATATTCAAGGCCCTGTATGCTCCTCTCTCATTTCCCTGCTTATCTAACCAGCTGCAGAAGTACTGACCCAGCAAACACTTATCCCAGCTTTTCTGGTAAAAAAATGGAGCTCACAGGCTATGAAGTTTGAACAGATTCACTACAACTCACTGAACTGTTAAATCACAGCAGAAACATCAAATACAACAAAAAATAACACCCTTTTCCATTACAAATTAAAAGTCAAGTGGTTTAAATTTCCTCTCACCAGTTCCACACCAATGACTCCTGCACCAATGACAACCATCTTTTCAGGAACTTTTTTCAGTGAGAGTGCACCAGTGGATGACACAATGTTATCTTCATCAATCTAATGACAAAGAAATGCACAAAGCGAGGTTTACAATCTCTTTTACATATTATATACAAAGCACACAGATCGTGAAGCGCAATCAAGTGCAAACCAGTATTACACATTAAATTATGTGGCTATGAGACACTGAAAAGGAAGTACAATTGAGTTCAAATACGTACAGTAATTCCAGGGAAGGGAGCAACTTCTGAGCCTGTGGCTATGAGTATGTTCTTTGTATTGATAACTTGTGTGCTGCCATCTTCTTTAGTTGCAGTGACTTGGTTTTTGCCAGTTATTTTTCCAAACCCAGATACATGTACAACCTTTAGTAATCAGAACACAGTGAAGTCAGGCTCAAATATGTAAGTTTGGCTACATTTCATTAATGCTTAGAAATGCTGCTAAAACATCTCTCTGTATCGCTATGTGGTACAAATACTACTCCTTTAAGCAGATTAAGAATGAAGGCACTGAGCATTTAAAAGTATTCTGGAAGTGAATTCTGCCACAAATTCTGCCCTTGTCATATCAGTAACTCTAATTTATACAGTAGTACGAAAATGTAAAAAGTAAGAAATTCATATCAGAAAAATAGATATACCTCACTATATAATCCAAACTAACCTTGTTTTGTTTAAATAAATGAGCAATTCCACCTGTTAAGGCCTTCACTGCACTACTCTTCTGTTCCATCATCTTCTCTAGATTCAAACGGATTCCTGTAACTAAGGTTGAAACAAAATAACTTACATCAGGCATTGCAGTGTGTTAATGTTAAAGGAGCTAACCTCAACACAGTTAACAGCTGGCACAGAAAGATGTATTCAATGGCCCTACTAAATGCTAAAGCTTACATTCAACAACTGCTATGCTAAAAACCACTATTGCACTTTCCAACTATAACTTACCTAGCCATTATTCAGAGTTCAAAGAGCAGTCCCTAAGCCTCCAAATGACAGATAAAGGACATTATTTATAACTAAAAATTTTCTGAACAGAAAATCATACTAATCAGATTTGAAAGACTAAATTTACTTCTTGGTGGAAACCACTTATGTAAGAGGCACTGAGAGCTCTTCACTCACTTTCAATTCCTCTGTTAGCGAAATCTTTTCCATGGGCCAAATGATACAGATGAGAGTTGTTCAGCAAGGCCTAAAACAGACATACAAATACATGAATTTGGACACACATTCACAAGAAAAAGTTATTTATTATAAGGAAGAATAATTATACTATTTGCAAAATGTTCTCACTATTAAGTTTGATACATACATATTTGAAAAAGCGTATTTCAACCACAGAAATTGTACACAGTAGCTCCTACTGAAATACTCAATAAAGTTACATACTTCACATAGAAATACAAAACAGTTACATCCACACCTATCTTTTTTGCTCATTTCACCACAGAAATCAGTAATTGCTCCACAGAGATTAAAAAAAATAGAAGGAACAAACTGAGCAGGGGAAAAGAAAGGTAATTCTGACTGATGGCCAAAGAGAAGATACAGAAAAACTGGACAAGGAAAATCTAAACTAAACATTAAAGTGCCTGTTAAGATTTTAGCCTGTGGAGACATATGAGTTAAATTTTGAGGCTTTGTGCTGCTGAAGTTTCTATAACCACATAGCCAGCTGAGCTGGATGGTTTGGAGCTAGCTCAGGTATATGGATCTTCCAAATCCATAGATAAAATTAGAATATTTTTTTATATGGATGGCTATAAATTAGCAGCTTCAAATTCAGAACCTCAATAATTGTATTTCAATTAGAAATAACAATATAGTTAAGGCAGGATCTTACTTAGAAAATTGATTCCTTTGTTATAGCCACCCCAAATATGAAATGATCTGTATCTTCACAAGGACAACAGTGCAAGTTTGCACAGACTAATAAGATAATTCCATTTTTATAATTTTTATCAACTGTCTTTGAAAGTAATTTTTCCACTTCACGTAACTGACACAGCCCTGAATCTGTAACATCCACATTACTTGAAAGATGTAACCATCACTTTCAGCAACAAGAAAGGAAAATAAAAACCCATGCCAAATGTATTATTTTGGATGGTTTTCTGGAAAGGAATATTAGAATTATTCGTTACAGCTTTGGTGTACACAGCCTACATATCCACTACTTAAGTTTATTGCCATTCAAACAAACTCTAGATAGCATTCAAGTTTAGCCATTGGTTTAATAGTATTTTCATAATAACCCTAAAGGATTAAGGAAAAAAAAAGGGACGTGAGAAGTTAGTTAAATAGATCCTAGCAAAGTTTCAAATTTCAAGGTGTGGATTGACATTTTTGAGTGGTGCTTCAATATATTAAGATACTCTGAACTTCATTAAAATGACTACTAAGATGTTTAGAAAAATTAATACAATATTAAAATAAAAACATAGTATTTATACTGTATTTTTTCCTCCCATGCTAATGGAACCTCTTGAGCGAAAGGATTAGAAACAGCAATACAGTTAGGAGGGATCTTGTTAAGAATATTATGTCTGTACTACAGCCATCACAACCTGGCATTAGCAGTGTCTTCCTTCACCAGCTGGGTGCTATTGAGGCAGATACCCCAGCAACAGCACTGCTCTTGTGGAGATAACAAGACCTCACCTCAAAGGCTGAGGTTTGAAATTACTTTAAACTAGATTGGCAATGTCAAATATGAAGTTCCTATTAATCTTTTCTTGCTTGTCTTTTTTTTCTGAGTGCATGTGTTGGACTCAGCTCTTTCTCTCCATATGTGCATTACTCCACACAAGCATCACCGGCTTCACCTCCAGGCTATTCTGTACATGTACATCCATCTTGAGAAACTCCTTCCAAGTGAAGCACATCATGTCAACTGTTTAATGAAGCTGTGATAAACTATACACACTTACCTTGGATGGAATACATCCAACATTCAGACAGGTTCCCCCTAACGTTGCATTTTTTTCTACACAGACAGTCTGAGGAAAAAGAACAGAGGGGAAAAAAAAGAATGTTTTAGTAATACTATGCCATCATTTCCTTATAGGCTACCTCACAATTTAGAATTGATGACAAAGACATTTGTCCACTTGTCTGGTAATTCTACCTCTACAAGTGTCCCATTAAATTCATTCCTAGATCTATTTTACAGCTCATATTTCCCATCTGTCATTTTTTGTTAACTTAAAACCCACAAAGTAGCTCTTTGCAACCAAATTCTCTACCAAACAACAGCCTATGCACCATTCATACTTTCATACAATTGCTGTCCTACTACAAAAATCTACAAAGTAAATAACAAATACAACACTAAGTCCAGTGAAGGATGTTCCCTAACAATTACAGAAAAAACTGCAAAAAGCAGAACATGTAAATCATGTGAAGATTCATAAAAACAAGAAAACAACTGGTAAGTGAACTGGCATGGATTGAAATCCCTTGATGCAATATCTTCTTCAAAGAAAACAAAACAGCACAGAACCCCCAAGCCACAAACAACATTTCCTCCCACTGCTATAAAGTTGTACCAACACCTATAAAGAAAGAGAAAACAAAAATCAAGTAAAGCAAAACCAAACAAAAACAAGGTCAATAGCAACAGGGATGGAAAATATGTCATCTCCTTCTCATTAAACTGACAACATCAAAGTGTGCAAAGGACAAAAACAACTGCCAAACCTTCATATAAAAACAGATCACTGGGAGACAAGAATGGGGGAGAAAGTATCCTGAACTATTTTTGTAGGAACAAAGGAATTGGCATCTCCTTCTTTGGAAGGCACACACATATTCAAAATAATTGTTCCTTTACACTCTTCAGAGTGGTTTACACTCTTCAGAGTTCCAGTCCATTGAGAGGCAACTACCTAGGTGAAAGCCTTTCACAATTTCTTCAACTTGCTGCTTATGTGCTAAGGTAGGGATGATGGTAACATGAAAAACAGAATTCATCACATCAAATCACAAGACCATTCTGAGACATGCTTATCCCCTACCTCCCCCTCCTCTTGTTTTAGGCACATGAATATACGAAACACAACACAAGGGATTTAAAAGCTGCACTATGGATCAAACAGCACCAGACTGCTCCTACCTTTTCCCAATAAGAATGTTCTGCCTCATCCGTTTTACATAAACTTCACTGAGAAGGCGATGCAAAGCTTTTGGAAAGCAAATACCCAGAGAACACTATTGGCAATAACATGGGATGCTGTGGTGGTTATACAAGGACTCAATGCCTGTGCTAGCAGAAATAGCAATAAAATTGAAATTTAAGTAATTCAGTACAGAAGAATCAGGTTCTTCCATGGATGATGTAACTATGAAATCTTTTTGCCAGTCTGCTAAAAACATCTCCATACATTCCTCAAGGGCATCAAAAACATTCGACATGTTTATTCAATGACAATGGCGACATACAGAAGTATGTCAAAGCATTTTCCCATCTCTAACTAGCTATGAAACAGTGTATTTATTATATTAACAGTATAATTATTTTTTACTATGATAAAAAACAGAATCCAGGGCACTTTGTAGCCCCTTTGTGTATGGTATCCTATTGTTACTCACAGATATGAAGCACTCAAAGACAGTACTGTTCCAAGAAAAGCTGCTTATAGCCAGCCACAAAAATAGCTTTAGAATAATCGAACATGAACTCACAAGGCAGAAAGCCACAATCTTAATTAAAACCTGCAGGACTGAGCACCTTTTTTTCTCAGGCTGCTAGTGAAGTAGCCACATACATCTAGAAGCAAGAGCATTTACTATGACAAAACAGTAATTCACAAAGATGTGTAAAGACAACTCAATTATTTTGCACTAGGTCACAGGCAGATGTACAACTTAATGGAATCTCAAACATTTATATTTTGGGACAGTTACATATTAGAAGGCTAAAAGATACCCAAAAAGATACTACTGACACCCAGTTATGGGAGTACTGACCAATGAGGGACAACACTCAGAATTACAGACCTCCTTCTCCAAAGAGTCAACATCAAAGACATTGAGTGAGGTGATTCCCACCCTCTACTCTGCTCTCATGAGACCCCACCTGGAGTGCTGTGTCCAGCTCTGGGCCCCCGACACAAGACAGATGTGGACCTGCTGGAGTGAGTTTAGAGGAAGCCACCAAGTTGACCACAGTGCTGGAGCAGCTCTCCTATAAGGACAGACTGAGAAGGCTCTGGGAGGACCTTACAACAACCTTCTAGTATTTAAAGGGGGCTTGCAAGAAGGCTGGGGAGGGACTTTTCACATTCAGTGACAGAAACAGCCTTAAGCTGAAGGGCATAGATTTACATCAGCTCTTAAGAAGGAGCTCTTTACTATGAGTGAGGCACAGGAAAAGGTTGTCCAGAGAAGCTGTGGATGCCCCACTCCTGAATGTTCAAGGCCGGCTGGATGGGTATCTGAATAACATGGTCTAATGGAAGGTATCCCTGCCCATGGCAGGGGAGTTGGAACGAGGCCAGCTTTAACATCCCTTCCAACCCAAACCATTATGTGATTCTACGATGTATCAGGTGGCTCAGGGCCTTGTACAGCCAAGTTCTGAAAATTCTGAAAGATGAAGACTACATACTGCATGGGCCCCTATTCCTGTGCTTCACTGGAACTCATCACCAGGAGCTCTGGTCCTTGCCAGGTGGTCAAACCAGCTCATTTCAGTCATGAAGTCTATTTTAGGTAATTCAGAAACATTGTGACATATCAAACAGCAGAAACATGCTCAAGACTGCTAGCACCACCTTCTGAGAGTTCCAGATAATTATGAGAACAATAATGCAATGCCAAGAGTGTCAGCTGGTCTCATATTAAGAAGTGAAAGCAAAAAAACATCCTGAAATCACATTTTGTATTTTTGTAAGCTTAAAAACCATCTGAAATATATTATACACATACACCTCTCACGATAATTAATTGACACACCAATAGTACACATCAGACACAAACTGCCTCTTCTGAAAGGCGTTCAAAGACAACAGGCAGAAAAGAGATTAACATAAATAAATGTAACTAAGATTCTACAGTATTTCTACATACATATTTTTGCCTCTAAAATTCTCACATGGCAGTAGAATTCCACTAATCACGTTCAAAAAGTGTTATCAGTTGAATATGGCTTTTTCCCTTTCTGAGTTCCCTCAATCTGTTATTCAAAATATTTTCCAGTGGTCTTTCTGTCACTCATTTTCTCTTTATTTTTCCCTCTGTTGTGAGAAAAAATCCTTCCTAGCACTGTTTTCTCACCTTCTCTTTCACAAGAGTGTAAGCCCACCTCAATTATCAGTTCCAACCAAAAACCAAGCTCTCCTAAGCAGCTCTGTCAGTAGCAGGGCTATAAAGAGTAATACAGACATCCATTTCAAATTCTGCATAATCTGTGTAAGCAAGGTAAGGAAAGATTAACAAAACATGCCAACAGCATCTGGTGGCCCATGATGTGACAGAAGAATTACAGTATTACACAGACACCTTTCAAGTTCACCTGGATGAGTATTCTGCTATCTGAGCGAGGCCTCACCTTAAATCCAAGCTGAGCTGCTTTGATAGCAGCAACATATCCTCCAGGCCCAGAGCCAATAACTGTGACGTCAGCATCAACTGAAACATAGAATAGTTGAGTTATTGCTTTTTCGGCAAAATAACTGCATATTAAGAATTATGCAAGTTAATGAAATAGGATTAAATAAGAAAGCTATGCCTTGTATCTGAAAGTAACTTTCTGAACATGGGGAACAGTTGTGTAAAGGTATTCGTCCCACAAGAAAAATAATCAGTCTTAAATTTCACAAGGAAAATAATGTAAAATGGCATCAAGAAACTGAATTTCCCATCCCTCTTGTTCTAAAGCCTTTAAGAACTTAACTCAAGATGTCTCCATAGTTTACTGTAACATTTTTTCAACATACTCTCTATTGATGTTTAGCACAAAACATAAATGCTTACTGAATGCCACAAATTTATAAAGGGGAAAACATGCCTGCAATAGGTATCTGTGCAACCTCTATTGATTATAAAGCAGTGGAAGCTATGAACTTTGTACCTAATTCATATCTTGTAACCACAATCTCTTTCAGAACATTAATTAATACTGATTAATTAATTTATAACAATGGTGAAGTTCCACCTTTTATTTACAGCTTTAGCTTGAAATCATATTATGCAAATAAACCACAATTTTCATCTAAATCTCCACCCTGACATGGACTTCTTCTGGAAGACTGATTTCTGAGTTTGAAGTATTGTTCTGGTTTTTGTGGGATCTGTGTTGGTGGGGTTTTTTTGCCAAAAAAAAGGTTTCTCACAAGAAATTACCTTGATCAGCATAGGACCTCTGTGGCACTGCACAAACCCCCTGAAGACCATGATGAATCCGATCAAAATGGCTTCTCTAGAAAGGAAAAAAAAAAAAAAAGAACCCCTTAGTTTTACAAGTTTATGTCTATCATCGAGGGAAAATAAGCATTCAGTCACACACAGATGAACACACAGTTACTGTCACCAGTTAACCAAAGCAGGAACAGCATGACTGAAGCACAGTGGGCACCGACTGGCACAAGAGGCAGAAGTTGCTCTGCCACCTCAGTCTGTCATCACACCTGTTCTCAGGTCAGTCTCACCTCAGGCTGCCTCTAACTACGAAACTTTCAACTGTTTATATGACGCTCTCAAACCGCATAATGACATAAACTGTACATCCACAGAAGTTCAGAAAGAGCCTTGTTCTGTAACCAACCCCTTCAGCCACTTCCTATAAGTAGGCAGCTGCATCACATAGGAGGTGCGGGAGGGCAAGTTTTTTTAACCTTTACGAAAAAATAATGGGACAGAACAGAACAGCTGCTACAAACACACGGAGGGCCGATCACCGTGTAACTGGAGTAGAGGATGTCCCTGGAAGCACTTGCTAAGTCCCCAGCACCGCAGCCCAAAAGCGGGGCCGGCTGACGGCGGCGCTTTTCGCAGTCACCGCGGCCGCGGCCTCCCGCGGGCCGGGACAGCGGGGGACCAGCACCGACAACGCACACGGCAGCAGGGAGGCTGGTCCCTGCCGCTCACGGACCCTGAGGGCCGCCGCAGCCGCCGCGTCCCCTCCGCCCGGCCGAGCGGGGAAGGAAAGGGACAGCGGAGCAGGGAGGGGAGCGTGGCCAAGGCCCGCGCCCGTCTCAAGGCACGACTCCGGCCCCGCCCGCCCCTGGCGGCCTGAGGGGGTCTAAAGAAAGCCCCAGGCCCGAGCTGCCCGGAGCGGCTTCCGTCCCCTGTCCCCTCCCTTGCCCTCCCCTCGCCGCCCCGCCGGTGCCGTACCCGAGCGAGCGCACAGGAGACGCGGCCCCAGCGCTGCATGTCCGCGGTGCCGCCTCGCCCCGGCCGCTCAAGGACTCCGCGGACGCGCGCAGGCGCAGTGCCGGGCGGGCGCGGGGCGGGGCCAAGGCGGCAGCGGGGCCTCAGGCGAGCCGCGGGCACGGCCCAGGCCAGCCCCGCCTGCGCTGGGACACCTGCACCGCACCCAGGCGGGTTTGGAATGTCTCCAGAGGGGGAGGCCCGCGACCGCCCTGGGCAGCTGTTCCAGTGCTCTGTCACCCTCACGTAAAGTTCTTCCTCATCCTGAGGTAGAACTTCTCGTATTTTTTTTTGTGGCCAACGCTACCCGACCTGTCGCTGGCATCGCTGAAAAGAGTCTGGCACATCCTCTTGACACCAGTCTTTGAGATATTTATATATCTATTTATAATATAGAATCTATATCTATATATTTTTTGGAATCAGAGAATCACAGAATATGCTGAGTTGGAAGGGGCCCCCACCAGGATCCAACTCCTGGCCCTGCACAGGACACCCCAAGAGTCACACCCTGTGCCTGAGACCATTGTCCAAACACTTCTTGAACTCCGTCAGGCTGGTGCTGTGACTCCTTCTCTGGGCAGCCTGTTCCAGTGCCCAACCACCCTCCTGAAGAAGAAACTTTTCCTAATATCCAGTCTAAACATCCCCTGACTCAACTTTGTGATGTTTCCTCAAATCCTGTCACTGATCACGAGAATGAAGAGGTGAGCACCTGCCTTTCTACAGCCCCTCATGAGGAATGTTCAAGAGCACAAAAAGGTCTCCCCTCAGTCTCCTCCTGAACAGACCAAGCAGCATCATAAAGTCTCATAAATCTTCTCCTCAGAAGGTTTCTTCTTCAGACCCCTCACCATCCTCACAGCGTCCTTTGGATGTTCTCAAATAACTTAATGTCTTTTTTATATTGTGATGCCCAAAACTGCTTCCAGGATTTGAAGTGAGGCCAGCCCAGTGCAGAGCAGGGTGGGACAATCCCCTCCCTTGCCCAGCTGGTGATGCCCCCGAGGACATGGTTGGCTCTCCTGGCTGCCAGGGCACTGCTGATTCATATTCAACTTCACACTTGAATGTATTGATGAGATCCCTTCTCAGTCTTCTCTTGATTAAGCAGGCCCAGCTCCCTCAGCCTCTCCTCTTAAGACAGTGTTGCAGTCCCATAATCATCTTTGTGGCTTCTGCTGGACCCTCTCCAGCAGCTCCTTGTTTCTCTTGTACTGAGGAGCCTGGAACTGGACACAGCACTCTAGATGTGGCCTTGCTAGGGTCCCATAGAGGAGGAGGGCCACCTCCCTGGACCTGCTGGCTATACTGCTCCTGATGCACCCCGGGATACCATCGGTCAGTCATCCTGGCCACAAGGGAACACTGCCAATCAACTTGTCATCACCAAAACTCACAGGTCCTTCTCAACAGAGCTGTTGTCAGGTAGGTCAGACCCCAGTCTGTGCTGGTGCTCGGGAGCTCACAGACCCACCTGGCACCAAAAGGAACTCTGGGGTAAGCAAAGGAGCCCCTGGTCCCAGATTGACTGCATCAGAACAACACTTGGGCACAAGCAGAGAAAGGGAAATTACGTGTTTCAGACAGAGAGACCTCTTCCATCTAATTGACAGTGAAACGCCCATACATTTAAAAAATATTAAGAAATGTAAAATCTAAGATAATTTTGGAAATTTTGGAAAGAGTTTCAATTTATTTAATCAGGAAAAAACTGAATTAGAATATTCTTGAGAACATTCTTTACAAGAAAATCTTCTTGAGAAGAGGTGACTAAGAGAGGACCTCATCAAGGTATACAAGTATCTAAAGCAGGGCGCCAAGAAACAGGAGCCAGGCTGTCCTCAGTGGTGCCAAGCAATAGGACAAGAGACAACGGGCAGAAACTGATGCACTTGAATATGAGGAAGAATGTCTTTACTGTGCAGGTGACTGTGCATTGTAACAGAGTGCCCAGAGAGGTTTTGGAGTCTCCCTCACTGGAGATATTAGAGAACCTTATGGACACAATCCTGTGCAATGTGCTCTGTGATGACCCTGCTTGAGCAGGGAGATTGGATGAGATGACTCACTGTGGTCCCTTCCAGTCTAACAGACTGTGTGACTCTGTGGCAGTGAAATGCACATAAATTCAATTTTTAAAGCATTCAAAAATATAAAATCTAAAATATTTAATTTTGGAAAGATTTTCAAGTGTCTTGGAATAATTATTCCCCATTTATTTAATCAAGAAAAGAATTAAACTAGAATATTGACACATTTTTATAATTAGCATGGTTTAATTTAACACTGTTTATTTTTCCAGAACATATATTTTCTTCTGGAAAATAGATTGTATTTTCTTCTAGAATAATTGATTGAACACCTTGCATTCCTCTGTTATTTTCACTTCAGCACATCAGTATTTTAAAAGTTAAATCCTTCATTGCCTGCAGGAGATCAGCAATGGGCCAAGGTTATTTTCCTTCTACAGTGAATTCTACCTAATTTAGGATATATGTAATATTCTGTTCAATTTATGCTAAAAACACCTAAATTTTGCTTTAGGTAAGTGATAGGCAACATAGGTCATACTACTGATTCCCCCCCTTGCCTGAAATTGAAAGTATTTTCTGTGAAAAAGAGCTCTCAAGTTTTCTAGACGTACTAATTTCTTGCATAAATCAGTATTTCCATCAGGGGGCAGCGTTCTGCTATTTCCCACACAGCCGGGGAAAAGGAAGGCCCTATTCAGCAGGTAGAATTTCTCTTCTATCTTTTTCCATAAGGATTTCTCTGATCGGCCCTTCAGCAATGCTGGAGACTGGATATGCCCGGTATTTTTATATTTAAACCCATGTTGGTTAGAGCATGGTGCTAATAATGCCGAGGTTGTGGGTTTGATCCCCATATGGGCCATTCACTTGAGCTGGACTTAATGATCCTTGTGGGTCCCTTCCAACTCCGAATATTCTGTGATTCTAATGAGAAAGCATCCCAGAGTTATCCTGATGGTTGCAGAGATAGTATCATGTCCCCATCATTTCCTCCTACGTTCATTAATGAGCCAGCCAAAGAGAATAAAACCCAAAACTGCTCCAGCTGTAGCTAACTGAACTACTCAGGCAGCATGTTTTAATCCTCCATGGTCTCCCAGCCTTGGTGCACGTTGGGATACCAGAGCTCTCCCCTCTGCACAAGCAGTCCTTGAGTATTTCATGTATAGTATAGGGAAATTACAGGTTTTTTCAGACACAATCTGAATGCCATTAGAATGTTGTTACTGTAAGCAATGAACAATACCATCTCCTGCAACAAGAAATGACTGGGGGCTCTGTGTGATGCCTCCAGTTACTGTGGTCAGTATAAATGGTTACTGTGGCCACTGAAGGGAGGGCAGCTTGTGTGGTTATTGCTTCAGCATCCAGACAAGAGGGTGTAGGGGATCTGGGGGAATGCAGGAAGCATTAAACTGTGTATTAGTGGGTGGGGACAGTGGGAAGGCAAAGGGACACACTGGAAGTGCAGAGTTAGATCCCTCCATTCCATTCATCTCAGCCTTGGTAATCACCTCTGACTAGCCTTGCCTATCAACTAACTGCATGTCCGTGGGGGTCATGCTGGTTGGGACAAATGTGCTGAACCTTCCTGGGTACTCTGCTGAAGTTTAGAGATGGTTAAAATTCTTTTTTGCGATTTTACATCTCTCTGAGTAATAAAGATCATAAAGACAGTATATTGCCTGTAGTACTGTGGTAGTTGTAAACCATGGGCACCTGAGTACTTTTTGTTCACTTCCTCCTGTCATGACTCTACCTCACCTTGCTTTGGTTGTGACACTCCTTTCATGAACACTGAGGTTTTAGTACCTGTTTACATTCCCACTTTTTACTGCATCCATAAATACTCATGAAATGTCCCCTCAGAGCAAAACAGGCTCCCAGGATTCCAGCTCCATGAGGAGGACTCTTGCCAGCAAGAGGAGGCAGGTGATCCTTCCCTTCTGCTCAGCAGTAGGGAAGCACAACTGGAGCTCTATGTCCAGCTCTGGGCTCTCCATTACAGGGAAGGAATACTGGAGATAGTCTAGCAAAGAGCCATGGAGATGGCAGAGGGGCTGGAGCACCTCTCCTGTAAGGAAAGGCTGAGCGAGCTGGGACTGCTCAGCCTGGAGAAGAGATGGCTCAGGGGGAATCTCATCAAGGTATACAGCTACCTGAAAGGAGGGTGCACAGAGGATGGAGCTGGGCTCTTCTCAGTGGTGCCCAGTGACAGAACCAGAGATAATGTGCACACAGTGAAACACAGGAGGTTCCTTCCAAACACTTGCTTTCCTGTGAGGGTGACTGAGCAGTGGTACAAGCTGCCCAGAGAGGTTGTGGAGTCTCCCTCCTTGGAGCTTCTCAAAAGTCATCCAGACATGGTGCTGGGACACCAGCTCTACACAGCCCTGCTTGAGGGTTGGATCAGATATTTACAAAGGTCCCAACCTCAGCCATTCTGCAATTCTGTGTCAGGAAAAAATCTGCATCATGGTTATTTGCTCTGAAAATAAGAGCTCTGACTTGAAGCCAGAGGAAAGCTGCCGGTGCAGGCTGAAGTCAGCAGAGGGCAATATGGCTGCATAGACTAACAGAGCTGCAAGGATGTGTTAGAGAGAAGTAGAGCATTCTATTTCTTTGAAATACTGAACATTTCCTTGCATTAAACGTTGAAATTTTACATATGTACCTATGCACACGTGTTTATTTGTACACATCAAGATTATCAATTTAGACAGAGTATAACACTGGATCTGACTTGAGAAAACAGAGCTAAAATACCTACCACATTCCATTCAAGGACTGGATGGTGGCCATCGGTGACTTGTACCTTGCAAAGCTGTAATTAGGAGAATACATTTTCAGATTATTCCTCCTCTCTTTGGTAAAGCCTTTTGGTAAACTCCTCTCTTTGTGAGAGGCAGGGCAAAGTGTATCCAATAAGAGACAAGGGTGGCATTTTTTTGCATCCTTGTTCAAAGCAGGGCACTGTACTCCTTTCCAGATTTCTCAGCTTAATGCTCTGCATAGAAGAGCTTCCTATCACTCAAGCAGTAAAGCAAGATGTGCTTTAAAGTGCAGAGAAAGCTACAGAAAGTCAGTGATCTCTGCTTGAGGTTCTGCATAAATATGTAGGATAAATAGGAAAGAAGGTGAGTGAAACTAGGCCAGCTGCAAAATAGCAGCATACCTTGGATTCATTGAAAAGGCAAAGCATATCAGGAGACCTGATATGTGCTCTGTTGGGCAGGTATTTTACAAAGATCTTTGGCTCCCAGACACTAGCAGGAGAGTTAAGCAGTCAGGACATTCCTCTGCCAGTTGGAGCTCTGAAGGAGCACACGTAGGCAGGAAGGGGTTGGGGAGCTTGAAGCATTTTCAAGAGAAGATCAGGGTTGCTGACCCTACAAAGGGCACCACAGCTGGTGCTAGTGACAGGACACATTTAGGTTCTCTCACACCACCTGGTCAGCCCAGAAAAGGGCATTGGTCCGAGCTGAACCATTATATACTGAAAACCTCGCCACATACCATGGTTAAACACCCAGCATCCTGCTCTTGGCAGTGGCTTGTGTGTGAGGTGGAATCCAGCTACCTCACCTGAGGGAGTGATACTGCTTTGCATTTAAATGTTAGGCACCTAGAGGAGCCATCCTCCTGAAGCAAGTATCCAAATTCCCTGCATGGTCAGCAGGTGTCTTTGAAAATAAGCACCCAGGAGATTCTATCTGCCTGTCTTACATGTGTTCACCAAGGCCAAGGCAATCTTCCTTGGGGCCTTCAAGGATTCCTGCCTTTGCTTTTACTACACAGAGAAAGCAAGCAATCATTGCAGGACTTACTGCAGCTATCAGGGTTTGACATCTGGTTTATCAGGTCTAATAGAAAACTTGTCTTCTGGGCTCCTATGTGACATGCAGAACGATCGGCAAATTGAGGGGGTCACGCATCCTATCCCAAGGTGGGTGTCAAGGACTGCCCTCCAATGGCTAGCTCTAGTGCTGCCATATGCTGAGCAGACATAGGTGACCTACACTAAACATCTAATTTTGATACAGTCAAAGCTGATGAGGAAAAGCTCACCCCAATAATGAAGGAGGGCCTCCAGAGGCCTGGAGAACTTGGGCATCTCAGGCTGTTCGATTGGGTCCTTTGCTCGGTATCCCTGGGACACAACTGTGTTGCTTCCCCCAAAGGAGGCAGAGATGAATCCCCCTTTAGTCATCAGTTTGCTTAACTTGATATATGAGGTTTGTATTGCAGAAAGACAGTGGGAGGTCTTTGTCTGATGTCCTTCCCTCCAATTTCCTTCCGTGTCACTTTCTTCTGGGTTGCAATTGTTTTGCGATAACAGTGAGTGGCTTTTCATATCAGTAACTTGTTGTACCCTGTAAAATTCTGTTCTCTGCACATTACACTTGTGAAAATCTGTGACTTAATTAGAAAGGAGATTATGGATGAGGCCAATGCAGTATATGAAAACCTTGTTTGTTCATGGGAAAAAGTCAGTGTTCTTTCTAGAAGGTTACGCAAAAAAAATGATTCACTGCAGGATAAAATTGCCTATAATTCAAGGACTTTGCAATGAAAATTAGAAAGGCATATGACTGTTGTTTTCCTTTTTATGTGCTCAATATGTCATGCCAATTTAAAGTTCTTTATAAGCATTCATACCAGAGCTGATCATAAAGTGCCAGTTAATTTTCACATGTAAAGTAAAACCACCCCACTTTCATTTGTTTTAAGCTCCCAGTTACATTTTCAGCTTTGCAATAAAAATGAACCCAAAAACTATGAATATTGTCTATTTCTTAGACATCTGTAAAATCAATTTGTTCTATCACTGGAAAACATAAAAATGCAAACTGAGGTGGAAAGTTTCTAAGCAAGTTTTCATGTTAACTAAAATCTCAACTTCTCCTCAAACAAGGACATTAAAAATGCAGCAACTGTGCAGTATTTCATTTTCTTCAATTCCAAAAGCTCTGTCAGACACACAATTCACTCACAGACACCCCTCAAGAGATATGTATTGCATCAAAGAAATGGTAAACTTCTCCTCTGGAGATAGGTTTTCTCGTGCTCTGTTCTCCTAATTCAGAATCTGACCTTTAGACCCCCTGAGCTAGTAGGAGGAATTGTGGCCAAAAGGAAATTTGGCACCAGAAACCAGTGACATTTTCTTTCCTCCTACAGAAAATCTCTGAAGTAATACATTCCCATTGTTATGTCATCTTGGCTTTATGAAAGTCAAAGTCCTGCCTGAAGCATAATGACATTGTGAAGTTTGGAAGTTTCTCAGTGATAACAGCACAATAAACACAGTGTAATTCCTGCACCCTAGTTCACTGCAGTGTTGAGGTTGTAGGCACTGTACAGCACCCGTGTGGGAGAATGTCCTGATCCAGCACAGGAAATCAACTGACGCCGTGAAAACCAAAGTGCACACCCCATGCTGATCTGCAGTTTGCCCTTTGAGAACTGTAATTGATAAAGATTTGCTTGTGATCCTGTGTGCCAATCTGTTAATACAGGACATTAGAACAAGGCTGTGCTGCTGGGAGGCACCAAGCCCATGCCACAGTGTGGGCTGAGTTCCAGCTGGGAGAAGGGATCTTGTTCTGGAGAAATGGAGTTGGTGGACACCAAGCTGATCATGAGCCAGCGGTGTGCCCTGGCAGCAATGAAGGCCAGCAGCTGCATGAGCCAGCAGCACAAAAGGGGATGACTTCCCTCTGTTCACTGCTTGTAGGTCTGTGTCTAAAGGCCTGCATCCACTATTGGCTTCCCAAAGCAAGAAAATACAGGAATAAAGAGAGCAGGCACAAGTTGGAGCACAGATGCTGTGCTCTTTTTCTGGGCACCAGCCCAGCCATCCACAAGACTATATAACCTGCTCTTTAGGAGTTCCAGGGAGATTTCAGAATGCTGTTGGCTACCTGATCTTCAGTTCTAGTATCATCTTCATTAGAAAATTTTACATCTACTTTGGATCTACTTACTACTTTGGGCAGCTTACTCTGCCAAAGAGAACATTTTATCAGTTGGGTACAATTTGTTCCTATAAAATGTTCAACCTTCCTTATCTCTTTATTGTCTTAAAGGTGCTAAAATTTCACTATTCCTCCGCTCTAGTATCATCATCATTAGAAGATTTCACATCTGCTTTGGATCTACCCTGGGCTGTTTACTCTGTCAAAGAGAATATTTTATCGGTTGGGTACAATTTGTTTTTTAAAAATGTCTGTTCAACCTTGCTTATCTCTTTATTGTCTTAAAGGTGCTAAAATTTACATAGAAGTGTTAAATTAGTCTCATATTCCCTTGGTTCTCTTTCTCTTTCAGTTAAAAAGAAAGTAAATCTTTTCACACTCAGCAAGACTGTGTTCAGGTCTCTGAAAAGAGTTGGAGAATGCTGCTCTGAGTCCAGGATGTATTTTATCGAGTCCTGCCAACCTAGCAGCCTTAACCTGCACTTCATAAGCAGAAACTTTATATACACATTTTTGTAAAGATAAATAGGATAGAAAAAGAAGAGATTAAGTAATATTCAGACGATCTAGCATGATTTATGACCATTCTCTATCATAAGGGTTGGTATTTCAGCGATGAAGAAATGTAAATTTCAGATGGGAAAACAATATCGAGCCAAATGTTGCCTGAAACTACTTGTGCTTAAACAAAAGGAAGGATAGAAAAAGAAAGATACAGGAAAAAGGTTAAACCAAATCAAACCAGCATGACTTGCTTCACAAAGTGAACAAGATAGTACATTGTAGTGCTTTTGGATGGAAAAGAGTTTCTTCATAGTAGCTTATACTGGGGCTATGTTTTGGATTTGTGTTCAAAACAGTGCTGATAACACAAGAATGTTTTCTTTATCCAGTTCAGATATGCCTACCTAAGTGAGAGTGAGTGCTACCGTACTCCTAAACATAGCTTCAAGGTGATAGAAATGCCTGGATAAGCTCAGCAAGGCTCAGCTTCTTTAGGAAGAGAATATTTGTGGGTATTCGAGGTTCTTTGAGGCTGATTTCAAGTAGAATCCAAGAAGCAGTGCCCAGGAAGGTAATGCTCCTGTGCCAGCTGCTGGGCAGGTTTGTCCTCTCTGCCCTGCTGGGATACTAGATGCTTCTATATCCCAATGTCACCAAGCAGTAGCCTAAAGTACACTGTAAGACCATGTGAGAGCTTGACATCTACTCCTCCTGCAGGCGTGAGGAATCTGTTTCTGAGATTTTTCTCCCTCTAATGCCCTTATAAACATGACAACATTCAGACATTAATTCTGTATGTTAAAAGTTAAAACATGGGTTAAAATCAGTTCACCTTCTCTACCCATTTGTTCTAGAGAGATGTTTTCATGGCTCACTGACAACAACCATTTCTCTTGCTGCAGCAGACTCTAAGGTGACTTGCCTCTTTTTGAATTTAGAACTAAATTTAGCATAACTATGCTCTAGCTCAGTGCCTGATTGCCAATGCCCATGGCTGAAACATAGTTACTCTGCTAAAATTGCACCTTTCCCTCCAGTGGAAGCTAAGAGAACTTGAAAACCCTGAAAGGCACCAAGGCAGGGGAAGGTTTGGGGTTATGGGCTGTGCACTGTGTTGCCACCACAAATGCCATATAAATCACTTTTGGGTAAAGCCTTGTAGCAGAGATCCATTTTGAACTTCTGCTTTGCTATTGCTCCTCCAACCTGATGTGTGCTGTAAAACTGTCACCTGGCTACGCTTAGGGGAGAGCTAGTAGGTTTACTTGAAAAATTGCAGAGCAGACTCACAGTGTCTGTCTTCACTGGTAATTACCGAATTTCCACTATTTCGCCTCTTCTTACAATCCCTTTTCCAACTGTTGCTCATCCAAGCTACACATTAGTACCTCTGCTGCAAGGCACAAAACAGACATGCAATGCACAGCAGAGATGTCAGGGTGCTGGAGGGGGGAGCAGGACCTCCCTGTGAGTGCCCACAGCCCCTTAGACCACCCCACTTCCCTGACTGAGCTGATCTAGGAGCCCACTTTCAGCTCAGCAAAAACAATGTCAGAATTTACACTGCTCTGTCACAACCCAAAGTAAACACATGTTGGAAATTCTTCTTCTGGTCCTGAAGCCCTCTAAACTTTTCAAACTTCCAGCATGTAATGGTAGTGGCACCTACCATTACACACCAAGGATAGGACTCAAACCACTGGACTTTGAATGTCCGCAAAGGCAACACCTCCATCTGTCAGGCTTTAGTGGAATGGCTTTGCAGACCATTGGAGCAACAGATACTCACAAGGCACCTCCAGTAGACAGCACTATGGGAAGATGGGCTCTTCACAGCCTGGAACTTTTTCATAAAGACATCTCTTTTGTAAAGACAGCTGACTGTAACCAGTTCAGCGATGGGCATCCACATCAGCTTTCTTTCATGAGCCACCCAATCCATCTCTCTTCTTTTGATCTGGAGGAGGCAAGGCTCCCATGGAGCACAGACATGAGATCCTGCAGTTACTGTCTATATCCAATACATATGCACATCAAACATCCAAATTCTGTCATGTCCTAATTTGGGGTGCTTTAACTAGCAAACTGTTTGTTTCTGGGTGTTTTCACAAAGTGATGATAAGAAATCAGGAGATCAAATACCTGACTTCTTTTTGGATTCTCCTCAGCAGGACTGCAGCCCAGACACTCAGAGCATGGAGCAAGTGGGGTAAGTTGAATTGTGGACATTTTGCACATAAAACTTGGCAAAAAAGGAAGGCACTTTTCCTTTGTCATACTCTCAGAAACTCCCAAAGCATTTAGTTTGAAACCATCCCAGAGTTCATCCTGAAGCAGATTTTATGCATTGGATTTTGTTGCAATGACCTGCAGCACAGCATGCAGCAGTGCAGCTGTGAAGTGTGGCAGTCAATATTTGCTTGCTAAATTCCTGTTGGACTACTGGCCTCAATGACATTGTAGGGCAGGAACATCACCTTGTGTTGGGCACTCAGAGAATAAGGACTCCCTTTTTGATTTTGAATTTTATTCTCCCTAGTATTTAAATTCACTTTTTTTTTGTTTCTTATATTGAGAGCCTGGGATTACAGGAACTGCTCCTCAAAGTGTTCTTTGCAGAGATACATGAGCCTTTTGTTTGGCTACATTCTTAACATATTTGTGGAGCACAGTCATATTAATGTCTAACAAGCTAATAACCAATACCTGCAATGCCCCTCACAGGCCTCCCAGTGTCAACCACAGTTCTTGAAGTTCTGGTATTCTTGCTGGTGGCCTAGTCAATAACTAAAATGGATTAAAGAGACATTGTTGGGAAACGATTAAGGAAGACATGTGACAAGACATACTTGTGAACAGCAGCACACAAACAATAGGACATGAACTCCCAGGTCACCCAGGTGAGCCACAACCCACACAAAGACACGGCTGCCTGCCCTGTGCCAGCTAATCAGTCACTGAGCAAATCAGTGCAGACTCCTGAGGGACCCAGTGGTGATTTTGAGCTGGTTAGTAGCAAGGAAGATGGAAAATCACATCAGTAATCCAGCCCCACTATGTGACACTAGAGCAATAGCTCTTAGGCCAGCAAGAGTCAGCAACAACCCTACTCTTCCTTTTACAGCTTGCTTCCCTGCCTGAAGGCAGGAGCAGATTTCTAGGGCAAGGCTTTTCAACCCACAGATTTTAAGACCTAGAATAGTCTCAATGATCTGCTGCAGACTCAAAGCAGAAGTAAGAGGAAAAATGTAAGGACACTGTTTTTCCCCTTGAAATAATTCAAAGTTTGGTTGGGCTTTCAGAAGGCTTCTCCCAGTCCAGGTCATTTTAATTCCAGAACAGTGAAGAATGTCAATTGCCATGAGTTGGTATCTGCCTTTAACAAGAACTACATTGGGCTGTCAGAGGACAAGATATCCTTGCAAAGGAAGATTCAAAAATATCTCTCAATACAACATCCTTTGATATGGCACTGAGTAAATTTTACATGTCAGTTTATTTTAAGTAAAGCAAATATCAGATGTTTGTCTACTAAGGAAAGGGTCACTAACAGTCATAAAGCAATTCAAGAATCTCGAGTGGAAGGTCCTATAAAAGTGACAATGTTCTTACATTATTAATATATTAATAGTGAGATACCTCAGGTAATGTTTAACTGTAGAATGAGGCTTTAGTAATAAAAATGACACTTAAGCAAGCATTAATTATTCTTCAAGTCAAGTTACTGTTCCTCTAATTGAAGTATTATCTTCAGAAATCTGAGTGATTAAATAAGGGGCATATTTACAAACACTTTGTCTTCAGATAGTCTAAGGGTTATCAGCATATACATTAACATATAATGCTTGAGTAAAAATTGTATTTTGGATCAGTTTTAAAATGGCATTTCATATGCTGAATTCTTAGTCTGTCAAGGGGAAATACTATCTATATATAGCACTATCATAAAATGTCAATTTATATAAAAGGAATGGTTTATAGTGATCACAAGAGCCCAAACTAATTTTCTTGTATGACCAGGCCAGTCTAATCATTGTGTTTACATTGACATTACATTTACATTGTTAATTTTGTTTAATGGTTGAATTGGAATTAATTTTAATATTCATTTGCATACCCATACACATAAATACTGTGGCATAGGCAGACATAGGTACAGGTGTGTCCAGGAGGGGAGAGCTTTATATATTCATTCTTAAGAAAAACAGGATTTTGTAGCTGCATCAATCAGAGTAGGCTGCCTGGGTACTCATCCTCAATCTCTCATGCTGAAAATTTAGACATGAATTTGTTGGTGCCTTGAGGACACAGTTCCTACTCTGCATGTCATTTATCCTTTCTACACATTTTGATGGCACCTCATTCCTCTGCCTCATGCTCTCATCCTCTCCAACCTGCCTACAGAATACTAAAACTATACAAGTTGTTTGGGGTTTTTTGAGTTCAAGGTACATGAGGGCATAGGACATCACACATCATCTTCCACAACCGTGTGTGACCTTAGCACTCCGCCCTTAGCACTCCATCAAAGCTGCTCCCCTCTGCACCCCCAGCTGAGTCTCTGCTCCCCTGGGCTACTCCCACTGCTCCCTCATTGTGGGGATAAAGACAAGCAGGTTGCAACCATGGTACAGCATGTGCTGTTTGCACCGCAGTGCTCCTTCCTGGCAAGGCTCTCCTTGCTCTCCTGGGGAGGCAGTGAAGGTCATTTCTCCTGTGCCAGCTTCACCATTCTGCTGTGCTAACTGCAGTTCCCTGGGACATGCCCCCTTCACCTGCTGTGACTTCACTCCATGGACATTCTGAGTTTGTGGGTGGCAGGAGCATGTGTGAGTGCTGCCATTCAGCAGCTCAGACCCACCAGGGTCTTGCTTACACAGCCTGCCTAAATCCTAAACCCTTACACGGCTTCTGGGATAAGACTCAAAAGATTAAGTTTAAATATTAACAAAATGCTCTCTGGTGCACCAGGCAGTCAAGGCTGAGCACAACATTCTGCAATTGGGTTACACCAGTTTGGAAAAATCTTGCCTTTTAATGGCCTCCTGTATACGCAACTAAATTTCATTTCCAGTGTGTAAGCAGTTAGCAAGAGAAGACATCTGCTGTCCTGAAGAATTTTTTTTAAGCTAATGTGGGTAAATGAAGGCCAGAATCATCTCTTTCCAGCCCAGAACAAGTGCTCAGCTGTTCCTGCTCTCCTGTGAGTTGATAAGAGATGGGAAAAGACGGGGAGAAGGGTGGTAGGAACATCTCCCTGCTCTTCTTCCTCAGCAAGGCTGACTGCTGAACCCTCCAAAGGAGGCTTGCAGAATGGTCACCCTTTCACAAGAGCACACAGGCAACCCTCTGTGCCAGGTTGACACCTCCATAGGTTAATTTGTGTTTTCTGGCCTCCTATCAGTCTCCCCAGTGAGCTGGCTCTTCTGGTTACTTCAGCCATCTCAGCCATCTGCAGTTGGGCATTTCCACCTGCACTCTCTTAAACGTACCCTGAACTGTCTCCTTTGCTTTACCCTGATAATTTCCATCAATTGCTGGTATGTCTCACTGTAGAGAGTTGGACTTTAGTAATTGGAACACAACCCAGTTGCTTAGAATTAAATAATACTTGCCTTCACGTGGAAGAAAATTGTTCTAGAAACTTAAAGAACATCTTAAAGCACATGAGGAAGGCAGAGTGGTTCTTGTGGAGGTGGGAATACTTTTGGCAAAGCCTCACTTCACACCCAAGAGATGAGGCAGGATGCTTTTCAGGCTTGCCAGCGCTAACAGCAAGAGGTTTCTTCCAATCACGGGCTGCTCAGAGCACATCGGGACCCAGCGTGCAGCCTTTGCATCCCAAACTGCAGCAACACAGCACTTCAGAATATCGTGAGCGTCTGCAAAATTTTGTGTGTATTATTTATTTATTGTGCTTGTTAATTAGAAGCTTGTACCAATGGGACCAGCAGTGCTGCACCATACCTTGCATCCATAACTCAGGCAATAGTCCCTGCCCGCCCTGTCCTGACGGTAAATCCTGCCGGTCCAAAACAAGCTGTAATCTGGCTCCCCAGTGCTGTTTCAATCAGGTTCTGAGAACACAGTTCAGTAAATAAAGGGCTGGATTGGCTAATGAAACAATGATTCAACAAAAGGAGGGAATACACACATTTGTGTGATTGTTTTTCTAGGACAGAGGATGTTTAATTGGGGTTGTCCTGATTATGACTTAGACTGTAACTAACTCATCTTTATCAGATGTACTTAGATACATGGGTTTTATTTTAGGCCCATCCCAAGTTATAAATTAAAAAGCCTTTCCAGAAGACCTTGGAAAATATTACAACATGCAGTGCAGCCAATAGGCAAAAGATAATTAACTTTTGATCATAAAGGCAGATAATAAAAAGAATACTACATTTGAAAGCATTTTTCACGAAAGCCACTATGATATGGAAGCATACTACAGTATTTATAATGCTAAAGCTTTAAAAGTTAATTGAAATTATTATCATAAACTTACAATGCCTCTGTAAGGGATATGACAGGAATATCCTTAGAATGGGTGCTGGTTTGTAATATTGTTTCAGGACTGAGCCCTAAGCCCCAGAAACACAAAAGTTTATGGCATTACAATGAGCAAGTATTAAACTTCCATTGACAACTAGACTGGACCATCCAAATACACTCACTCCAAACACATGGACTGAGTGACTTTTGTTCATACAAAGATATTGCAAAATGAGACAGGCAAGACATTTTCAAGATTTGAAGGAGAGTTTGACAAGGACTGTTTACTTGTCTGTCCTTTCTCCGCAAAAACACCTCCCCAGAGCTGCAGGTTTCCACCTAGCAGATTCTGTTTGCCCCAGCCAGGATAACTACAGGGTTGTGGTTTTGGAGACTGCCAGGTGCTGCTGGTTCCCATCTCAAGGAGCCTCCTTGCCCTTCAAGGAAGAGACGTGCTGAAACTCTAGCTCTTATTTTATCCTCCTTTTTTTTGCTCTAAATTACCTTCCTCATAGTTTTTGATAACTTGCTGGTAAAAATGGGCAGCTCCCCTTTCCCCTCCTCCAATCATCCAAATGCTTGTTTTCAAGGGATTTGTGTTCAGGATTATGGTTGTTTTTCCCAATCCCAGTGGTGTCCTTCAGACTGACCAGTTTCTTATTGCTTTATTTTTAAGTGTTTTTGCATGAAGCTTAACATGGGTGAGATTCCCTCTTTATTTTTGCCTGAAGGACTCTTTTTTTCACTCTGTAGCCCAGGGCTCAGAGCCCTGTTGGTTGTTCACTGGGAATGATGCCAGCTGTTGGGAAAGAAACTCATTTCCTGGAGCAACTATCTTTTCCAAGATGGCCTTTATCCTAAACTGATTAGTCATAGTATTTTTGGCTCATTTGATCTGGCATGATTACAGCCTGAAACAGCCTTTTGAGAAGCTGAGGGAGCACTAGCCCTGGCAGCAGGTGCTGTGGCCAGGATCTGTTCCCCATAGGCTGCTGCAAAAGAAGGTGCCAGCATCCAAGCACTGGAGGGTTTTACCATTGCTGTTACTCTCTGCTGTTTGCAAAACAACTTTGCACACCTGGCTTTGGGATTTGTGGCTTTGCATATTTTTATCCCAGCTGGAGGAAGTGCAGCTCATTTTATTGATAATGTTGTAGGTAAAAACTACAGTAGCAGTCTCTCTGGGGACCAGAGACAACTGTGGGCCTGATTACAGTTCTAGGTCACATTTCCTTCAGATTTGGCACAAATAGAGAAAATAAACCTCTTTATATACTGAAGAAAAACACCTTAAAAAAATAAAAAAAAAAAAATAGGCTGAAACAATTGGCTGTATGCAAGTCACAGCTAAGCCCCATGAGCACTGAGGTTTCTCCTCATACAAGCAGAGGCCAAAGTATGAGCTACAAGCATTGTGTGGGGCAAGAAAAAAGCTGGGGGTCGGGGCTGGGCTGAATGAGAGATGTTGTGGATGAGCCCAGGAGCCCAGGACTGGTGGCTTTAGGACTGCGAGCACAGAAATACAGACTTGTATAGAATACAGACATTGCTTTAATTCATTCAAATGCTGCATTTGTGGTTTGTTTCATTGTGTTGGTTTTTTCCCCCCTGCATCTCTCAGTTGTCATATTTGTAAATCTCCTCAAACCACCACTGTTAATATGGAGTGCTACAGCTGGGATTATATTATATTTAACCATTTTCCTACTTCTGCCTTCTCCTGGGCAGACACTGTGCCAGGTCAGGCCACCTGCTGATCTGCAGAAAGATCTGTTTTATCATCTTCCTGTGTCAATCTGCAAACAAGCAGATAGGAAGAATAATCAGGGATGTGAATGCAACAGAGGGTAGTGTGGGGCTTTTCAATAGCATGAGATCTCATTTGTAGATTGAAAATAAGAGGGACAAACAGAAATATGTTTAACTTCTTATAACTGAACTCAGCTCTTGAATTTTACCCTTAATTTGTCCTTCTTGGATTTATTATAATAGTATTTATAAAATATATTTAAGATTTTATTTACTGCTTAATGTATTTTAATATGGTTTTAAAGAATGTGGTTCCTGTATGTCATATGGAAGCAAACTTTAAAGAAGTGAAAGTTTGCTAGTACTAATATGGAAATTAATCTAAACTACTGATCTTCAGCATGTGGTCTTTGAACCTAGTGTTCTACTTTTAAGTATCTTTGTAACATGAGTAAGAAAAACAGACTTCTCCATTATAGACTTCAATGTATGCTTGAAAGATCTGTATGGAAATGTTTGTTATGTTCTTCCCACAAATGGAAGAAATTAAGTATGCTAATTTGAATGTATGTAAATTGAAAAATAACAGTAAATTGAAGAATTTCAAAGAATGTCAGTGACAAATCATTGCAATGTAGGAACTGGGATTCCCTCTCTTAACAATTACCAAAATATTCAGAAAAGTGGGGCTCCTTAAATAATCTGATACTATCCTGATGTAAGATCAAAAGACAAAATATTCCATATCCCATGGCAACTTGTTCTGTACAATTCCAGGGGAAGAGCAGGTTATTAATAAAAGTGAGTTCAGCAAAAATTCCCAAATCCAGATGTGATTTCTAATGGGCTATGCACACCTGGATAGCTCTGGAACCAACACTTGGCGATGAAGTGGGACATTGTAGACACCAGACCTGTGAAGCCTTGGAGGTAGGTGAATCCCTCTGCTAGATGAACACAGTAGTGTTGCTCCATGAGCAAAACCCCAGATCATTTCATTTTGCACATTCTTGCAAAACAAGCTGACGCTGATAGGAATGCAGGAACTGATAAGAGACCTGGTGAAATATTGGGAAAGACATTTTTCCATGTTGCTGTTACCTGAGAGAAACTCCAGGCATAACTCACACAGTTTAAGGAATGGCACAGTCTAAAGTATCTGGAGATAGTGGAGTATTTTATTGCAGTGGTATCTGCAAAGGTGCATCACACAGGGAGACCTAGAGCACAAACATAAATGATTACTAGGAGATGTCTCTCACGGTGTTTGAATATATTCTAATGTTCCACCAGCTACCTAGAAATATATTGTTTGTTTAGGTTATTTTTAACAGTCTATTTTAAGGTTATTTCAAAATAGATAAGCAAGTAAAAGTGTGCTCAGCTGGACTTTAGGAAAGAAACTGGAAACACTGGCCAGGGCTCACCTGCGAAATACAGTGCTGGCACCCATACATGGGAGTTTCTTGTCATATTCTGCCATTTATAATTATTTCGGTTTTGCTTTTTATTTCATGACAGTTTAACTTTGTTCCTATTTAACAGAAATATTTTGGGATTAATTGAAATTCAGGTAACCACTGTTGTGATCTTCAAGCATCATTATCTTGACCCGGGCTTCCCAGAGATGGGATATGCCTAGAGGAGCAATATCCATAGACACTGTATGCAAGCGTGAGGTGGACAGGACACCCTGCAATGCTTCTCCTTTGCCCTGGTGGAACATAGGATCTCACATGGCTGAAAACCCCTTGCAAATGGGGGTTCCACAAGAATCTCTAGGGTAGGTGCCCCTGTAGGCAGCAGACAGGACATCAGGGTGGAGTGGCAAGGCTGAGTCTCCCATTACAGCACAGCACAAACAAGGCAATCTACATCTCTGCTTTATTTCAGATATCTGGACACTCATTACAGTCTGTATGGAACATGACTCCACACTCATGTAGCAGTCCCTGTGCCTATATCTGTAGCAGTATCTGGCTGTGATACTGCAGATTCCCTTACTCACCCATCATCAGCTCCATGATTGTGCTTCCTCACATCCCTGTGATTCCCAGCCTGGTCGAGTCTCAATGTTTTGCTAGATTCAGCAACTGTGAGAGTAGAGTCAAATGCTGAATTGACAAGTCTGATTGGTTGGGTGTCTCTGATGTGAGAGAATGCTTAATTAATTTTCTTCATGAAGTCAAAACAGACAGTTTTAAATGAAAACAAATTGCTTACATCTTAAGCAAAATGCAGAAAGCTCGTAAGAGGGAAAATAACATTGGATTAAAATATGATACTTTTGTGTTGAAGAATCAAGCACTATTTTTTATGCTGACTGAGAAGAATGTCAAAACTTTCCTGGTTCTGAAAAACAATGCGCAGGATTTTGTGTTTGTGCTCTTCTTTATGGTGTAATGAAGTCCTTATAAACACCCAATACCAAGGCCACGTTTACTGGCTTTCAGGGCATAATAACTGTAAAGTCCATAAAAAAGAGAATAAAATTACAGAAGTGTAATAAAGGAAGTGTGAATAAAAAGTGAGAGGTATGTGAATATGGCACCAGTCTTTCACTGGAAATTTCCAGTTCCACTTCACCATACACTGCAATAACAGCGCTGGGTGCTACTGCTTATACTGTGCTCTGTACAAAGGAGTGATAACTTTCAATGGCTCACATCCTAGCAGGATGTCAGCTCTTCTTGAGGCACTATGAAAAATTCTAACCCTCTACAGGTCTCAATAAACCTGAGCAATCAGGAAATATCATTGTTAATGGAACTGATCTATTCCCATTGAGAGGAATGATGAGTTTGTCTTTACAAACAAGCTGTGGGTCAGTTGATAAGATGCAGCTATCAATGAGAGACGACAGAAACAATGGGATGGATTCCAGTAGAAGATCAAAGAGGCACTGAAAGAACACTATGAATTCCATAAAAGTTAAGAAGGGATTATGCATTGGGGGTGGGGGGGGGAAGGTACCCCAGGTATCAGGCGTTCCGGGAAGCCTGTACCTCTCAAGTACCTCAGCCTATGGGGAAAGAGAGAAGGGACAAGCGGCCGGGACTTAGGATAAAAAGGAGGCTGCGCCCTCCAAAAATTTGAGAGACCCCAGGGGAATGCCCCGTGGCCTCTCCCTTTATTCGAATAAAGAAAAAGGACTCCTCTGTCTCCTTTTTGGACATAAACCTCTGGTGTTCGTGGATTAATTTTCCTGACACCATCCAACCTCACTGCCCTTTCCTTTCTTATGTTGTTTGCCTGATACTTGCATCTTGACTAAAATTACTCATTCACATCCTAGTTTAAGGCATCACTACTGAATTTGACAAGGTAACATGACTGATTTGAGTTTGGCTTCAGGGTGCTAGTAAAAGAAACTTTATGTAAAAAACCTAAGGTAGTAGAGACTGTAAGAAGTGGAAAGTGAAATGACATTATACTTCCTTCTGGCATCTGTGTCCTGAGTCTGTGAGTACAAGGGACACCTCTGCTTTCCATGACAGCCTCTCTGGGCCAAGCATTTTTCCATTTCTTTCTTGGATGTCCCCACTGGGGGCTTCAAATCTTCCTAAGGATACCATTCAGAGGCTGTGTCCCTGTCTTTCCTCCAAAAGAGGAGAGAGGAACTGGCATTGACAAGAGGTGCATGCCCAAACTGCCTGCTGCACTTACCATTGAGCAAAATACATCTACACGCTAAACTGCCCAAGTAGAACACAGTGCCATTTTTTAAACAGATGGAAGAATTTGAGTTTGGGGTGTTTTGCATCTCTAGCATCACAGCAGATAGTATTGTGAGCAAACTTTGCTTCAAGGTTTTGGGCAGAATGTAGCCAGAAAGCTACAATGAGAACATAAGTTTTATACAGCACATGGTGAAGGAAAACATTGGGAAACACTAGAACTCTGTACGGACTGATGCTGTTA
Source organism: Cyanistes caeruleus (assembly GCF_971803275.1). Taxonomy (NCBI): domain Eukaryota; kingdom Metazoa; phylum Chordata; class Aves; order Passeriformes; family Paridae; genus Cyanistes; species Cyanistes caeruleus. Next base: position 14,393,322 of record NC_141704.1, on the reverse strand, counting down.
TCCACGTTCTCAGCCAGCTAATCTCCCAGTATCAACACTGGTGTTTATTTAACACTGAAGAAAGGCGTGGAGCTCTTCACAAGACAAATTCTGCATCTCCAGCAGAACTGTTTTCTTCTTTGTGAAAAATAGCTTCTTTATGCAGTAAGTCACTGAATTTGTTGCTGCTTTATATCCTTCCAGTCACTTTTCTTCCCTCTCTTTCTTGACCCTCCTGGCCAGGGTGGGAGGCAGCACATATAAAGCCCTTCAGAGCCCAGCTCATAAAGGGGGTTTAAAGAGTTGTGGGTGGTTTTCAGCTCCTATGAAAACAAAGGGAAGTTGAGAGTGCTTGAAGCTTGGCAAAGGATCAGGCTGTGACTGATTTACATATCTGAACTCTCTCTGTTAATGGGGCTGCCGGAGAGACAGAACAATCAGGAATTTTCATTTCCTCTTCTGCTCTGCCTAGGTAGGAAAGGCCACACTTTCCCAGTTAGTGAGTTTAGTTGTTTTTTGAGTATCTGGGGGGTTTCCACAGCTGAATTTCTGCAGTGTGGGACACAGGTGAGCAGCCTCCTGTGTGGCCCTTGTACATGATACCTTTCCTGCACCATCGGGGAAAATCGTGTTTTTAACAGTACTGCTGAAAATAGAAAAGCGAAAGTTTATTCTCTTTGTCAATCCACATACCACCTTATTGCTTCCATGAATTAGTGGAAATAATCCAAGAGTAAAGCACTTACAGGTGGATGTGATAAAGCCAAAGACAAGACCCTCCTGACTTCTTTAGAGCCAAGCATCCCTCCTGCATCTAAACCTAGTCTTTAAAAAGCTACTCTCTGGTTTATGTTGCAGATTCTTGTGATGGATCCTGAATACAAAGAATTTAAAATTTTAAAGCACTTCTATGATCACACCATATAAGGAGGGAAACCAAAAGCTATTAAACTGTTTCATGGTTTTTATGGGGTTTTTTATTGTTTATGGTTCTATAGCTTTTAAAATGTTTGTTATTTTAATGGTAACAAATAAAAAACAAAACTGTGTCAGTTTCACGAACTAAAGTTAATCCCTTAAGCCAACAGCCGGTACCAAAACAGGATCTCACTGATGCAGAGAAGATACAACAGTTTGGGAACTGACCTGGGATCTCTACTGACTTGACAGGCTTACGGTCTTGGTTAGAAGTGTAGCTTCTGTATCTTTCAGAAGAACCTGAGGTCTCGAACAACTCTCAGGGGGCTAAAGCACAAGAAAGAAATCCTGCTGAATGGTCTAATAGAGGTCTCACCTTGTGAGATTGGCTATTGGGGTCCTGGTCGCTTCATCATTTCTTGGTCTAATAATTGACTGAAATGTGGACAAACCACCTGAGGACAGAATCCCAGGCTCCTCTTTTCTCTTCTTCTAGACCCACATGTGTGACTGATCCTGCAGAGCATGAAGGGTGCCCTCCTCATGTTGTGACCTTTCACCAGATGAAGAAAACTTTCTTCAGGGGTAGAGTCTGCAACTTCAAATCCCCAGAGGCCAAGTCAAGCTTTGACTTTCAGAGCAGAGGAGTACCATGGTCTTCCTAATAACATCTCTTGATATTGTATATGTATATATAAAATATATGTAATATATAAAATATATGTAATAACATGGATATTAATAGCTGAAGCGTTGCAAGGTGCTCGTGTCAGTGTGACCTAAGCAAAGGGTTTTAAGGATGGCTTTCATCAGGGCACTTCAATGCTGGAGCATCCTCAGCAACTCAGCTCTGAAGGTTCACTGCTGTCATGAACATAGGTCATGCAGCTTCAGGTTTAGGCCTCAAAAATGCTATTTCATGTATCTCCTTAGGTGGTTTTAGGTATCTCAGGGAATGTGCATTGGCCTAGGGAGGATGATCCACCCTGGTTGCTCTATGGGCAGTGGATGGCAGCTGGAACCTGCAGTTCAGTCCAACCCACCCATGCCACAGCACATGGCCAGATGCATGGTCTGTGCCTTTCCACTCTCTGTCATGGGGTGCCACAGCTCTCAGCTCCACCAAGTCACAGCTGCCCTTTGGAAATTCCTGCAGAGATTATTTTTGGCAATAATCTGAGAATCCAGAACTTGCTTCTGGAAAGACAATTTAGGGACTATTAAAGATGCTTTGGAGAAAGGTCCAGGGAGGCAAGCTTTGCTCAGAGCTGGCATGCCCAGCTGCCCATCTCTCTCATCAATGACTTCTGCTTCTTCAGAAATGGAGGGTACCATAGCTGAGCTCTGTCCACCACTTCCCACTTCAACTCAGCAACACAGGATTGCAACAGACAGTCTTTCTTATTAATCTCTATTTTCCCATATGATGTCTGCAGACCAATCAGAAACAGTTCACCAAACAAAGTTAAGCAATATCACAGAGAACTTTAAGAAATTACTCCTTATCACCCCTCCTGAGGATAAGCTCAATGGTCAAGGCCACAGTTAAATCTTCCTTTTCTTGTAAAAGTTAACTGAAGTTAGTTATTAAAGTGCTGGCAGTATTTAGGTAGGTTCTGAAGTGAAGAAGAGCACAAGATAACCTGCATTGCCTGTGAAAATTTCAGGGATATCTTTATCCAAAAAATCTTGGTGTAGTTTCTTCTGAAGAGCTTCCTGGAAGATATACCAGGTACAACTTTAAATTGTCATTTTAGGTATGGGATATGTGGAGTAATGCTTATAAATTAAATGTTTCTAGTAATGTGTTTTATTTTTTGTAAAATGTAAAAGTTTCCTTTGTGGAATTTCTTTGTATTTTTCAATTGTTTATATTGCAGAGAAATTAAATTTGTGAGTGGGTATACAAAAGTGGGATGGACCATGTTAATATCTAATTATTCAATTGAAATTACATAATTTTGTGTACTTCTTATATTTAGGATATTTAGGATAAATCAGTAAAGGGAAAAAAATATGCCTTTGTTAATCCTCTCAACAAAATGGCACACATGAAAATATGCATTTCCAAGATTTCATGGAGCTGAGGGATTAGCAGTGGAGTTGGAGATTTTTTATGTATGAGAAATGGCAATGCTGTTAATTGCTGTCCATAAGAACAGGATCAGAGGCTATATGGATTAAAACTGAACCAGAATCTTGTCTGGTTTCATTGAAATGCTTGTTTTCAGTGAACTTCAATGAAATGCAGTTTCATTTCAGATCTAGTCTTGGTCAATAATGACTGAAATTTGTAACCACTCAATAGCTGTGCAGTGTAAGCTTGGTCTGTGCTGGACACATTATAGAAGTCATCAGAAGAATTGGTCTTGTCCTCCAAGGAGCCCAAGGCACTCTAGAGAGGCAGTGTGGGATACTGGAGTACAGACTTTTAGGAAATTCATGAAGGACACTGGCCTTCACCATGCTGGTACTTTTCACAATATCCTCCTTTTCTCTGAAACATCTAAAATAAGTAATGTCTCCAACTCATAAAAAACTCCCTGTACTGAGGGCATCCCATCTTTTTAGAGATGTATGGGAAGAAAATGAGAGTGAGCCAAGAGGAAGGCAATGCTGGCTGCATTCCTGGTATCTGGCAGTTGCTGATAGAGGCTTAGAAGAGGGAACCATACAGGAGAAGCTTGCCTAGCAGCATGATCATCTACTTGCAGCAAGGTGCTGCTCCATGTGGTCCTGTTTACCTGCCAGGGAACAGGCTGAAGGCATCTTCCACTGCACTGCAGGTGCTTGGGCTGGCTTGGTTAAACCTCACTGAAGCACAGCACAGTGGTGTTTAGTTCAGACTTCAGCTTGGCGAGGCTCGTGGTTTCCCCCTGCAGCTCTAAGCCATCCACCCCCAAAATTTGGGGGTCCATTCAGGAGGTAAAAAACACATTGCAAAGGACTTACACCTCCAATAAGACCAGCACTAATAACCAAAGGATGTTCAGAAAATTCCAAAGAAGCTTTTGTATGCTCCCTGAGGCTGGGGCAGTAAACTTGGCCTGCAGAAAGAAGAATTTCTGGGCAAGGGGCAGGAGGGACAACTGAAATGCTCTCAAAAACTACAGCAGCTGCAGCACTGAGGAAAATCTGAAATGAAAGGGTTGCCCATACACTTATTTTATTTTTATGGCTTATGAACTTTTCAAAGAGTACAAATAGTACATCTTGTGCCCTATAATATAATGGACAAAACTATTCCACAGGACTTTCAGCAATATTCCTCTTTGTGACATGAAGTCTAAAAGGCAGACACACAGACTAGGAAACAGAGCAATTTTAAAACCTTTAATAGATAAAACAAATTTCTTGCAAATCTAAGTAGCCACAATTTATATGGGAATAAACTGAACTAATTTTTTAATTGAAATTGTATCAGCCTCAGTTTTGGAGCTCTGATCCCAACAGAGGGAGGGACATTAGTGTAAAATTACAGATCAGAATATGATTTTAGCTGGCTTTGCATCTGTGTTTTGAATATGCTTAGATTTTTAGCATTTGCCTGCTGGAATAATTGCCTTCCAGTTTTTTGGGAAATATTACAGATCTAATTTTTTATGTTAAAACAGAAAGTAAAAATGTTTAACTCATTGCCAAAATAGTGAATTCTTTGTGCAAGAATGGCATGTCAACAAAATATCTAAGAAATTCATTGACATTGTTTGAACTTCTACACGTCTATGAATTTCCACAGAATCAACAACAAGGAAATTAAAATGAAATCACTTAAAATGGGTCAATAATAGGCTCTGAGCTGTAGCAAAGTTTCAAGGTGGGAATCACATTTTAATGCCAAAATTGTCATGGATTAAAAGCTTTTCATTTTTTCATAACTATGCAAAGAACTTTGTACCACATTAAAATCCGTGCTGTGATATCTCCAAATGTTGAGTAGTCACAGGTCTGAATCTGAGCTGCATTTAGGGTATTTCATCAAGAGTCAGATGATAGACATGGGAAAGGAACTGATGCTGGTCAGGCATCTGTCAAGAGACCACCAGCCAGCACCAATGCACTATGGAGCATACTCATTAAGGGAGAGAAAATAAATAAAAAACCTCTATTATCAGTGTCCCAAAAGACTACTTGCTTCCTACAGTACATCTTCATCTCTGAGTCAAAACAAAATAGAGCAGGATTGAACAGATTAGTTCCAGTTGGAAGGATCTTACAATGATCATCTAGTCCAACTGTTGCTACAAAGAGCAAGTTCCACAGCTTCCGCCTGGGACTAGTACTACATTCAATATTTAATGGTGGCTTCAACTGAGAGAAATATTTTTAGATAGTACAGATTTTAGGTGAATTTAATGTGGGAAGAATGTGTGGCGTAATGCAAAACTTAACAGCACAGTGAGCAGCACATTGATGGCATCAATTAATTGCTGCAAAATACCCAGTGGTATTGACTGAAGTGAATGATGAGCAGATTCATTTTCACGTGTAATGTGGGCTCCAGGGGTCATTTCTGGAGTGACCCAGGACAGTTTCTCTTCAGCACAGCATGCAAATGTGGGTTGGGACAAGGCAGAAAATAGCATTCAGGTAAGACATTGCAACAACTGTTCATGAGCATGAAGCAGAGGAGAAGCAGTTCAGACAATCTGTGCAAATACATCTTACAAATAACAAGCAGCAATATCATGCTTTTTTCCCTACTGATCTCCTTGTCACACAAATCCAACACAATACATTTAGCCTTGTTTCTGAATCCAAGAGAGGATGGCTGAGCCCTGCCTGCACTCTGCCTTTCCCCTCATCTGTGGGTTACAGTGAGCTCCCAGCCCTCCCAGCAGTGCCACAAAGAGAAACTGCTTGGGATCTGATTGTTTGTTCTTTAGGAAATTAATCTCCTTTGAGGGAGGAAGTTTTTGATTGTACATGGCTGAGTCAGAGATAAATTAACTCAAAAACCATCTTGTGCACTTTTTGGCTGCATCTTTAGAAAGAAATAGTTCATGCTCCAGTGAAACACTGCTCTGCAGTGGGAGGAGGAGCGGGGCGGGAGATCACCTTGGCAAAGTGAAGTGGGTGTCTCAACCATCCCTCTTTTGATCTTCAAAGGTGGTAACGCTCAGTTTGGAGCTCACTCAGCTATGCTATGGCTATCCGCCCCACAGTACATAAAGAGCTAACCCTTTATTAGGGTACTTCATTTCAGGTTTTTAAGTGCCTGGGGCAGAGAGGAGCACGCACAAGTAACCATCCTATCCTGACATTTCAGGAGAAATGGTTGAACCTGTGGGTAACCATTATGTTATAGCCAGACCTGTATACTCGGAGAATGCATTCAATGAAGAACATGGGAAATTGCACAGATACCATAAAACTTTTTGGGATCACCTGAAACTCTATTTTAGGTAAGGAGATTTATTTATTTTTTTTAATAGATCTAAGAAACAGTCCTGACTGCTCTTGGGCAGCATGAACTTCATCTTGACAGTGTCTATCTCCCATTCTAACACAGAAAGTGAAAATTTATTAATTAAATTAAATGTCAGATTTTTCTAATGGATTTTGGCTGTTGTCACCCTTAGATGTCTTCCTACAGCTATATCTAAGGTAGCTTCTTTTTTTGTGGGCCATTGGCAGCATAAGCTCTAGGAAGACCTTACTGCACTCTTTCAGTACTTAAAGGGGTCTTATAAGAAAGACATACTCAGGCTTTTTACTGTGGCCTGTTGCAGCAGGACAAGGGATGATGGTTTTAAACTGAAATAGGGTAAATTTGGACTGGCTATCAGGAAGAATTTTTTTATGATGAAGGTGGGAAGGTACTGGCACAGGTTGCCCAGAGAGGTGGTGGATGCCCTGTCCGTGGAAATGTTCAAGGCCAAATTGAGCGGAGCTCTGAGAAACCTGACCCAGTGGGTGGCATGCCTGCTAGCTGGGGCCAGGGTTTGGATTAGATGGCCACAGATTTTCCTTTCCAGTGAGATCTTCCTTTCTATGAGAATTTGGGTTTTAAAGGACCTCTGAACGCCATTGGATATATCTTGAAGCATGTGGTGTGTGGTACTGCATGATGGCAGTGCAGGTTGATCAGGGCTGTGTCTGGGTGAGATTTTGACTTCTGGCAGCCAGAACCTGAATCCTTCCACTTTCCCCACCTCTCTGAAACAGGCTGCGATTCAGCTGAGCTGTTCACTGACAAAATTTTGTCCTCTTGTGTCTTTGCAGCTGCTCTCCACAAAGGGTCAAAAAAATTGCTTTGCGTTTGTTTCCAGTCTTTTCCTGGCTGCCAGCGTACCGCTTCAGGGAGTGGATCCTGAGTGACATCGTCTCTGGCATCAACACGGGGCTCGTGGCTGTGCTGCAAGGTACCTTTGGGAAATGTGTGTCCTGACACAGCCTGCTAAGCCAGGTGCCAAGGCACTGCTGGCTTCTGCCTGCAGCACACATGTCACCTTCCCCGGGCCTCTGTCTTTACAGGTCTGGCCTTTGCTTTGCTGGTGAATGTCCCCCCCAGTTATGGACTCTATGCAGCATTCTTCCCTGTCCTGGTCTATTTTATCTTTGGCACATCAAGACATATCTCAGTGGGTAAGTTCAGGCACACCACTTACCTTCCCCACTGATGAAGTACATGCTGCCTCTTCAGATCCTTTAACAAGCCTTGTGCTGCTCAGGTCCCTTCCCTGTCCTGAGCCTCATGGTGGGAGAAGTTGTCACCAGGCTGGTTCCTGATGACAGCACTGGAAATGGCAATTCCACAAATACCTCAGCAATAAATGATGAGAGGGTGATGGTGGCTGCATCTGTAACCTTCCTTTCTGGGATTGTTCAGGTTGGTAAATGTACATGTGTGTGCACCTATGTGAATAGATGGAGGGTGGCCTGACTTCCCTCTCTGGTTTCTGCTGTTGTAGTCACCAAAGTAATCCTCTTCCATTTTCCATGTAACCTACCCTGGCACACTAATAATAACATCTGTCCCCTCCAGTGACCAGGCACTCATATGTGCTGTGAAATCCTTGGTTTTGCACAGCCCACACATCTGCAACTTACACCTACAGCAAAAAAGAAAATAGCTGTGAAAGTAATGTGAATGATGCAGATGCACCAAGGGGAGTAAACGCTTTGCCTTGCAATAGTAAAATATTTGGAACTGCTTTTTTAAAAAACACATTAATCCTTACTCTCTAACACAAGAATTCCTACTGTTCCTCCCTTGCTAACATACTAATATATTTGTTGCTTTGTGAGACACTTAATCCATGTGAAAATATAGGAATTAAAAACCCTGGAAATTAGGATGTATATTTTAGCTATAAAATAAAAACAGTGGGTTTTAACTGCTGTAGCAATTACTCTTACTAGTATTATGCCCTCTGTTGCTAAATGTCAAGTTTTGTTGCAAGTCTGGTGACAATACATTCTTTAATCTCTGGATGGATAGGACTAGGTTAAAATCTTTGCTTTCATTAAATACGGCTGTCTTTCTTTGAAAGATTGCTTAAAAACATAAATGAATCCCACTGACCTATGCTTATTTTGTGTTTCAGTTGCTTCTGGGAATTTTGCAGTTTGGATTCATCGTTATTTATCTCTCACAGTCATTAATCAGCGGTTTCACAACTGCTGCAGCTATCCATGTTTTGGTATCTCAACTGAAATTCATGCTTCAGCTACCTGTCCCTGGATTTAATAAACCATTTGGCATTATCTATGTAAGTGCTAGGTGTTCATTATTTGCTAATGTTATTGATGTACCTGTGATGTATTTCTGACTATATATCACAAGGCAGTAATAACGACTTAGTATAAAAACTCAAAGCAGGAGGGAAAATGAGAGAAAAATGAGTGATATTAGTGAGTTATAACATGAGTTATTAGTATTTGACCAATCTTTAAATTTATTACCAAGCACCAATTTACATCCCACTGGGATAATTAGATAATATTTACTATTTTGTGTTGGTGTATTTCAATTAAGCATTCAACTCTGCCTTAAGGATGTAATTATTCATTTTTACTGGACTGATATTATATGTATTCAATTTGCATATTACTCTCTGAGGACTGTTGAATGAGAAAGGAGGGAGAAGAAGGACAGGAAGGAAGGAGTGGAGAAAGGCACCTGCCCAGCAATGCCATTGCTCACATTTCCTATCATGGACATGCCTGTTGTTCCAACCCTCCCTCTGGGGCAAGTCTGGATAATATAGTGGGAAGGGTCTTCTGCAGATACTTCCATCATTTGGCAGGTGCACATACATTCATGGGGGCTTGCAGTCCACATCATGGCTCAGGGAATAAATCCCAAACAGCACAATCCTCAGGTTCTTCTGGAAGGGATAGTGCTACTATAGTGCCAGGGCACGACTGTTTCTAAAGCACCACATGTTTCTTCCTAATTCTGCAGACTCTGGAGAGCATTTTCAGCCAGATCACAAAAACAAACGTTGCTGACCTTGTCACATCACTGGTTGTCTTGCTTATCGTGTTCGTGGTAAAAGAAATGAACGATCGATACAAGGAAAAGTTACCAACACCCATCCCGATCGAACTCCTCGTGGTGAGTCATTTCCTTTGATTTTGCAATTGCTCCATGTTATGACATGGGAAGCAGAGTTTTAACTATTTCTTCTCCTGCTGTGCATTAAATGATGCATTATCATTTTACCTATAAAGAAAAAAATCACAGCATTAGGGAGCTATTGTGAGATGTTTTCCTACCACAAAACTGTTCTTAACTGAAACATATCTGTGGTGTTATAAACAATGAATTTTTTTCCTTGGACAGAATTGGCTCTGCAACTGCAGCCAACTGCAGTCTCACAGCTGAGGCCCCTCTGCACTACACCTGCAAGCAGCCACAGAAGTCCTGGACATCTATGGCCACACACAATATTATTTTGCTGCAGAAGGTTTTGCCCACTCTGAGCAGCAGAGGGGTGGAGAAATCCCTTAAATCCTGGAGGATGTTGTATCCCCACAAGCAGCACTTGTTTTCCCCCAGAGTCATTACAGCGCCTTGTTAGAACATACCTGGTTTACTGGGTGGGATGATCTCTGTTGTTTGTAAGATATTTTGTTACAATCTGTGTGATTTATGAATGTAAACCCATACCTGTAAGGTCATTCAGGAATGACGCCTGAACTGCAAAGGGATGTGAAAACTTGGAGCATAATTCTAGTCATCACTAATGATGAGGCTGGACAGTGTGTGAGGGAAGGAAGCTAATGGTGTTTGATAAATTCTTCACACTTTTGCTTTAATGTGCCTAATGGACATGTGGTTTATTATCTTTCAGACAGTCTTAGCAGCACTGATTTCCTATTTTGTCAACTTTGAAGAAAAATTTCAAGTAGCCATTGTTGGAAAACTAGAGGAAGGGTAAGTGACTTACAATTCACCAGTGGAGCAGAACGTTCTCTTTAGTTTGGGAGTGTTAAATGAGTTCAGCTATGTTTCTGATTAAAATTATCTGCTTCATCTTCTTTCAGTAGGTAAATAAACATTTTTCTCTCAATGATATGACACACTTTTAGTACACAAAAGTTACACACTAGAGCACATCTCCTACTCATCAAGGAGTACCCTGAGACATGAAGTAACTGTGTCCTTCTCCTTCTGAGACAGCTGGTGAGCAGGAGGTTAATGTTTGTCCTTTTTATTTAACTACTCACTCCTGCACTCCTCTGTTTCCCTCACAGTACATGCACAGTTCAGCAGCCACCACCAGCCCTGGGAAGTCACCAGGACCCTGCACAATTCTCCTGCCATGTCCCATGACCAGCCACCAGTATCTCCTCAGCACCATTATCCTCCAGAGGCCTCAACATCTGCCTGTCCAGGACTATATCCACATAAAGTTTATTTCTCCACATATAGAATATATAGCTATATGTAGACTTCATTTGGCTATGCTAGAATTTTGGCATGAAGAATCAGGAGGCACATGTTAAGCTAAATAGAGGGAGGAAGACATTTACTAGGACAGCAGAGTGAGTCTCTATGGAGGGTCTCTGTAGCCCCGGGGGTATTCATAGGTGAAGTTTGCAGAGGAGCAGCTATTTCTGCTCAAGAATGTCCTTTCTTTAGATTTCAGTTCAATGGAAAAAAAAAAAAGAAGGGGAAAAAAAATGTCCAGAGAGGAATTCTCCCTAGGATCTGCAAAAGACCCTTAAGCATCTCCTTAATGAGTTTTTTGTCTTTCAGATTTCAAGTGCCTGTTGCACCTGATGTAGGCATCCTCCAGAACTGCATTGGTGACGGCATTTCCATCGCAATCGTTGGGTTTGCAGTAGCTTTCTCCGTGGCTAAAGTGTATTCCATCAAGCATGACTACCCAATAGATGGCAACCAGGTAGGCAAATAACATAGAAATCAATATACTGCATTTATCAAAGGGAAATAAGTAATTTTAGGAAAGCTTTGCCTTGTGAATAATTGTCACAGATCAGCTCTTAAGAACAATCTCTTTTATTTTTATTTCAGGAACTAATTGCTTTTGGGCTGGGTAATATAGTTGGTGGATCATTCAAGGGATTTGCCTCCAGCACTGCTCTGTCAAGATCAGGTGTGCAGGAGAGCACAGGAGGCAAAACACAGGTATAGAAGACAACAGGTCACAATGGCATTTAATGAAAGACAGCTCTTTTTTTCCAAGCTAACCATAATGCTTGTGGGCACTTACTCATTGTGGAACTGTTCTTTCATGCAGATTGCTGGCATTATCTCATCTGTCATTGTTTTGGTTGTGATCTTGGCCATTGGGTTTATCCTGGCACCATTACAGAAGGTATTCACTGGTTTCGTCTAATGCTTCCTTCTGCTTCCCAAAGACAGGGCTGCTCTGAGCACACTGTGAGTGTTCATAGACTTCAGTGGGAGCCAGATTGGGTTTGAAAAGCTAGGTTCTTCTTCCCACATCATGCCAGAGAGGACCACTGTATCTGGTCCTCCAAAGGGAACACTAGCACCCAAACACCAAAAACCACAGCACCAACTTTCAGATGCCCAGGATAAGCGGGATTTACATCCTCAAGTCAGACACCTGCACTGCACCATAGCTGAGGATGTTCCCGCAGCAGTGATACACTGCAAGCAGCTCCCAAAGCTGCACTTTGGCCTTATTTGTATTATCTTTTAATTCCTAATGTTCTACATTTTCTTTGCTTGCTTAAACATAGAACATGTATTTTGGTCTTTTTAACAGTCAGTCCTTGCATCATTGGCTCTTGGCAATTTGAAAGGAATGCTCATGCAGTTCAAGGAAGTAGCCATCCTCTGGAGAAAGGACAAGTATGACTGTGTAAGTTCAGTTTCACAAGCATCAGAAGTGTTTTGAAAAAGTAATCTGTCATACAAATTTTCTTTTTTTATCCCTGTGTTAATTCACTAAACAGAAATGATTGCTTGCCTTTTTTTACTGGTATACCCCTTGCTTATGTTTTCATTTTGTCCCATTTATTTTGAGTTGATTCTCACTCTTAACATAACTTTCATCCATTTCATCAAAATCTATTAAAACAGTGCATTATATAAAGTCAAATATAGAGGATAGTTACAGAAAATGTCTAAATAATCCAAATCCAAATATCTACTGCCTCGACTAAGCATTCAGGGACACTTTCTCACAATCACACATTGTGTTATATGGAAGATACACAGCAAGAAACAAACGAAAACTGGGACTTGAAGGGTTTGCTCCAAATGATAAAGCTTGTGGCTAGACGGTAGGACTTGTTACCTCTCAGAAAATTTAGGTTCACAGATTGTTCCAGGCTTCAGTTACCCAGCCATCAAACAATTATTTGTCCCATTAAAATGCTTTGAGCTCTGTGGCTAAAAATTATTCAGTATTGTCTAGTCATTTATCAGTTGTGTACACTCACAGCACCTATATTTGCACATTTACAACTCTCAGCTGTACCAGATTTCTGATTTACTTCTCATCTTGCCTTTCTGCTGGATTTTCATAGAGCATGTAGTGAACCACTTATCCCATTTTAAGTCTTTATTGTCTAGAAATTGTTGTCCCTAGAAACACTCCCTGGTGCTACTTGGTGATTCTGGCCCTGTTTTACAAGAAAAAAAACCTCACCAAAAGCAGATGGACATCCTGGACCAGATCTGAGATCTATTCCTGCTCCCACCCTGAGCTCATGACCCAGGTTCTTCACATGCTTATAATGTTGCCATCCTCTGTCTCATTACAGGTTATATGGGTGGTGACTTTCATAGCTGCTGTCCTTCTAGGTCTGGACATTGGACTAGCAACAGCTGTGGCATTCCAGCTGCTGACAGTGGTGATCCGCTCCCAGATGTGAGTACTTGTATCATTGAATGCAATGATATCCCAGGGCCTCCTGTTACAAGTTACCTCCCTCTGTACGGAGAAGGGCAGCAGCCCTGTCTGTGCCGTGGTCAGTCCAGCAGCCATGCATGAGAAAATAATTTACAGGTGTAAGCCTTTGGATGTGGGGCTTGCTTCAGTGTGCCACCCCAGCTGAGATGGTTTCATTTGATCCTTCCCATCCCCTAAGTTTCGATGTAGGACACCAATAATTGTGTGTATGTTTGTTCACAGTCCAAGCTGCACTGTTTTGGCCAATGTTGGGAGAAGTAACATCTACAGAAACAGGAAGGATTACACTGATGTAAGAAATACCTCATTTCTTTTACCACCTGCTGCACTTGTGCTTCTATAACAAACATTGCTACTGGTACTTTTGCTTCGTTTTACAGATCTATGAGCCAGAGGGAGTGAAGATTTTCCGATGCTCCTCTCCAATCTTCTTCGCTAATATTGAATTCTTCAGAGAGAAACTCATCACTGCTGTAAGTGTCAGGGGCTGTTTTGAACATATGAATTGAGTGACACATTAAGGTGGATACAGTTTCCCAATAATAACTAGATATGTAGTCATTCCACAGTTCAAGAGTGAATTTTCATTATACTGCTTATATTCATTAATACTACTGTGTTATAACATGTATACACACACCTCTGAGAAAGAGAAAAGCCTTGACTCATGCTGAACTTACACCATAGCAATGTTATACCATATTTATACTTATACCATAACAATACATATTTTCAGAAGAAAGGAGTGCAAATATAGATATTATAAAGGGAAATTTATTTTATTTTATTTTATTTTATATTTTATTTTATTTTATTTTATTTTATTTTATTTTATTTTATTTTATTTTATTTTATTTTATTTTATTTTATTTTATTTTATTTTATCTTGCATTATTTTCACACAGTGAATTCTAGTTTACTCATCTTGCCCCAAGAATGTAACTACAACAATCAGAAGAATGCCAAATGGAATCATTCTATCAAAGAGGTCTTAACATAGCAAACTGGTGAATGCAGCCAGTGTTTCCATAACCAGCACAGAGGTCCAGGAGCCCTGAGCCCACACAGTGTGTATGAGGCCTGCCATCCCCAGCCTGAACACAACTTGCACCACAACCTCCCCTTCCTGCTGCTCTTAGTGGAGAGCTGATAAGCAGGGACTCCCCTGAGCACTGGTAATATGCAGTTCATTCTTCACGTGAGGGACTGAAACTGGCAGAGGAATGAGGGGATCTGACACATTTGGTTTGCCATGTGCTTGGCTTTTACCTGAGAAGAGCCTGAAGTTTTAATTTCTGAGTGCGGATGTTCACACCACTCTTTCTCTACAAATACAGATACTTCTAACACCTTTCTCCTCTATGTACTAGATGAATGAGGCAGAAAACTTGCAGGAATTTAGTATTTCAGCCTAATTTTATTATTAGCCTAATTTACCTGCCAACATGATAAAATCTTGCTTTTTTCTTCAGGGAAAAGTGTAGATGAATGACCCACGCTGCTGTCAGGCAGCACAAAGCAGATACAAACCATGAGTTCTCTGATCTTGGTCACCTGGGTGACCACTTCATAATGTAGATGAGTAGGACATGCCAGCACTGTGCCAGCTGTGCCTGTGTAAGCATTGTCACTGCTATAATGCTGTCCATGCTGGTGTCCTAAAGCAATACAGATAGCCCTGCCTCATTTGTAGCCATTCCTGTAGACATCCTTCCAACCTAGAAAGAGCCCTTGTTTGAATTTTTGAGAAGTGGTAGACAACATCAAGCTCAAACTATGGTCATCATGTCTGTAATGAAAAACCGTATGAGATGCTTCATCCTTCCCCTGGTGTCACAGAGGTGTTTCTTTTTTTAATTAGTCGAAGTGCTGTTTTTTCAGGTTGGCTTCAACCCACTGAGAGTCCTGAGGAAACGCAATAAAGCTCTGAGGAAGATTAGGAAGATGCTGAAGAAAGGAGAGCTGCAAGTGACGCCGGTATGTAAGGCAACTCCCCGGGGGTGAGGGGGAGTTAAGCAACCAAGGTCCCTGGTTTTACACGGCAGAGAAGGGCCTCACAGCCTCTCTTCTTAATTAGATACACTATTCGCCAAGTTCATGACATAAACACATTTAAAAACCAAGATTTTAAATGGATCTCACAGTTAGAGACCTACAGATTTACCATGGGCAGAGCTTGGTAAAGAGCATGGGTATGTGTCCACTGGAGCTTTGTTTGGCAACAAATAGCAGGATCAGATCTCACAGATCTGATCATATATCCCAATATAGAATCCTAATATCTTTCTGCATTAATGGTAGGATAAAGCTGGTTTTCTCCCTGCTCAAATCCTGCACGCCTTTTGTTGTCTTGTTCCAAAATTACTGATTTAAAATGTATCTGACAACTGGCTTCAGGAAACAATAAAAAGGCATCATTAAGTGATTATGATGATGATTAAATAATTTCCATACTTCTCCAGACAAGGGAGAGACAGATTTTTCCAGGTGGGTCCTGCTCTATGTCATGAGGAGATCAGTCATGTGTTGCCACTACTCTTGACCTTGTGTAAGAAGTACCACTACCCTGGGGGGGTATTAAAGAAGAGAACTAATTATGAAATTCTTCTGTGTCAACACAGAAAGGCTTGATTTGCATGGCTAAGCCAACATATGAGTCAGATGAAGAGTTAGACAACGACAAAATAGAGGAGCTGGACCAGCCCACCGTCATGACAGACTTGCCCATTCGGATCAACTGGGACACTGACCTTCCCCCTGGCATCACTGTGCCCCAGGTCAAACTCCACAGCATCATTCTGGATTTCTCATCAGTGTCCTTCCTTGATTTTTCTGCCATGACAGTCCTTCGAAAGGTAATCACAATTCACATGACAAACAGTGATCATATGACAGACAAACTTACAAATGCGGTTACCCTTGGGGGATACACATGAGCAAAGGGATGGTGCCCAGGGGGACCTGCACAGGAGTGGGCCCTTCTGAACCTCATGAAGTTCCACAAGGCCAAGTGCAAGGTGCTGCACCTGGATCAGGGCAATCCCCAGTATTGATACAGACTGGGGAATAAATGGATTGAGAGCAGTCCTGCAGAGGAGGAGGTGGGAATACTGGTGAATGAAAAGTTGGACAGGACCTGGCAACGGGCACTCACAGGCCAGAAAGCAAATCAAATCCTGGGCTGCATAAAAAGAAGTGTGACCAGCAGGTGATTCTTCCCCACTCTCATGAGAGATTCTACTTCACTCTCATGAGACCTCACCCAAGGTACTCTGACCACCTGTGGGGTCCCCAACAAAGGAAAGACATGGATATCTTAGAACAGGTCTTGTGACAAGAGCCATGGAAAAAGGATCAGAGGGCTGGAGCATCTCTCCTATGAGGAAAGGCTGAGAGAGATGGAGTTGTTCAGCCTAGAGAAGAGAAGACTATGGGGAGATCTCCCTGTGGCCTTTCCATACTTAAAGGGAGCCTATTAAAAAGCATGGAGAGGGACTTCTTACAGGGGTATGCAGTGACAGGACAAGAGACAATGTCTTTAAAATGAAAGAGGGCAGGTCTAGAGTAGAAGAAAGCTTTTGCTGTGAAGGTGGTGAAATACTGTAACAGGTAGCTCAGAGAAAATGTGGGTGCTCCATCCCTGAAACTGTTCAATGGCAAGTTGGATTATGCTCGAGCAGCCTGCTCAGTTGTGTCCCTGTCCAGGGCAGGGGTTTGGAACAAGATGATCTTTTAGGTCCCTTCCAACTGAAACCATTCTATTCTGTGTTTGTAGTCTGCTTCTTAAAGGCATTGCCACATGGACTGGAAGGCCAGTGGCAAACTTTGAGTTTATGTGAATTTGAATGTACATTTTTTATAGAAAATGTTAGGAAATAGTTTAAATATCAATAATTAACAATCAATATTAATTGTCTTGGAATTAAAGTGTTGACTGTGGTACCCTTTCTTTACCTGGTAACATTTTGGGAAGCTTTACAGCAATGTAGATATGAAATACTACTTTAAACACACAGATGGAGTTGGAACACTGGAGTTCCATTTATCCTCCTGCTTTTGCTTCCCCAGATGACCTTGAACAAAGCAAAAGGCTTTTCAACAGTAGCAACTACAGTTAACTGTCTAGAGACACAGAGAGTGTGTAAATCGATTTCCATAGGGACTAAAGACCCACTGTTACAGTGGGAACTGTAGTTCTGCTCAAGTTCCCAGTAATAAAAATCTCCCCTAGAAGATTGTGAAGTAATTTTTTTTTCAGTTTTATCGTGTATCATGTGCCACAACAAAGCCATACAACTGATCACCTGCTTCTCTGTGAGTTAAACATTTTCAGTACTACCTCTTTTCAAAAGGCTTGGACATCCCTGTTGGCAGCCATGTGAAGATACTGTCCTGCCTCTATGTGTAACAGAGTTTGAGTCTAGAGCCACTTACCATCATAAATCTTAAATATCATAGAGTGGTTGGTATATTTGTTGTGGCTAATCACTATAACAGTGTCAGCAAGGCCAGTAGAATCTAAATGGTGCCTCCTTCTGGTTTAACAGACTTTGAAAGAATTTGCCCGGCTTGACATTGACCTTTACATTGCTGGGGCACACGGTGAGTACTTGCCTTTGCATTGGCATCACTACAAATGCCTTGTCCCATTGCCTCCCCTGCTGACCACTGAGTATGGCTGTGGAGGATCACCCAGTTTTAACTTCCAGTCTTGGATAGAAAACAGGTCCCACAAGTGGAGTTGTTGTCCCTCTCATGCTGTCCCCAAAAGGCTGGGACCATGTGTGATGGCTCGCTCCTTTTACCACTGGCCACTGCTGCACTGTACAGCTCTGGGCTGCAAGACCAACTATCATGCATCCTGGGTTAGACATTAAATAAGAAAATTCATTCCTGCCTGGCACAAAGCAGGGAGTTACTGATGGGCATTTATGTTCCATTGTCTTAATATCTGTAAAGTCATCTGCTCTAATAAATAAAACAGTGCATTACACCAGCAACTCCCATATTCACCCAGTGGGCATGCTCAGAATACACAATTTCTTCATTTTTAAGGCCTGCAGGTCACTTTGCTCTTTGGTTTTGTTCCCTCACAGAAGGCCTCTTGGACAAACTGGAGAGAAGTGCATTTTTTGATGAAGAGATTAAGCCATCCATGTTTTTCCTCACTATTCATGATGCAGTTTTACACATTTTGCTGAAGAAGGACATAGCCAACTCCCCCAAATTAAAGCTTGCTGAGGTAACACTACAGTCTTAATCTTTCATTACCTGAGTGCCTTTCCAGTACTGCCAGGCTCCCAGCAGTGCCCTGCACAGCTATAGCTGTGGATGCTACACTGTCTTATTTTCAAAAAGATAGTCATTAAAACTCAGCTGGGCTCCAACCAAATTGAAGAGCATGAGTGGGTCCTGGTTCAGGTGTGTGGAAAACCATTTGTGAAAGAAATGAATAATTCCCCCTGGTGGCTGGCCTGGCTGTGGTCTTCAAGTCACCTCCATGGGAGGAAATGGTGCCCATCCACCAGCAGTCCTCTGTGGTCACCCATGCTCAAGTTGCTGCAGTGGCTCTTGAAAGGCAGACTTTATCCTGCTTGCATATAGGCTTTCCAGCCCAGTCTGTCTTAAAAAGGAGTGCTAAAGTAGTGTGGATAAATTTTTACTGCCAGATTTGGTGATGGCCTTTCTGGGAGTGCTCTTAAATCAATAGCAAGAAAGGATCCTGCATACAATAAATGTGTTTAAATGTACCTGACCCAGAATGCTGCTAATCCCACTTATCTGGACTGGTCCAGATCTTCTGCACTGACCCAGAGATGTGGTGGGGGTCATAATAGCCTGACAAATGAGAGCCTCCTTTCTTCTATGTCAACTTCCCAGGCAGGTTCCAGAGATTTAAAAACCAAAACCTTCTTTAATGTGAAAAAGGAGAAACAGAAAAAGAAAAGCAATCTGTTTCCTAACCCACAACTTCTTGTGCTCATTGCAGGAGAAGGGCAGAAGCAGTGACTATGCCATCATCCCCAGGAACGGACTGCGCAGCCGGGAGTGCACAGTAAGGCTCTGGCTATGGCCTCCAGCTGTAGAAAATGCAGCCCAAGCTGCTCATGGAAACGGATAGGTTGGATAACAAAAGCATCTTCTCACCTGAGCTCTTGTGTCAGCCCAGGGCAGAAAGCCACCAGACAGTTTATTGATGGGATTGACTTACAGCAAAACCTTACGGGAGTCAGAGGCATGGGGCTCAGCTCACGAGCCTTGCAGTGCACATGCAGCAGAGGGAAGGCAAGCAAAGCCTGCCTCACCTGGTCTCCTAACCTGTCCACCACAGCTCCTCCATGGTAAAGTCACTGGTAGAATGCCCCTGTGGCAGAGAAGTCAGCATTAGTCCAATTCATCTAAATGTCTCAGGCAGAAGGGGAGTCAGGAAACAGAGATGAGGGACACATGCAGCCTTTCACCACAGACTTAGAGAGATGGAAGGTACCCAGCACAGGGCAACCGTGCAAGGAGGAAATGTCAGAGCCCAGTCATCCCACCCAAATGCTTTAGGGGATCAAAACATCATTTACCAGATGACACCTACCCTGGCTATTCCTAACAGAATGTGAAATTTATTTTTTTATTCCCTACAGATTCCAACAGAAACAAAATTTTAGACTTAACTTCCTAAGTATAATATCCTCCAGCAACACAATGTCACAGAAGATGAATGCAGATGCTGTGATGAGCATGAAGACAGAAGGATACTTTTAAATACCTTGAGAAGGATTTTCTACATATGGTTATGTTCCATGTTTTGGAATGGGCTTGTTAGTCTTTATGTGTCTCTGTATATATAAATGTATTTATGTATATATATGGAGGCTAAAATAACACAGATTTTTCTTATTTCATACCACAGTTTGTAGACAATCTGTACAGTTACCTGAGAATCTATAAATATTTGAAATCTTGTATTGGATACCACCACAGAATAATACTTAGGACTGATATTTTATCTTAAGCATGTACATAACTTGTATAAAGTTTTCTTAATGGTTTGTAAGGTATTTAGTAGACTGAGTTAGACTTGCTCTTGCCTTACTACCACAAGCATAAGCACAGTGTACACAGTGACTGATGTATCTAATTATGAAGATTGCTCAGGAAAGACACAGGATTTTCACATCAAAACATGATTTGGGTTTGGCTTGTGTAAAGTGCACAAGGGAGGAAACATTGATAGTGAACTGTTGTATATACATATATAGTGAACTGCCATGGTGTCAGTGACTGTATGGCTGCATCTGTCCATGCACCACCAAGGTAGCTCATGGTCAGTGAGACCCAGCCTGTGGACAGACACCAGCCCCAGAACCTGGCTGGAGCAGCTGTGGGTGTGGAGCTGCCAGGTGGGCAGGCTGAATTGCCTGGATCTATGGACAGAGGGCTTCAGCTTAAAGAGTCACCTCTGATACTCTGCACAACTGCCATCAATTAACCCCTGCTGGAAGTCTAAGGCTTGAAGATGAGCTACCTCACAACTTTCAGAGAAGAACAGAGAAGAATGCCCAAAGTGACAGAACTTTTAATTTTACATAACAAGTGCTAGAGGTAAAAAAATCTTCAGCCTAGAGGAAAATGGAACCATTCCTGGAGTCTGAAAGAAACAGCACTCTGAAATCACAATAGTTTAGTTTTCAAAGTTTGGTTTTGACTTTCAGTCAAGCTGGGGTGTCCAGAAATGTGCATTTGGACTTGAAGAAGGGCTGAAGGAAAGGAGAAAGTGTTCTGCTAATAAACTAAGCTGGAAGTCAGTACTAAGACTGAGGAGATTTTGAATATAAAAATGATTAGGTGAGCTTGAAGACAGAAGTAGACAAGTTCAGCTTTCAGGAAACACTCATGCATTTGCAGATGAATAACAAGCTTTGGTTCTGTAGTGGGTGATCATGTAGCTGACCTGGTGCGGGAGACATGGTCCTTGGTGGTGTCACAGAGATGCTGCTTCCTGCAGCTGTACCAACCCACTGCTCTTCTGAGCATGCCACAGCAGATTCACTGTCAGGTATGTCTCGTGTGCCAGATAATCAGCACAGCAGTACCTGAAGACAGGTACAATTAGCACACTACCAAACTGCCCTTCTAATGCAGTCTTCCAAAAAACATAGAGCATAACACAACAGATCTTTCCAGAACAAGAAAGTTATTCAGTCACCACCATATAAGAAGGTAATAAACTATTAGAGAGTGTCCAAAGAGGGCAACAAAGGTGGTGAAGAACTTTGAGAAGAAGCCATATGAGGAGTGGCTGAGGTCACTTGACCTATTCAGCCTGGAGGACACTGAGGGGAGACCTCACTGCGGTTACAACTTCCTCATGAGGGGAAAGAGGAGGGGCAGGCACTGATCTCCTCTGTGGTGACCAGTGACAGGATCTGAGAGAGTGGCCTGAAGTTGTGCTGGGGAAAGTTCAAGTTCAATATTAGGAAAAGGTTTTTTCCCCCCCAGGGGGTGGCTGTGCTCTGGAACAGGCTCCCCAGGGCAGTGGTCACAGCACCAGCCTGACAGAGTTCAAGAAGTGTTTGGCCGATGCTCTCGGGCACATGGGGTGACTTGCAGGGATGGTGCTGTGCAGGAGCAGGCGTTGGACTTGACGATCCTTCTGGGTCTCTTCCAATTCAGCACATTCTGTGATTCTGTGATACTGTGCAATGCACAGGGGAAATTTCACTCTAAATACTCTGAACTTCAGGACTGAGCTCTCCAGTTCAAGAAAGATGAAATCAAATGTTAATGAAGAAAATTATTATGAAGGTCTTTGTAAAATGGAGAGCCTGTATCTAAGAACTGGCAAAAAGATAAATAGATAATAGATACAGAGATTTAACCTAGGAGAGAGGAAAAGTTATGAAATATTAAAAAAAAAATATTGTCCTGTAAGGGGAAAAAAAAAATGAACTGGCCAAACTTAAACATGAACAAGATATTAGAAGATGGTTCCTCATTTTTACAATGGTGAGATCCTTTCCAGCTAGAACAAAAAATTAAACTGCTTTTATGATGAGATTTAAACATGTTCACGAAAATCATGATACCACATCATACCCGTGTAATCTGAACTGTCAGGCTCATCTTTTCAGTCCTGTGCTCATATGCACCTATACAGACCCAGGCAAACTTCCCTATCAAAAGCAATATTTGAAGTTCAGTATCTGGTGGAATACCACATACTGCACTTCAAAACCATATGGGATTCTTGGACAGGCTTCAGGTTAATAAAAAAATGTTCTTTTCTAAATTGCAGATCTCAGAATAATTCTTTTCTATACTAATGACTCTTCTGACACAGCACAGTGCCACAGAGGATAAATCCCCCTTCCAAAATTATTCACCATTTCTAAATAGACATGGTACATAGACAGCCTTGGCCATATTGCTCCCGTATCACACATCCTTACCAGCTACTTGCCACGTTCTTAAATCATCCTACTCCTTATTTTTCAATGTTGACACCAGCACCAATTGTACTTCCGATGCTTCATGAGATACTTCCTCCAGGTACTGGTTATTTCTGCAACTCTGTTATTCCAATACTAGCATTTTTCTGGGCAGTTTACCCACATGAAGATTGTAACATCTTGTTGTGGGATACTGTGGTGATGCAGATTTACTGCTTTATTTTTGAGACAGGGACCTTCAGAAAACTGGCTATTTAGGTTTCTAAACATCCTGCGTTGGGTACTGTTTCTACTCAGAGCACTACTATATACTGTGTCTTAGTATTCTACTCAGGAGTTAAGCAAAAAGGCAAATTCCAAATTCTCCTGCTTTTTGGAGAGCTCACAGGTATCATGCTAATTCCTCATGACATATCCTGAGCCTATCCCTTTTCAGCACAGTGCAGACACTTTGTACCTAACTTTACAGCCAGCAAGAGGGAAGGAAAATGGAGAAGCCACAGAGCCAGTGATACTCAAGCCTACTCCAAGCCTAATTACCACTTTGCAGTGCAGTGTGGAATACAGAAACAAAAAATTAAAATAGTTTATTCAAGGTCTTAGGGCCAATGAAGAGAGGAATATAACATGCAAACCTTTATTTGTTTCAATTTCAAACTGAGTTCCTATGAAGGAAGAAGTATCCTTAAGCACTTCCTTACTGAAATGCTACTAACAGCTCTCTATTCCACACCCTTGTGTTGAGGGTGGAGAATGTTTTCTCTGTCTATATGCATTGCTCCCTTCTGCTTCCTAAGAAGGGGTCTGAAAGTTTACCTGACCCAGAAATGACAAAGAACAAATTGAGGAACAATCACCAGCACTTATGTGATTTTATTTAGTGGAGGAAATAATTCACCATAAATTATCTTGGAGGTGTGTTCAAGCATTGGTCTTCACAAAAAAACCTGAAGAAATCTCTTGACAATGGACACATACTTCTATTTAGTTACTCATTTGGGTTTTTTTTCTAAGCAGTTATGCTGAAGTCCTTTTGTGAAACATTACAACATAGAAATGGAGACATTCCTGCCCGCCTGCACACATTATCTCTCTTCCCACTTCCAGTATTGTATTACAATGAGTCCTACTGGCACTCAAGAATCACTTGAGTTGTATTATCAAAATTACTCACTGAAGTTTCATAATGACTGAGCTAATTTACCAGCTTCCTGCTGCTATTCCACCCACACATTTCTGGATGTATGCTGCATTTTTTAATATTTTAACCTCTTGCACTCATGAACTGAGTACACTGAAAATAAATTTTAAAAAGTGAGAAAAAAACCCACAAATTAATGTCTCATGCTCAAGAGAATAGAGGAATCCCATTTAGCATAGGGAAAGTTTCTAAAGTTGGTGTCTCATGGCAAAGTCAAAACTAAAATGGGATTTAAACATCATTATTTTTACTCACATTGCCCAAACAAATGCAGGCAGTTGAATTTGCAAACTGGTCAGTGTGAATCATTAGTGTGAATATAATATTTCTAAACACAGTGCAAAAGCTCACAGTTGTGAAGGGACTATTACTGTATCAAGATGATTTGTGAATTGCTAAGAATTGTTTTTAACACCATAAAATAAATACAAAGGGAAATACAACTTGCATAGTACTGATAATTTACTTTGGAAAAGTAATCAGGATGAAAGTGAATCCAAACCTTGGACATTTCTCTGCTGGACTCTGTCATACATACAAAGAGGAAAAGTTCAAATTTATTTCCCATACATTCAGTATTCCATTGCAGCTCCAATCCACTGTGCTCCTCCGGTTTCCCAGGCTTGACAGGACCTTCTGCTGTAAACCAGTACCTGCTTTTGTCAGCAGCCCAGCAATGCACACAGAGAGGAACAACTTGAAATCCGACACAAGTTTTACAGAGCAGAAAAGTTTAAAAAGAGAGAGGTGTGTTCAGATTTGATCCACAGGGAAATCATATCCACAAATGTGTTTTTGAGAACACCTGGCTTCCACTAAGAGGAAGACAGTTTTTCTCCTTTGCTATGTGTGCAAATTCAAAAGTAGTTAGGTAGTAGTGGAATTACTTCCACTTCAGTTTTTAACAAACAGTTTTTGACAGTCTTTGAGAGCAGGAAGTGAAAATTCATCCAGTAAGTTTTTACAATTCTCGTGGATCAGTTTTTAAAAAAATTAATTCACAGTTTTTTCTTTTTAAAAGGCATGAAAAACATAACATATCACATGTAGGCAATCAGTCATCATGTTAACAGTATTAAAAAAACCCACCACAAACAGAAAGGATCGTTCACACTACTGGTCCCCTGGTTATAAGTTATGCATGGCTGCAGACAACTTTTTAAGCAAAGTCAGAGATGGAATCAAGGATGAAGTATAAGGAGACAAGCATCTAAAACACAGATATTTTCAGGCCATCTGCTGGTGTCCTTTCATTCTTTCCATGGTGAACACAAACCATCATAAAACTCCTTTTCATTGCTTATGCGACATTGTTACAGGAACCTGCAATGGCTGACAAATTCAAATGTCAGAGTTCTCTTTAAAACCTGAGATCTGCTTGGCAATGCTTCAGGAAGGAGATCACTGCCACAGACAAGGATATTGATTCAAAATAAACACAATTAATTAAATTCAAATGTTCGTCTTTACAGTAAGAAGGGATCCAAAGAAATCACATCTCACAATTTCTAACACTGTCAATTACACAATTAAATAAAACACATGTATTTTTTAACCTCTCAGTAAAATGACCTGGTATTTTAAAAAAATATTAATCCAACCAACAAATCAAGGAAAAAGCCATGGTAAAACATATACCAAACCCATAAACAAATTAAAAAGACAGTTAACACAGGGCTTCAACCAGAGGAAGCATTTTTAAACTCTGAAAATATGAAAACATCAACAGTGCCCTTAGTTACATAGGTTATAGATTTATATATATAATCTAATCCTGATTTAATAATTAAAAAAATATATTTAAGTCTTCCTCTTACAAGATGACATAGAAATTTGATTCAAGTCCAGGACCTGCCTATATAGGATGACTTCTCAGTTAATTTCTCTATCAGACTTTTTCCATGGTTACTAACCAGCTCAGGGGATCCCACTGGTTTTTTGGGGAATAATACATCATTGTCCGTATGACGTATGTCACCTTTGTTTGAATTACGGGGAAAAAAATTCTCACACACGGTCTACACTGACAATGACAGAGATACATTCACCTTTTGTGCTTCTTGATAGAGCAAAAACTGCTGTTTTCCCTTCATCAATTTATCTGCCTCAGAATTTTCAGGAAAGCACTTTAGCAGTAACTTCAAGAATAGCTTTGGACCCAGAAATATTTTGAACCCTTCATCTGGGTCAGGAGACAGGCGCCTATGTGACAGAAGTTTGAAACCTGACTTCAGCACCATGGAAAGAGTTGCCTGATTTCCTCATCACCTGTGACTGGTGGGTAGTAGCTCGTTCCAGAATGTCCCATTTTCCCTAACACAGAGCACTGGTGAAGCGGATGCCTGGCCCTTGGGAAGCCGCACGTGTCCGAGCGCAGCGAGCCGGCACTGGAGGCCTCAGCGAGTCCCTGTGACACAGCTGTGTCGGGCCTGAGCTTGGCTTGGCAGAGTCAAAGGACAGGAATCAGACATGCAGATTTCCTCCCAGATGAAATCATGCGCTGTAACATAAATATGCCTCCTCCCAGTCAATTTCACCGTGACAGAAGGGGTCCTCAAAAGTTCCTCATGTGTTTGTTAGATACTGAAAGAATGCTGGCATAGCCATTTTTGCCTTCACACGTATAGCAACAGGAAATTTTCAATCAGCCCGCTTCATAGCACACTATTACAATTAGCTTCTTTTCTTCATCACTGTATTTTATTTAAAATTACTTAGTTTTCAGAGCAACCACACCAAATAACTCTCTCTTAGAAAGAAGTATGTTACAGCTAAGTACATTTTCAAGCAGTTGACACTATTGGCCATTTGCATACCCCAGAATTTATTTGTATCCCGTCTCTGAAGATGTATTTACTTGAAAGGCAGTCTAAAAGATTTGGCTGTGGTCACAAGGAAATCAATGGCAGTCAAGAACAGAATAAATCTAAAGAGCCCTTGCTCTACCAATTAAAAATATGAAGTTTAGACATAAGAATACAAAATTTGGAATGTTGCACTGTCACAGCTCTTTTCATAAATTTAACACTTATGGTTCTGGAAGAGAATGTTTACAAAATAAAAAAGTAACACTGAGGCTTTAAGATGGCTCAGATTATTTGAGAACAGTAGGAAACTACAAACTTTAGAAATATCCCGAAGGACTTCATCTAAAAGCACCACTGCCAGAAATGTGGCATTTGGAAAAACAATGGCTCAGTGCAAATACTGATCAGAAATGCAAAGATAAGCACCCCAACCAACAGACACTACCGCCCTGTTCACATCTCTTTCTGCTACCGGCTGCACTAAAAAGGAATCTTTTCATTTTATATTACATTTCTCTTTAAAAGTATCTTATAAAACATAAATTTTGGAAAAAAACAGACCTAAAAGCCTGTTTATATTGCTAGCTTTTGAGAAAAGCAAAACACCTAACAACTGTCTGTTCAATTAAACCTCTATCACAAAATCAAAACAGATAAGTAATGTGTACCTTTTTATATCTACACGTGGGATTTCAGACCACTTTTCTCATATTACCCAAATAGGAAGTTTTCCTACTGTACACATTATATAAAGTGAGAGGCAAACATGTCTTCCCTACCTAAAAGAAGCTGCTTTTCATGGACATGGCAAGCAAGTTCACAGCCACTTCCACACAAACACAGCCACAGGTAAACACAGTAGTTTGAATTGAACTCCACTGAGTTACTTACATGTAAACAGAACCTCCTGAATCAAAACTAGCTTTAAAACAAACTCCAAAAACCCAAACAAAAAAACCCCCACAACACATGGTTTCATGTCATACCCAAAGCTGTATCTTTTCAGATTCATTTTGATGCATAAAGGAAAAACCAGAAAAGCTGAAACGTGGTAAATGCAGAATTCTGCACGTGTGATTTCTAGTGCCAAAAATTCACTACACCCTGAAATCCTTATGAGTAACGGGAAATGGCAGTAGGAGAAATGTTAAAGTTCCTTTACTATTTCACTACACTGCCGTTTGGAAGGTGTACGTGTTGAAATGGTGTCCCAGAACTATGCGTATGTTAACTTTATATAAAAACTCACCACATTTACAACCATATTTTGATTTAATTATTGTACACAGGTTAACAAAAACACTGGATTTAACAAAAACAATATTCAGAATGGTACAACACGTGTTCATCTTCTCCAGGAAATAGTATTACAAGTGATCATCTTAGGACAATTTAGCCACACTAGCAACAGAAGTTCTGTTAAAATGCAACTGTGGTCTACTAAGCCACTTATTTTAGCACTACAGAGTATTTGAAGTTAAGAGTCCTACGGCCAAGGCTTAAAAATTATTTAAGATTCAAACCTCAAAATGTCTTACAGTCAAAATGACAGTATTCTTAAAAAACCACAACAAAATAACCCCAAAACAATTAAAAGGCTTCTGTATTTAGTTTTATCTTCTTCATGGCATTCTCTATTCATATAGTTGCTTGTATCATTGGTAATAGGGTCTGTATCTGGCTTGATCAGGGTGATGTGGTCCAGGAAGTGGGGCCTGAGCAGGAGGCCCTTGCATCCTTGGAGGTGGAGGCGGCCCCCTTGGAGCTGGCCATATCCCTGGACTCATTCCCCCAGGCTGTGTGAAAGGGGGACTAAGAGTTCCTTGATCTTCACTGAACTGTGGCAAAGAGTTGGGATTATAGTGATGGGGAGGGGGTGCATTTACATTTACAGGTGGGCCTCCATGCTGAGGAGGGGGAGGTCCCGGAGGAGGATGGTTCATGTAGGGTGGCATCTGGGCAATGATGTGTCCGGGCGGCGGGGTTATGGGCGGCGGGGCGGAGGTCATTGGAGGTGGCGGAGCCTGGCTGTACACCATGTGAGGGGTGCCTGCCGCCTGTGGAGGGTGCTGGAGCGGGTGGCTGATGGGCGGAGGCGGCGGCGGGGGCGGTGCATAGTGCTGCTGGGGAGGCATAATGTGATGAGGGTGTGACACCACTGGCTGACCCTGGTACTCAGGATGATGGTGAGCAGGTGCAGGCGCTGGTGGAGGCGGTTCTCGAGCACCTGAATTGGAGTCATCCTGAATGGGGACAGTTATTAAGTTGCTGTGTTTCCTCGTTGAGATGCGGAAGGTGTCCTGACTGACCGGGCGGGGAGGCGGCGGAGCCATGGCCATCTCTGCAGGAGGAGCACGGATGTCTTCGTGGGGCTGGTTATAGTGCTCATGTGGGACATGCTGCAAGGGGGGCGGTGGCATCATGATGTGCTGCTTTGGTGGAATGTGGCTCATGTGATGTTTCTCCGGGGGCATTATGAAACGCTCGGGAATTTCGGCCGGTGGTGGGGCAATAGGAGGATGCACGGGTTCGATGGGAGGACGAGTAACAGGCTTCCCAGCTCTCATGTGACGGTGGTTGATGTGGGCTTGTAAGTCCCTCTGTGACAGGTAAGTTCTCTTGCATCCTTGAACAATGCTACACATGAAGAGAGATCCTCGTACACACTGCTCAATTCGCTGCACAGGTTCGTTACAGCTAAATAAAAAGAGAATATTGATTTATTTTCATTACAGAGAGCTCAACATGCATTCTTGCTAACATTAGCCAAATTAGAGCTGACAATTTTGCCCCACTGTAGCAATGAAAGAAACCGTTCAATGGTTTTTAAGTTTACCTAGTTTTTAAAACTTGAAATATAACTATGAAAGAACATAAAACTTTCATGAGGTATAATTTTTTAAGTAGCATCTCTCACACAAATTTCTTCTGTGCATTAAGACATAACACAGGTCAATTTCACTAAGTAAATCAAACTGCTATTAATTCATTCTCAAATTAGAGCAGTGACATGTTAGCTACCCAAAAACAATGTAAACACTGATCTCTTACGATCCCAAAATATGGAATAGGAATTAGAAAGTTCAGAGTACTCTACTGCCTCTGCTTAATGTACATATATAAAAGCCATGTTAGAGTATCTGAAATAACATATTTAAGTTACTTTCTTACATTTCCTTTAATAACAAATCATGAGATAACTTACCCTGGACACATCTTATCTCCCTTTTTCTCATGCAGTATAGCACAGTCATAGCAGAAAACATGCTTGCAAGGTATCTAGAAATAAAAAATTGCTTTTAAGACATCATGTATAAATATATATGTCATTCTGCAGAATACTGCTCCTCCTCCCTCCAGTGCACAGTTTATAATAATTCAAGTAACTAAGTTACCTATGAGGTGAACAAGCATAGCAGTGGTTAACAATTTACAGCATTTTTGCACAGAAACCTTCTAGAACAGTTTAGGCTGAGTTTGGGGGTTTTTGGGGTAGTGTTGTTTGGGGTTAAGTGTTGGTAAAAAAAACTGGCAGATGTTTGAGTCTTGCACTATTATCAACACTGAACTTTCACAGAAGCTGCATATGCAATCTGACTATACTTGTTTTGCTGGCAAGGAAGGAAAGTTTTAAAAGCATTAACTGTCATTAAGACAGATGCTGAAGCCTGTTACATCACACTTAGAAATCTAAATTAATCTCAGGGATTTTTAAAGGTACATGAAAGTGAACAGGGTTTTCTAACTTCACTGCAAGTCTTCAATTGAAATAAAAAGCCTATTTTCAAACCCAAGAGGTGTAAGGTGAAAATGCCAGAACTTGAAGGTTTTTTCCTTCGTGATGGTGTTCTGTTTTTTGTTTAATATTTTCAGGCTTACTTTATTGAATTGAGAAGCAGAGCAAAATCAGTCAGATAGACAGAACAAAAACACTTGAGCAGCGAAGGCCTCCAGTTCCATCCTGGTACTATTCTGCTGTTTATTCAGGTGCCTCTTGAAATCGGTAACCTCTAGAAGCTTCATACAGACACAGTAAAACCTTATTTTATCTAAAGGAAAACCATCTTCCATTGGCCATTTCACTCACCATGCGTCCATACATTTTGATGGGCAATCCACACTTATCACAGAAATGGACTGGTGTATCATCCTTTTCCCCCAGCAAGTTTATCTGGTAGGACAGAGAAGGGGGTGAAAAAACAAACCCCAACATCACTAAAGCTTCTCCTTTCAATTATCACCAACATACCCATTATTTCTGAATTAGTTGAAAAGGAAGCAAGAACACCACAAACAGGAGAAAGCAGCAGATACAGTTTTAGTCAGACAAAAATAACTGAAAAACCTTTAATTAACAAAGTATCTACCAGGACTACCTACAGCTTAGTATGAAACACAGGCAAAGACTCATGACTTTACCTTATAATCCCAAAAAATGGGTCCGGGAAATCGCCTTTGATTGCCAAACATTTCAACTCCTTTACATTCGTATCGCTCCTCTTTGTTATAATCAAATTCTTCTGTGGAAAGGAGAAAGAGAAGAAAGACACAAGCCAACCACAACACTTTTGTAATTGACACCAGCTGCTATTAAGAGCATGGACCATTTGTACTGAAATAATCAAATAATGCCACAGCACTTCCAGTCTGCTGAGCCCATTCTACAGAAAGGTAGAGCCAAAACAGTAAGACAGCCTGTTTTGGAAATGGGCACTGCTGAAGCCCTACAGTGCAGCAGTACTTGGAGATCTAAAACTTGTTTTGCATTTGGACAGAAACCTGGACTCTTAAGGCTCTTAGTAAAGTCTTGAACAATGCTGCAGAACAATACACTTCCCTACTACAGGGAATTTATATGAATTTACCTTCATCACCAGCTTGTGTCTTCGAAGGCATCCTGTTCATATTTCTTGGAGTTCGAGGTGCAGGTTTGGTTTTATTGGTCTGTTTTGAAATAAGCTTTATAGGGATTCTTCTACGGACATCAAGACCACCCAATGATCCTGAACTATTTGTTCCTTGCAAATCATTGTCTATGAAAGAAAATTTTAAAAAAACTTATCTAACTTTTCATTTATTTAGTAGTCTCTAAAGAGGCTAAATATTAACAGGAAATTTTTAAGAAAAATAATTTTTAAAGTTTGCTTAAGACTCATGTAACAAATCAAAATTTAATCACTAGAAAATAGGTATCTTCATATACAATTTATTCCAGAAGTCACATCACAAAAATGTACTGAGAACAGCAATGGTTTTAGGAAATCTAGTTTAAATATAAAGCTCTTCAAATAACCTAGCTAGCCATACATTTTTCCACAACAGAAACATTAACCTTATAGCTCTTCTCACAGTCTGAAGAGCACTGTAGAGTCAATTCTTTGTACAACTTTGGCTACACAGAATTTCTTATGTGAAAAGATAATTTTTAAAATTTATGTATATTGTTTATTAAAGTGGGAAGAAAACTAGTTTATATATTAACTCAGTATCTTGACATATCACTTCCAAGTTTCTTATAAAGTATCACAAAAATACTGATATTTAGGAATACATAGTTGTATCCTTCCCAAACTGAAAATTATTGTTCCTGGCTACATACAAAATTCTTCTTAACCAGATTTAAATCTAAGTATCAGAGTAATCAAAGCAAGAAATAGCCTGATGCATGCATCAGCAGGTACAGGCTCCAAGAGATAACACAGACCAGGTCATGCAACAAGCAACACTAATGAGGAGGTGCAACTCCCTCAACCTCCAGTGAGTTTATCCAAAACCACCATACAGCATCTCATTCATACAAAAATGAAGTTATGTCCTACACAAATCTTCCGACCTCACAGAGATTTTAACTAAAAATGCCACAGGTGTTTCAAAGCAGGACATGCTCAGTCTGGAAGGGGTAAGCCCGAAGCAGTTACAGCCCTGCAGTTCCCCAGGGAATGGCACTCCAGCCCTGGAATGACTGCTGAGGCCCCAAAAGATTGCAGTGCAGGAGCATGGACACTGAAATTAGGGTCCATTGGTGTAATTCTACACAATGCCTCACCAACTACTGTCTCTCAAAACCTACAACCACACACACAATGCAACACATGGAAGAAAAAAACAAGAAAAAATGGGATTGCTCTCAGTTTTTCACCAGCTACCACCATAGCTAGGAAATGTGTCTGTTTCAAACTGAGACTGTACCCTAACAGCCCTGTACCGCCAAATCAAAAGCCCTCAATTTCCTCAGATAGATCAAACTCCTCTTAGCACTATGGTTGACAGTTTCATTCTAAAAGGCAATATGCAAAAAGGCAAAAGCAATAAAGCTTGTTTTGACTTCTGGCAATTTGTTATTTCTTTCAGCTGTCCAGATGAACCTGCACTCAACTATCTCACCAGGCTTCCCCAGGGAGCACTGGACCAAGACATCAGAGGTGAAGCTGCTTGTTTTCCACGTGTTGGCAAATTCTGTTTTCTACAAGAATAACAAAACCACAGCACCATAAACCACAAACAGTCTCTGCAGCAACTCAGTCCATTTGTGAACAGGGATAACTAAACCAAATTTTAAAAATCAAAAACTTGGCAGTCAAGTGCCAATAGGTTCTGTCACTTTTCCTCCTTATACCCTTTCAATCCAGGAACATTTACATGAATTACCTGCTCAACTAACCCAAACTAGCAAGTGTATTAGTCACTCATGCTTCACAGAAGCATAATAAATTCCTGTCTGCATAAAAATAACTTGCAGGATTATGTCCAGAAAAAACTACGACAGACCTACCAAACTTTAAAGACTACTTAAAGAAGCTCTAATTAGAGGTGATGCAACCTACTGAAATGTCACCTTCATCAACTTAAGTTTTGTTTTTGCATTTTAAGCTTTATTAAAATTCACAAACACAGTTCAAATACTTCAAACACATACAGTCATAATGCAATCTTTTTTAAGGGACAGGGAAAACACCTCCAAAACCTCCCTAGCAAAAAGCCCACGTCCATTCACTTATTCACTGCACTACGCCAGCGCATTAACTAGCAAAGGAACACAGCTACGCCAGCGCGCTCACCGGCGAACATTTAAACCAAGAAACCAAATTTAAGCACACGAGGAAGTTTCCTCTCGGGCCACAACCATGGACTCAGTAAACACATTATGGGCACTGATGCCGGGAAACGCCGCGGGCAAACGAGCGTCTCTCCCCAACCTCCGGGACGCCACAGGCTGCATCCGGTGCTGCCGGGCCCGGGCACCCCGGCCCGGCCAGCGCAGTCAACGGCCGCCGCTCCGCTCCGCTCCGCCCGGGAGACGGGACGGGGCGTCCCGCCGGCAGCGGCCCCTCAGCCCGGCCGAGCGCCCTGGGGGCGGGGGCAGCGCCGGGCGGCGCCGAGCCGAAGGTAGAACCGGGGCCGCCGCGCCTGCCCGGGCAGGGAGCAGGCCCCGCGGCGCACCCGAGCCCCGCCGGCGCTCCCGGGGTCCGGGCCGGGCCCGCCGCCGCCGCCCCCGCACCGCCCCGCGCCCGCTGGCCCCACTTGGCCGTTCCCCGTCCGGCGGCGAGCGCGGGCCCGGCGAGCCGGGCACGGACGGGCCCCCAGCCTCCCTCTGCTCACCATTGTGGTCCATGATGCGGCGCGGGGCGCTGTGGGAGCGGAAGGGCGCGGCCGGAAGCGGGGGAGTGGGCGGGGCTCAGGGTCCGGAGCCGCGCTCGCTGAGGCCCGGCCGAGCGCACCGGCCCGGGGCAGCCTCGCACGGCGGCGGGAGCGGACCGGGGGAACGGGGCCGCCTCGCACCGCCGCGGGAGCGGACCGGGGGAACGGGGCCGCCTCGCACCGCCGCGGGAGCGGACCGGGGGAACGGGGCCGCCTCGCACCGCCGCGGGAGCGGACCGGGGGAACGGGGCCGCCTCGCACCGCCGCAGGAGGTGAACAGGCCGGCGGAGCCGCCTCGCACGGCGGCGGGAGGTGAATGCGGCGGCCTCGCGGTGTCCGGCGGGGCCGCTGTGCCGGGGTCCAGAGCCACGACTAGTTGGGATTTGGAGGCGTCTCCCCTTGGTTTTGAGGGGAAAGGTGGAGTGAAAACATGAGCAGGGTCTCTCGGTTTAGGAGCCGCGGAGGCCCCGTCCGGCCGCCGCCTGTGCGGTGCAGCCTTCGAACACGCTGGGAAGATGTGACGCCGCATCGCGCTCCCGGCTGTGGGCAGCCTTGGCTTTTAGCGTGGAAATGGCAGATTGCTGACACGCTGTTGGAGCGATGGAGCAGTGAATCTCCAGAGCACTCAGAAGCTTCACAGCAATAGAAGAATAGAATAGAATTCACTAGCTCGGTAGAGAATTTAATGTTACTTTACATTTTGTAATTCTGTGTAATTCAATGCGGTGCTGAGTGTTTCTATGGCATTGAAGAAAGACAAGAAAAATACAGCGAAGTCATAGGTTATAAACAGAAAATGGCCTCGAGCAGTCCTTCCACAACCCTAAAGCACGGGTAACTCTACTCCATGCACTTCAGATGGGTGATTGTCTCACTAAAAGCCTCCCGGATTGGCATCTTGTGCCCCTACAGACAATGTCTCTCATTATCTTTACAGCCTTAACATTTAAAAGCTGCCATTAAAGTCTAACATTTCTTGTCTTACCCGCACAAGGCAGAGGGAACAGGTTTTCCCTTTTGTCTTTGTTGATCCTCAAAACAGACCCAAAAGAATGGTGAAATTGATCCCTTCAAAATGTGCTTTATGTCCCCATAATAGGAATTCACTCAGAGAAGACTTAAAAACCCCCAAACTAAATAAGAAACCCCAAATACAAAGATGCAAGGAGCACATTTTCAGTATGCACAACTTTATTTTCTAGTTAATGGGTACAATTACTTCTCAAATGCAGATTTTTAAAAGTAAAAAAACTTAAAATATGTCTCCAAATTTAATATCTGACATGCAAAGACAGAACAGTAATACTCAAAATGCATACAAAAATACCACTTCATCCTACTGGAGAAAGATAAGCACATCTAGTTACACTACTTAAAGAGATTTTAATTAGTACAAAACTGTAGAGAATTTTAGCTTAATTGCAAAATACATTATTTTGATGGATACATAGAAAATTAAGCACATAACCACTTGGGCATTTGAATGCATTCTGCATATTACCTCTTCTTCTATGCCACTGTAGGCTTTGAGAGAAATGCTGTTTTTCAGAAAAAGTTTAATATTTTGTGCCTGTTAAATTAACAACCATGCCTAGAACAAATACACAGGCCAAAAATAAGTGCATTTTATCATAGTCTAATAAAATTAATCCCAGATCAGATGTCATATTTGGAAAGGAATTGGAAGACTGGAAGAGTATTTAATTGCTTTTTAAATACCTGTACAGACAAGAACTAGAGAAAGTTAAAAAATAGTGTAATGACATCTCTGTCAAGTAAGAATCTGTACTCACACTTCACAGTGCAGATGTTTTCTTGAGAAAAAAAAATTCACTGCTACCATTTTTTGCCATCTTCCCTGTAGAAAGATGTCTCCTGTGTAACAATTAGCTGAAAGCTCACTTAGCAGGTAGAATATTTTACTTCTTTCTTAAAATGTACATCTGTTTTAGAAAAGCAATACAGCTTCTAAAAAACATGTCACTGGCCTTGTGCACTGGCAACTGTTCCAGTAGTCAGGTTAATAGGAGGTTAACAGGCCATGGCCTGATGGGGTCTTCAGGCCAGTAAGGTGGGCTGAAGTGCAAGCCTCTGGTGAGAGGCTGGCAAGGGGACAGGAGGAGGACAGGTAGAGTTAAAAATGTGAGTTGTCAAATCACAGGCTGGGATGAAGCATTAGTGTCAATAGAAATTAATGGTTCCATCTGAAGAGGTGCAGAAGTCTGATTTGCCTCTTGAACATTTGCCTCATTCTCAGAGGGTGAAGATGCCCATCCTATGGACAAATGGCCCATGTCCATTGTGGATACAGCACTTTGCTGGCTTGGACTGGAGCACCAACATCACCTAAGTTCAAGTGTCTGTACTGAGAAACTTCACTGTTGTGAGGGCTGAAGTCTGTGCCTTAACTAGAAAATGCCAGTTTGGTGCTGTTACCTACTGTGCAAGATACTGTCCAACTGGATAAAGTTTATAGAATTTTTTTTTCACGGACACTGGCAGAGTTCACTCAGGTCCTGAAGCCAGAATAATGTATTTAGTGCTTTAACATTTTTTTTTTTTTCCACTGTTACCTGCAGCAGAAATCTCCTCTGTTCATTGTGATGAGGGAAAATTTCTATGATGTAATCAAATATGGAGAATTAAATACACTGAAGCTAATTTTCCACATTGTTAAACTTAAAGGCATTTTATACCTGGACATTTCTTAGCTTTAGTTTTTATCTGTTTCCTCACAATGCAGGGGTTTATCCCATTTAAAAAAATAATGCTAAAGTTTAAGGTAGCAGTCTGTTTTCCATCAAAGTACATTCCTTCTTCATGAAAATTAAGAACATTAGCTAAGGATTAAAGTTTGCTGCTCAAATCTTTATGTTTTGTAAATTATTGCACTTATGCATTATGAACTTTCATAAGTAAAAGAACAGCAGCAGTTTGATGTAGAGTATTAAAAGAAAAAATCTCTATAAAAATATAACTATTTATTAAACAAAAAATACAGCTATATTCCATTAAAAAACCCCAAACCTCAATACTAGGTCACATTCTGACTTTCTTGCTTGCACTCAGTATCAGCCTGTTTTACAGATTCCATTAAGTACCCAGGGACTAAGGTTTTCCTTAATTTATGTAATGATCTGTCTCTTCATGAAGATTATGTAATCTAGCCAAAATAATCTGTCTGTCCTTCATTTAAGGGACAATCATTAATAGTAGTGCAAGGCTTGCTACAGTGGGATTAAAACAGAACTAAGGAACCCATATCCAAAGGTCTTTAGAAACTTCCTATTTCAAACTTCCTATAGTTCAGTGCTATATATATATAGTTCCTGTTCATGTGACAGTTTCACCTGTCACCTCTTTCAGTGATCCAACTACCTGCAGCAATTTAAGGAATTGCTTCAAAAAAATGATCATGATACATTTTTCAAGGCTTGACAGCACATATTCTCACACTCATGTTCTAAAATTCAAAGCCTTGGCCAGCTAGAGCTCCTGCCCTTTCACTAGGCTTTGTAAAAATATTGAACAAAAGGCTTGCCATCCAAAGATTTTGGTCTCTTCCACTCTCCTGGGGAGACAACATAGCAGCTTTTCATCCTGTACACACTGATAAAAGTGTAGTGCAACTTCTGCCTGACTAGTCCCAAAACTGAGTACATTTTTCACAATAGTCCTCTGATTTTCTTTTTTATTAATATATATCATAGCAGAAAGTGCTTGCAGAATCAAGGTCCAGAATATTTCTGGGATGTTAGCTAAAATTTGGAGGGTTATAGAGATCTGTATCATTCAGACAAACAATCAGGGTTTTCTTCAAGTGCAAAGATTGGTTTCATAGCAGAAAATGCTGGTATAGATAGTACTGGTGCATGAATTTTGCTGTGCGCTCACAGGCAGGACAGTGCCAGCAGTCCTTCAGGAAGCAAGACGGCGCATAGCCTAGAGAAATAAGTTTTGAAAGGTGGAGAGAAACAGGGCATGGTTAGTTCTCAGTATACACCATTTGGGAAAAATATCATGTTTGTGTAAACTAAAAACTCAGTGAAAGTACAAAGAAAGCAACTTCCGTGAACTGTGCCGATTGTGCAAGAAGCTGTCTGCTGTGTTAAAAGGAGGAATAAAGGGGAAGGTTGATCATAATTTTGGACTCTGGTGCCTCAAACCTTAAAGTCTTCTTTTAGGCACCCAGCTTGTGTTAAGATCTATTTATAAACCTGTGTAAGGCAAAAATAATCCTAAAGCAGGACAGATGAAGAGATATTTAAGCTGATATAATCCACTACCATCTTAAGAAAAATTTGACTTCCTCCACGTAGCACTGACATTCAGTATCCAGAGAGGGTATTCATTTATGGAGAAGGTACCTGTCAAGGGCCATACTCTCATAGTATGACTCAAGGCTACAGGCAGAGGGATAGACACATTTATTTCTGAATTGCATACCTCTTCCTGAACATCAAGTTCATCATCAGGCTGGCTGGCTTCTGAGAACTCTATGGGTTCTTTAGACTCCTGCATGAGTGAAATCTTGGTAGAAAGAAATTAAGAAACATGATGAGTTACAGGATGTCCATATCATTGAAACTGAGTTTTTTTACTCTGAAGTACCTTAAAATAACTTCCACAACTTAGAAGAGTCTGTTGTTTACTGTTCCTTGACAAAGACGATGATTTAGTTCAGCTGAGAGGAACTTACAAACTGCAGAGCCTTTGGGCCTGCCTGTCTCTGTTCACATGACTAGTTATGGCTTTGTAAAAATAACAAAATCTGTCTTTAAACTGTATAGCATATACAGCTACAAGCTGTATAGCATTATAAAAGTGTTAATCTCTACTATAAAAATTAGTATGAAAAAGTTATAATAAGGATCCTATCCTAGTTAATTATCAGTAATATTAATTTTAATTCTACTTATTAATTATACTGTAATAATGATTGTTAGGAAAGGAATTGTGGTGAAAAGACAGGAGGACATTATATGACCATTTTCCTAATAAAGGCCCTTTGAATGCTTTAAATGCTGCAGAGTGCAGCAAATCTTTAAATACTACAGTCTTCTGGTTATCTGAAAAAAACACAGAATACAATGAGGAAATGCACAGAGAAGGGCAGCAGGAATGAACACTAGTGTGGAACAGCTTCCATACACATCCATGCCAAGTAGAGGGAGATTATAGGTTTGATCAGAAGTCTATGGAGTGTTGGGAAAGGGAGCAGGGAATGATTATTCATTGCAGCTAACAATTCAGAAGTCCAGCAGGCTGAAAGCAAGCAGGAAATATTTGTCATATAATCTAAAATTAGAGAACCCATCTCCACAAGATAGTGTCACAGGTTCCAAAAGAAGTATTATAGACACATTGAAGAAAACTGCATCGATAACAATTAAATATAATGTTCCAAGTGCAAAGTCCAGCTGATGAGGTTCTTAAGATGCCAGTAGTCAGAAATTAAAAAATGTGTCTTAGGATGGAGTATTTTCCACATGTGCTGTTTCTCATGTTCTTTTCACTAGCAAGCTCCTGGAGTTGACAGACCCTTCCTTTCATCTAGAAAAATACTCACGTACTACAGAAGCTTCCCAGTTTACTACACTCCCACTTTTTTTGTACTGCAGTTCTAGGTCTAGTTTTCAAATGTGCCATGGAAACTTCAAGAATGAGTGCTAGATGGTGGAGGAAGAGAAAGGTACAGCTGGATATGCTTACCTTCTCAAATATAGGGTCCTGGTTG
Source organism: Cyanistes caeruleus (assembly GCF_971803275.1). Classification (NCBI taxonomy): domain Eukaryota; kingdom Metazoa; phylum Chordata; class Aves; order Passeriformes; family Paridae; genus Cyanistes; species Cyanistes caeruleus. The sequence continues at coordinate 14,353,237 of NC_141704.1, read as the reverse complement.
TCACTGTATGTCATTTGATTCCTTATGTAGAGCACAGCATCATGGACAGTCAAGAAAAATATGTCTTTTCTGACAGTGTCATCAAAAAAGGCACCCCGTTCCAGCTGAGATATAAGATTGTCTGAATAAAAGAAAGTCATAATAGTTTAATGCAATATGAAGTAATCTAAGAAATAAATGTTAAAGTACATGGTTGCAACTGTCAAAAATCAAATGTTCAGCCAAATTAATCCATCAATTATAGTTTAGTCTTGATTTTTACTTTCTATATTTCCTTTACACCCCATGATTTTTTTGTGTCCCAATGGAGCCAACAATGCTTATCAGTGTTACAGTTCACATATTTATTAGTGCAGATGCTACCACAGACAAATCTAGAGATCCCTTCTCACCTTCATTTTATTCTTTGCATAAGAGAAAGTAGAAATATTTGGATATTTTACCTTGATATGAAGCAAAGTATACTCTCACATCAATTCTCTCGAACTCTTTAATTATCTAAACAAAAAAAAGTTTGCAACAAGGACATCAATAAATAAAGTCTGTAAGGAGAAAATACATCTATGTCTGTACATCTGTGTAATGTATAGGCACACACACTTCATTTTTTTTCTGACTGTCTTCATTCCACATAGTACAATTTGTTTATTCATCATAATTAAGGTACTGCTATACTTCAAGATCCAGTAGTTAAGTACCTGGCTGCTGAAGAGGCCTATCTTCAACTAGGTAAGTGGAACTATCCATTTTACATGCACAAGCATTGCTGCTAATTAAGGTTGTCATTCTGTTCTCAAAATTCGAATAATCATCTCTCCAAGTGAGATCACATGGGTCTGCACAAGCTTTATTTCCCCCATGTATGTGTGATATGATACACTCATTCACTGGCACATGCAGGTTTTCTTACACAGATTTTTCCCTCATGCAGTGCACCAGATGAGCCTGTTGTTGGATGAAAAAGCTACACACAGAGAGAGTCATGTCAACAAACCCCGTATTCCCACATAACTAGGCAGGAGGCTGATGGAAGGCACACACTACTCCTGTATTTCACTTAGTTAAAAGGCAGGAGAACCTAGAACCTACCCCTGGCTCCCTGGTGGCAGCCAAGTCTATTAGATTAGTGTTTTCAGAGGTGATTATTAATTCTATTTCTGTTAACCGATAAACTTGAGTCATGGTAAAGATCTGGTTTTATTGATAGGCTAAGTAGTCCCAACTGCAAAATTAAGTTAGTGAAAGCATCAATCTGAACATACAAATATCAGAAAATACTGAAGATTGAACAGTCTGGTCCTACACACTTGTAACTGGGCACCAAAAAATAATGGAAATACTTGGTCTTAATCTTTACATCTCATTTTCTTCTTTCTAGGAAGGAATATTATCTCCTTATTATGTACTGTGAGTTTGAAGATTAATTAGGAGTGTTGATGAAGAACTTGATACCAGCCACAGAAAATACTTTAAAGAAATTAATCATTCTTCCTTCATAATTAAAAGGAATGAATAAATAAAGGAATGAATACATAAATCTTGTGGCTAAAGACTGAATTGGGATAGTAAGATGAAATTTTTACTACCTCTGTGTTGAGTGAGCATCATCCTGTGCCCAGATTAAAGCAGGAGGCATGTGGAAAGAAAATATATAACTAAAATATTTCATAACATATGCATATAAGTGGACAACATTTTGAAGTTAAATTTTTTGAGTACTTGAATATGCAACCTTCATATTGTTCTTTGAATGCATTTTTCCTACTTGAAATACATGCCAATATTCTATATTTTGCTGGTATTTTTCACATTTACATTTTGATGGTATTTTTCAACACCATACCTTTTAAAACTCAGAAATTAACTTCAGATAACAGCTCTTGATTTACACACTACTGACTAGTTTCATTTTCACAGAACATCAGAAAAAAAGTGCCCTTACCGTTTTTATTGATCTCACAGCTACAATATCCAAGAAGGTTACTGCTCCAAAATCAAGAATGAGACTGTGGATAGGCACCTTGGGGATGTTTACTTTGACTGGGAGTTCTGAATTCCAGTCCACCTGGATCTCCACTTCTTTGGTGGGAACTTGAAGATCCTGGTTGTCTTCAGGTTCCTCATCAGTCTCAAAAGCTTCGTTATTAATACCAGGCTCACTGATGATGCCATTCTAATGTGCAGATGATATATATGGAATATAGAATTCAATAATGGAGAAAGTTTGGGAGTTATAGAAGATACCACCCTGTAGTACCTTCTGTTGAAGGAATTGACAAGACAGACACTTGTGACCAGTATCTCCTGCTGCCAGTCTGGTACTGTGGTTAGCATAAGTAATGCCATTTTATAAGGCAATCCATTCTCTATGGCTGAGCAGATTGTGTATTTCTTCCCTTTTCCTTAATTTTCAGACCCTGAAGGTCCTGTTAACCAATTAGACAAATCAAACCAGTTTGTTCTTCCTCTCCCTATTAGCCTCAAGGTCCCAGGGTACCAGGCTGATCTGTCCTTTCCTTGCTGGCCTTGAAGGTCCCAGGCACGTGGGCAACCAGGTGTAGCTGGTGACCCCATCAGAGAAAAGGGAAGTGCACAGAGCACTCTGTATGGCAAGTCCTGTGTGGGAAATTTGGACCAAAATTGCTGCTGACAGTGAGAAACCCCCAAGGGCAAGGGATGCCTTCACTGTCTTTTGTTTTCTCTGAGTACTGGTGCCTCATCTTCTTTCATATAATTTTTAAGTCTAGATTATGATTGTTACATTGATACACTAAACAATGCTTAATTAACATCTGGCCTGACTTGATCTGAGAGGGTCCAGGTAGTTAGAAACTCTAAGTTAGTGTCTAGGTGATTAAAACTGTAAGTTGTATTATAAATTCTGTATGCTACTTATAAACTGTACTACCATGTACCAAGTCACACTTTTCATCTCTATTTTAAAGATGAGTACAGAGTAGTTCATAATTAAGCCTTAACTAAAAAGCTTCAACAGTAATCCTTTGAGAAAAAATAGAAATAAATAATTTTAAAAAGGCCTACCTTTGTAGCTTTTAATTTTCCCTTCTTTATTAGCTTTTGTATTTTCCTCAGTGCTTTGAGTCTCTTATTATATACCTTGACTGCATCAAATCCCACCTACAGAGAATGGACCAAAATTAACTTAATTCAAGTATAATTCTAAAGAAATCTCACGGATAGTTAAGAAGCTTCCAAACGCATAATTTATCACTTACTGTGGATTTGAGGCTGCTTTTCAGTCCATCAATGTTAGCATAAAAAATTGGACTTGAAAACTTGAGAATCTTCACACCTTCTGGTTCTATAACCTGTTGCCAAATAATATAAGGTTCAACAGCAACAGCCATATTTTGACTAATAAGAAGCAGTTTAAATGTTTCAACAGTTCAACTACATATCTAATTATAAAAAAATGGCATGGATTTGTTGATGATTGAGGGGATTCCATTTTTAGAAGCTTACAGCCCCAGCATGCAAGATGGACCAACCATCTGGATGAAGATGATGCTGAAATTTGTTATCTTTGAGGACCCCACTTCCAAATTCAAGTTGTGTACAATATGCAAGGCACGACCTTTTCTTACACTGACATGTAGACTGAAGGAAAACAACTCAGCAATGACTTACATTTTTGTAGTCCTTGACTTTCTTGTAGATGTCTGTGCCAGGAATGTTTCCAAAGCCTCCCCATGAAGGACTAACAGAAATAAAAATACAGTGAAGGTAAATGTCATTCTTGGGCACTCACAGAATTGAAGGGATTGCTCCATACAAAGTGTCTTTGACTCCCGTAGTTTGTCTTCTAATGCCAAACTAACAGACTTGCAAAGTGTTGCCGCTACTTTGCGTCACTGAAGTGAAAGGGCCTTTATAAAAATAAGGTACTTTGGTCTCAGCCTACTTAATGCACCATTTTGATTTAAGAGCTGAGTGAACAGTTGGTTTCTCAAACCAGGAAAATATTTTAAAAGGCGATTGGTTTGCTTGAAATTTAAAAAATTGGTTTTTTTACACTGAAAAAGAAAGATGGCTTTTATCCATTTCAAATCAACTGAAATACATTTACATTCTTTTTAGATTATATAAATCTTTTTTTTCCAGCCTTTTTAATTTTTATTTCAGTCAACAACAAAATCAAAATGTTTTGCAGGCTTCAGATATATATTTAAGAGTTGAAGCAAATTGTTTTCAAATTTGTAGGGCCTCATGTCCCCCTTATATTTTGGTAACATTATCTGAGTTTAATTTGGGAATGTTTTTTTGAGGCTCTTCAGATTTAATTTTTTATAATCTATTATCATGTAACAACTTTTACAAGGCTTTATTTTTAGACATTTGCTGACAGTGCAACTATCCTTTGGTAATGCTAGTTACCATACTCTCTGGACTGAAAGCTGAAGAAAAGAAGTTATATTGTATTTTCAGATATAAGATCAATGGAAAATAACAAGAAGACCAAATAAGTTTCTTCAAATCCACCTTTTCTCACTATTCCACTCCATATATTCTTTAAGCAGCAACAAATCAGCCAGAAGCACAATTTTTTTTTCTTATTCTCATGCTTTCTCTTGCTCTTCTTTTACAGCCATACAATCAGTCTTGTCCAAGCAGTAAGTAAAAAGGCTATTGGCATGTGCAACATACTGTAGTAATATTACCTGCTGAGGGTTACTATCATGATCAACTAATTACAAAAGCCATACAACTGTTTATATTTGATCTAGAATGTTCCTGTCCCTTTTCAGAACTCAGCTGTGTGGATGCATATAAAACATATGGCTAAGTACCACCAGAGTGGCCAACATGATATGAAATACTGATAAAATAATGCATCTTCTCTTTTATCACTGTAAGTAAATGATAGCACACAAAGAGTGTCTTTTTCTAAAAGAAAGAGATTTTTTTTAATTTCAAAGTTTTTGAAAGCCCAAGCAGATACAAAAAATCATCTTGTGTTTCAGCATATTATCTTCCTTTTTCATTATATAAGACTAATAATTATTTCTGATACTGTATTACTTACAACTGAACTCTCAGCACAACTGTCAGCAATCCAAACAAAAGTCCAGCAAGTAATCCCAAATCAAGTCCCAGAATGATGGATGCTATACATGTAAAAACCCAGATCATCTGGGGAAGAAATAACAAACATAAATTGTTTTAATTTTAACATATGACTCCTAATCATGCTAAATAAACACTAGACCAGATAATATGAGAAGCACATTTTAACTCTGGAACTGATTTTAGCACATTAGCAATCAGCTGACTTACATACAAAAGTCTTCTTTCTCCAAGATGCTTTCATCCATCATTATCTTATTAGGCATAGTTAACTTTTTAGGAAATAAGGAGGTTTTCAACATAACAGTATTTTTTAAGGATCTGATTCCTTTGGTGAAATTAAACAATGCATTTACTTATTTCTGGTGATGGAAATCTTTGTTAATATTTTTTAAAAATTGGAAAGAGTTTTATTTTACTAAGATGTAAAATACTGTGAGATGTCCCCCATGCAGACATATAGGGAAGGAAGGGGATTCCTCAGTGATATCTAAGAATCAGAAAGAACTGTTGCGAAGAGATGTATTTAATATTAACAGGTTGATGGCACTTCTCTAAGATCTCCACTGAATATTCACGCAGAACAGTTGAAGTGCACTCCTCAGCTCTTTCCTACATCATTGCCCATGGAGTAGATGCAATTTTTTAAAAAGCTGAGTGCTTGCACTTCTCACTGAAGTCAGTGGGATCTTTTGTCTGTAAATCAGTAAATGATTGACTAAAATATTTGAGACCTGTCTAAAACAGGTACTCCCCAATGACACTGTAAAATCTAGGCACAGTAAGGACTGCATGGAAAAAATGTCATCCATGCAATATTTTCCTGCCCCAAGAGCCACAGTGAAGGTTTGTTCCAAAGAATATACAATGGGAGATGTGAGCAAGTACCCTGAGATATGATTATAGTGGTTCATAAGAAAAGTCTGTTCATACATCCCTTAGTATGCCAAATGAATCCAAATTCTAGCTTGGATTAGTCTTGCTACAACAAGAAAACATATTTTCTCAGGACTAGCTGAGATTATTCAGGCAAATGGGATGTTCATGTGGTAACAACATAAATATATGTATATGAATTAAGGAAAGGTCATCTTTTCTGACTCATTTAAACAGTGCAAAAGATAAGATCAGAATGGTAAAGGTGGAAACATTCCATCTTTGTTCTGCTTTTCAAGCCGTATCAACACAAAATTGCTGTAAATGATGGAAAGGGATATGAAGGAGTTATCACTGCACACAAATACCCTGATTGGCACTCTTACTGCAGGATTTAGGGAACAAAGAAGATTAGCAGAATACTGACCTAAAAATTGGGACTTTTTTACTGACGTCATGGCATTGGCATTTTGAGGATGCATATAAAAGTTTTCTGATGTTAACTTCCCAAAATCCTGTTTATGTGGTAGTTAAGAGAAACTTGGATGGCATTAAAAGGTAAAAAAACCCAGAACTGGACAAAAACATTTAGGAGAAAAAAAAATTAGGTTACTTACAGCATCCACTTTATTCTGTCTCCATAGACGGGGAACATCAAACACTTGCATGAACATCCCTTTCAAGTTAGCTATGACTACAGCTGCCAACACAGACTGTGGAGAAAAATAATGAAAAAGTGGTATTCAGAAGCAAAGATGTATATGAAGATAGTGCTCAGTATGACACACTATAAACCACAGCCCTGTCTGGAATCAGTCACCACAGTTTAAAGAGTGATATTAATCTTGCCCATCATAGTTGAGCATTTGGATCTGATGTGGCTGTGCTGCAGAGGAAGAGTACAGTACCTTTTGTAAGGGCTCCAGCAATTTCCCCAGGGCAACAATAGAAATCAAAACGATCCCAGCTGAGATTATACCAGCAACCTGCAAAGAAAAGTGTTTATAGGAAATGAACTTGCTACGAGTCTATCATCTCTTTCTAGGATTACAAAGAAAAAGGTACACAACAGTTGCACATTACATTTCTTTCGGAACAGGGAGACCTGCCAAAGCGTCATTGTGTTTAGGCATATGCGAGCAACCATTATGTGCTTCAGCTAACACAGAGGGAATTCACTTAAGCAGGAAATCTAAACAAACACAAGGTACTGGCTCTTGAGGGGTTATGTTACAGAGACAGATGAATGGAGCAGACTGTGTGTAAGCTGGAAAAGGAGCTGCTGCATAACCCGTAGTTTTTCACTGTTAAGGGCCTCACAACTGTAGTTTGGTAAAACAAAGTCATTTACTCAACATGACAAGGATGTCCCATGGCTGATGATGAATAGCAAATGGCAGAGCTTCTCAGGCCAGCACATGGGAGCTTAAAGATATGGCCAGCTGGGAGAGATTTCCTCCCACATCCTACTGTGACAAACTCAGTCCTCTAATTGGAAATTAAATTATGGGGAACTAGAGTTAAAAAGATTTCTGACCCCTAAGGTACATGCTATGTAAAACTTGATTGCCCTCTTCTGGCAGAGCTACAGAAATGATTCACTACTAGAGCTGAGCTGCTAAAGACACCCATGGCTTTCCATGAGCCCGCAATACAATCGTCTTAGGACTGTTTTCATCTCATGGTGAAATCTGTGCACTACACAAAATAAAATCTATTTGTGCACAGTACTAGTAAGAAGAGGTCATTACCTGAGTCTTTCCACCAGTACTTTCTTGGACTGCAGTCCGTGAAAGAGCAGTAGTTGCAACAAAACAAGAAAAGGCACCTGAAAAAATGTTGCTGAACCCAAAGGCAATAAATTCCTGAAAGAGAATTGGATAATGCTGTAAATAAATATGCCTGAAGACAGTTTTTCAATGGAGAAAGACAATAGCTTCTGCAGTAGTTGATAAAGTAGGTAGCACAATAATATTAAGAAGAGTATTAGTTAGTAATAGCTGTTAAATGTTTACACAAATTCCTCTTGTGCCAGTGCCGCACAGTGCCTTCACCAACACAAAGAAGCTGGTATACTCCCCCTGAAGTGGACATACTCATCTGAGTACAAAGGTGTTTAAAGCTTACTTCCATCAATGTTACCAAACCTAACATTTATAACAATTACACTGGAATAATTGCATCAAGAAATGAGTACTAGAACAAATTTAATTCCCAGGTATCATCAGCTAAACAAATTATTTCGATCAGTACAATAGTCTGAGTTTAGACAAGTCTTTAACTAATGCAAAGCATTGTATTATTAGCAGAACTATTAAGGAACTTTGCAATAAAACACAGTTTCACTGAAAACTTCTAGTTTGCTGAGTCAGAAGTTTTTCACTCTTAGCATCCCAATGAGCTCATGCTGAGTCTCAGGCAGCATTCTCATAGATTTGCCCTCGGGTCACAGATGCCGGCACCTACTGATGCTGGTTTTTGTGCTCAAGTGACAAGGACCCTGGGAGCTTCACATCCTGGGATCTGGGCCATCCCTCTGCTGGGAAATAAAGTATTTGGGAGCTGTCTGCAATCAACCCCATATAATTGACAGAAACATTGTTTTCTCAGCTGACACAGGCACAAGAGCTTTTTACTCACTGTAAGCTTTTTAAAATATAATTTAAGATTTGATTTTGACTGTCTCCCTTTTTTTCTACAAAAATAAACTTCCTCTTAATTTTCATTTAGCTCCAGCTACAAGAGCAGGAACAGACCTAAACAATTTCCTGCTTATTCACAGGTAACCACTGTGATCTGTGAGAAAATACTGGAGGTATAGTTCCTAGTGTTCTTAGGTGTTAATAATCTGGATCTATGAGGACAATATAGACATTGGTAGATAATAGTATCAACTCGTCCTTCAAAATTATTTTACTACCTGCTTTTATGGTGTTACTTTAGCTTCTCCACATCAAATGATGATTTGCCCATCATCCTGGGCTGCATTTAGTATTTTCTACATGTAAAATTTGTAACATAGGAAAGGAAGACACTTTGCTTTTATAAACTAATTCTTCTACTCCAATATTTAATCAGTATATTTGAAGCACACCACTGCTGGCAGAACAACATATTCAACATCAGAACAACATAAACAGAACTTCTAGGCTTATGTATTATTCTCTGAAATTTATTAAAGTGAAAGTTGGTGCATTTTGGTCAACTTTAAGACCAAGTGTTACCAGATATGACCTTTGAGGATTGTAAACTGACAAACAGAAGCATAATTTTCTTATGTACTGCAAAACAGTGTTTCTAAACTCAAACTTTATGTAATCTATTAGTACTAAAATAAAGGACTCATTAAACAAAGTACTCATCTATTTGTTGCAATGAGGGCATTTTCTAATATGCTCAAAGGATAAAATTAAAAATTAGCACAGATGCAGGAGAAGGAAGCTTTCTGACATTTTAATTCCACACCATGGCCAAGCAACATAACCCCCAGTGAAGACATTGAACAAATGCGGGAATCCTGTAAGAGCTTGTGATGCACAACTCATGTCACATTCTAGCTCTGTGCCCCTAGAAACCAATGCTTAAAGCAGTTCAGCCATTTAGTGCACACAGCTACTCCAGCACGTTCATATGCTGGTACACATTAACTTCTTTTGTGAAGTTGCAGGACTGATCTATCAGGTTACAAGTATAGTTGTATTGATGTAACTGGTGTCATGCTGAGAGGTACAACAATTTATTAACTGTAAAGTTCAGCTGATTCAAATACTTCATGAAGACTAAGCCTAAATAAAGCTGTCCAAAGCAACTTCTTAGCTTGATATTGCTTTCATCTGCCCACTCAATGTACCTCAAAATATGCATTACAAGTGGAAATGGAAAGTAGGTTGCTAGGCCATGTCAACTTGACATCAACAGAAAATTCCCCTTTACAGTGCTCAGCCCTTTTAGAGCTACTGCAGTCACTAAACCAATACAGAAGGAATGAAAGAGTATGAAAATGCCATACTGAAAAAGGATCTGGCTCATTCCTGTGTGTCCATTTAAGCTAACTTTTTTTTCAAGAGCTGAAAGACTTACACCTATCAGACTTCAGTGCCTGTCTGAAAAATGTGTGTGAATGGTGTTGTTTTCATTTGGCTACATAGGTCAACATGTTTTACATTCACTATGTTTATAAACTATTTGGTTATACATACCTGGTTTCCATCAATAGCATAGTCATACTTGGTTGCATATACCTTCCCCACAGATACAGCAATAGCATAAGCAACAATAGCAATGGAAAAGGAGGCTGCAATCATCTGGGAAAACAGGCTGACATTTGGAGGCTCAGGAGGCAAAAATCTAGCATTTAGAAAATATATTAGTGTTACCAACTTTGATTGAATTCTGTTCTTACCAGAACTGTCAAGGAGTTTGAGGCAGAGGCATACAGGTTGCTTATAATATGAAGTGTAATGTTTCAAGTTAATAAAAAGGTGGAAACAGCCCATTGACATACAGTACACGCTTATCTAGCTCACCCCAGCCCAAATCCTGATGCTATTAGTCAGCAACAAAGCTCCCATTGTTCTCAGCATGACTGAGATTTGGCCTTATGATAGCAAAGTGAAAAACTACATTTTTTGAAGCATCGAATAAAGAATGCATTGAATAGTATGATGAATTACATAAATATGTTAATGACACGTCATACTATTGTTAACATGTTTCTTCAGTAAGATCTCAGAAGCATTTTATCCCCTACTGTGTTTTCACAAATTTTAATTAATTAAGCCCTGAATACCAAATGGAATGTGAAGGTTACTACTGTGAAGTGCTCTGAATCTTTCAAGTGGAAGTCTCTACCAGTGTAATCCTCAACATCCTTGCTCCAATGCGTATGGAAGTGACAAAGTTGATTTGGATAACAGTAGCAGCATGAATAAGAACTGCAGTGGGATAACTCAGGATTACAGAAATTAAATCTAGGTAGAATTTCTTTATTAAAAATCCTTATTTTTTACAACCATTTTCCATAGTCTATAGTCACTTCATGAGCAGGAAGCAAATAATCTTCAGATGGACTTCATCAATTAGATAGACATTCCTAAGCCTGTTTTACAGAAGAAGGAAAGCTAGGCAACATATTTAGGTGGCATAATTGATAGAAGTAAAACTCAGAAAATCTCCATATCTGAGTTCTAAACTCAGGTTACAGCTCTCAATGTTTCTTTTATGCATTTTCTCTTACTACAGTCATTTTTAGCTGATTAAAATAGTACCTTTTCCCCCCAAAACAAAGACACTCACCCTCTTGGAATGCTCTTGACAATGCCTGCATTGTATTTTTTTTCCAAGTCGGCAGCATATGAAATGCCAGTGGCCACTATTGTCTGTAATAAAATAAAACAACAGTTTTAAGACTTAAAAAGAATCCCTGTCTTCCTCTAGCTAGACCCATCCACTTTATCTGTTTTCAGTTTTTGTTATGCCCCTTTGCTTACCACAATAACTTCTATGGGTATAGGTATAGGTATCTTGTGTTTGAACCGATCATTTATTTCTTTAACTACCATGCAGACAAAAATGGTGAGGAGTCCAGCAATAAGATCTGCAATGTTGGTGGTACCAATTTTTTCAAATGTTTCAACAAGAGTCTGAAAAATAAATATGACAACACAAAACAAACACATGAACACTTGAAGGATGTGCAAATACTCATGAGACAATCCAGACACATAGGGTTTTTGAGGAGGCCAAGTAAATTCTTCATTCAAGCCTGGAGAAGCCTGAGGAAAATGTATTGTCAAGATGCTACAGAATCAGTAAATGGATTTAATATATTCTATAATATATATTTAATAATTTAAATTATATTTAAAATATATTTAATAATTTAATGGAAAAAGCATAATTGCAAGAATTGTCCACATAGGGGGCTTCTGCTTCCCAGTTTTTAGTCAATTATTACTAAGTAAAAAGAGCTAACTCTCCACCTGTGTTTTACCTCTACCTGTATCAGAGCAAGGAAAGGAAGATCTATAGTTTCTTCACTTTGACAAATAGCAAGGGAGATTCTCATTTTTATAAAGAGAGTTGGCAGACTCATGAGCAAAGTTCTGTTTCACTGCATGCCCAGTACACGTGGTCCGTGCCTCACATGGTTCTTTTTTCTACTGCTGACTAACAGAGAATGAGTGTGAACACACAGGTCCTGCCTGGCTGTGGAGACTCCTGCACTTCAGAAAAGCAGCCACTATCCCAATCTACAGTAAATTAACCCTCCCAACAGAGTTCAGCCCCAGACTGGAGTACTCACAACTGGGCTGCAATAGGCAGCTCCCTTCTCTACCCTTCCTGTGCCCTTGCTTGATCCTATTGTTTATTACAAGTTATTGTACAGAGAAAACATGAAGGGATGATTACAGAAAAGTCACAAATACACCTCTGTCCTCCTCCTAAGCATCAGGGTAGTTCTCACTTGCCTCCTGTCTCCAAGAAAATGTAATCCTGTGCATAGTGAAGTACCTGTAGCAGAACTGGTAGAAAAGAGGCTAGAGCCACACTTCTTGTATCCTGGTCATCTCCCCCAGTAATGAGCTTTTGGTTTAAACATAAGAGGAGGTTTGTAGCAGCAGCACTACTCCTACCCTTCTGAACAGACTTTGGTTTGGAAATACAACATCTAAGTGCTTAATCAGCTATGTTTTCTAAGCTAAAGAAGCCTTCCTGAAACACTGAATCAGATGGTGTCCCTTGGTTGACTGAAGCCATTTCTTGCCCATTCTACTGTTTACTACAGATCCCATAAGAATGGCTGACCACCTCTTACACTGCTTCACTTCACAGGGAAACAGTAACTTCCTAACTTGGGTTGTGGATTCTGCTAATGCTGGATGCTTGCTGTTGCAGTCTGTTAAACAACACTATTGAAGCAAGTCCAAAACTTGCTGAAGCAGACACAGAAAATCACTGGTTGAGCAGACCAGAAATAACAATTTCTTTGCTCTACGTGCATCTGCAAACACATGTCCAGCTCACCTGTGACACCACAGAAGTTTTGAACTTTAACCTAAAAAGTCAGCATCCCATTCAGGCTTGCTGGAGCTGGAAGAACTATTTAGTCCTTTTAAAAAGTGTATTATACTAAATACAATACATTCAATAAACAAAGAGATGGAAAAAAAATGCTGGATTAACAAGTTCATCATTCTGCCAGATCAGCTGTAAGATCTCTTATACAGTACTTTGTCTCATCTAACTTTCCTTGTTCTGAGGGGAAGAGTTTTTATTAGTTCTGAAAAGGCCCATAAGATAATAACTTTTTTCCCCCACAAATAGTCCTCCAGATTTCTTTTTTAATTTTTACCTTATAATATAGTTATATTCATCCTACTATTGTTAATCTAGATGTCTGTTGTATTTTTGCTAGTCTGGTTGCCAGAACTTGCATGTAAAATCTCCAAATAATTGTTTTTCCCCTAGAACAGCCTCTTTTAGAAATCTGCTATTCTAATATGAAGTGCAATGGAAAATCTAAAATACTGTGAACCTGGATACTTTCATGCTGAAGTCAGTGACACAACTCTGAATAATTTTCCTGGAAAAGGATACTATTCTGTGACACAAGACCTCTAGGAATTCAGTATTTGGATAACACAGCCAAAACATTTCTCCATTTTAGCTATAAAATCTATAAATTTCTCCATTTTTCTATAAAATCAACAAATGGAGCTGTGACAGCAACAGTCAGCCTCACATTTGCTAACCATTAGGTACCTGGTCAAAGGCTGGGAATCTGCATCCTTTAGGTATTCACATGCATGGCTACAGTGTGAAATGAAGAATGATGCCCTTTACCAGAATGACCTGCTGTGTTTAAGTGTAAAGAGCCTTAGGACTGCCAGCTTTGAGAGATGACCTGACAGGGTCAATAAATGATCAAATGTCCTTCATAATAAGTGAGAAAGAATGGGATGAGACAAACTGTAATCTCCAGAAGTGAAAAACTGTTTTGCTGGATAATCACATTTAAACTTCATGTGAAAAAGTGCTGTCTGTAAATGACTTCAAGATGGCAATTAGACTTTCTGTCTGGGAAACCCCAAAGGCAGCTGCTTATAGCTCCACAGCTATAAATGAACAGCTGCAGATCTTAATGAAAGTGAGAGCTAAAGGAATGCCCTATACTTACCACCATATAAATGAACCATCCCTGTGTGAAATGGAAGCAGAAAATATGAAATTATATAAAAATATCTGTCATAAAACTAAAGCAAATTAGAAGGGCATACTTACATATATTATGGAAAGGACACCATTATAATTTTTAGTTGAAACATTCAGAACTATTTTCAGTTGTGACACAAGCACTTGAAAAGCAGCTGCAGTTGTGAATCCGCCAACTAGTGGATCTGCAAGGTATCTCACAATGAAACCAATCTGGAGAACTCCAAATATAACCTGGAAAGTTCATGAAGAATAACAGCTTATTAAATATCAAAAATGTACACTTTTATTTGGACATTTCTTATGCTTTGTTTTTTCTCTTTGTTGAAGCAGTCTTAGGTCCATATTTCCCCCATTTCAGCCTAGTGTAGCTTAGTATTGTCTATCCAAGGAAATAAAGGGACCTGAAGAAATGTGTGAAAGGAAGCTCCAGGATATGCACCATTAGTACTCGGTTTCATGCAGGTCTTCTGGTCTGCAATTGAAGGGCTGTTCTGTTCTCTGTGCTCCCAGTTATGCTGTCAGAGACTCTACAGAGGATAAGAAGCTTTTAAAGGTTTGTGATAACTTCCTTCATTTTCGTGTTTTACTACAGGAAAATGTCTGACTGCTGTAGTAGGTATTTTCCTGCCATTAACATTAAAGCAGGGTCAACCTTGTGTTTTCAAGTCAGCTATTTTACCTGTAAAATTCCAACCAGGAATGTGAGAGTACTAGCAATCAGCACTCTCTGTGCATCTCTGGATTCAGTGTCTATCAGTGCCCCAGTGCCATTAGTCCCTGTAGCATTACTGCCTTCTATGAGAAAATGCTCATCAGGGGCCATGCTCAATACAACAGATCCCACCATCAAACTGACTACTGGGAATGGACCTGTAATGACAGACAGAACACACTAAAGATTAACACACATTGAAAAAATGCATTTATCAGACTAGACAAGAAACTCCAGGTTAGAAAAACCATGTAAAATTGTAACTGGGATACATTGGTACTATTAGGGGACCAAGAGCTGCAGGCACTGCATACATATAACAAAAATACTGCACCTTCCTTAAATACTGCTCCTTCTTTAAATAATTTACATTTTACATACAGATACAAGTGTGGTTCCATGCTTTGCTTGAGCCAATTTAGGGCTGTACCAGGGCCAAAGGGGCAACATGTTCAACATGATCCAACCACCTCCTGTATATCAGCATCACAACCAGACAATGTAGATCACCAACACCGGTGAAAGCAAGGTTTATATCTTTAAGTTTTGGGGTTTCTTTATTTGCTTGTGGTTTTTTTGGTTGGTTGTTTTTTAGTCATGGTTAGTTTTCAGCTGGTCCAGCTTGCCACATGATCAGGGATCTCAACACCATGGTTGTGGCAGGAACATGATCCAGTGGGTAGGACCACATCTTTTGGTAGTATTGTGCTATTACTTTGGCTAAAGATGACTGAAACTATACTTTGGGCAAGGTACAGAGAAAGTGATCATTGTGTCAGCAAAACAATCTAAAAGTAATCATATTTGTTTCAGTTATTTACTAAAATTATGCAGAAAAGGAAAATGTCTCAAAGAAGGTTAAGTTAATTTTACAGGTACCTTAGAGAATACTTCATGAATAAGAACATTGGGAAAAGCATAAAAAAAAAAGGAGTGTTTGATAATTTAGAAAGTAGGAATGCCACCATAAGTAGACATAACAAATCAGATCTGGATAGCAAATGTGAGCTGCTTGGTAGGGTAGGAAGTGGCTAACAAAGTTAAGCAAACATACAGAGATTTTTGATGCAGCAGAGAAAAAAGTTGATGAATAAGGGTAGTATCATGCCAAAGCTCTGGGAGGGGAAAACAATGTATTTCTTGGTAGATATGAACAAGGAAAGACTACATTTTGTTAGAATGAAGAAGAAGGAACTTCAGTGATCACACTGTAAAAGAATTTTAAATGCAAGAACTGACAGGAAACAAACCTCATATTCTAAAGAAAGTATTCAGAAAGAATCAACAAGGATTACCCATAGCCTTGATGTGAGGACCTAGAGTGAGGCTGGAGTGGATACACAAGTTCTGGGTCTCCATGACAGGCAAGAAGAAGATACTGTCCACAGTAATGAAAAAAGGATGCAGCAAGTAAGGCTAAGTAGAGAAGACTAAAAGAGCTCTGTTTTAGCCATCTTGAGCTTTAGCTGATAGATGAAATGTTTGTCATTCATACTGCCTACTGAGGCCTTCATGTTGTCATTTCTTGCATAGAGTGTAGATTTAAACTTCAGCACAAATTCAAGCAAAAACTAAGGGCATACCTGAAGTTAGCTATTATGCACAATTGCCTGTATAAAGAAGAAATAAGCTTTAATTTCCCAAGATCCATCAATACTAATATTCACCACAGCAAATTTGTCTCAGAAAATAGTTATATTGTATGAAATATAAATGTCTGCAGTAAGGATTAGCACTTTGTAATAGATAATTCACTGTAACTTGAACACATGCAGTTACCAACTGAGATGTGCCTTGATGTTCCCAGGAAAAAGTATGTCAGGATGGGGAAAAAAGCAGAATAGAGACCAAATCCAACAGGGACTGCAACCAGCAAAGCATATGCCAAACCTGAAATGATAGATCATCAAAATATCACATTTAAAATCTCTCAGCAATCTACTATCTTGTCTAGAACAGACTTTCAGAAAGATTTACTGCTTTGGTCCAGATGCACTTTAGAATACGTTTTGTCTGTAAGTCATTTGCGGGCGTGAGTGAGTGAGTGAGTGAGTGAGTGAGTGAGTGAGTACTGAGGGCTGTAAATGACTGTATATCCCATGCTGGTAGCTGAATACCAGAGTAAGTACTGAAAGATGTTCCTATATTTGCATAGGTAGCCCCATACACAGGCTGAGATAGGAAACTTAAGTAAGAACATTGTTGCAAGAGAGCTTGCCTCTAGAGAGAAAAGGAGGATATGTGAAGGTTCTAGTTACAGACAGAAATTTCAAGGGCAAGACTCTGAATTATTGCATGACAAACATGCTGCAGAGTATCTTCAGCTCTTGTGAAAATAGAGCCACTTCTTTTCCCAGTAGCAGCTTAAAAACTAATCTACCAATAGTAAGTCATATAAATTTGAGAGTCTCAGTTCTTCTTCCTTTGCATACCTGAGCAAGATGTCAAATCCAGCAAGCAATAAAAAAAAATTGCCTTCAAAATCATATCCCTGTTGGCCAGAGTATAGTATTCTCCTTCAAATATTCTCCAAAACCCATCAAGAGTTCAAACAACTGAAGTCCTGGTCTTACTACTGTGGGTGATGGGAGGACTGTGAGCAATACATGCAGTTGCTGGGAATTAGGGACTTCAGGGGCCTCAAGATCCCAGAAGCCTTTATTTTTTGCAAATATTTTGGCCAATTTTTCCTGTAATGTATGCTCTAAAATTTCAGATTTTTTTTTTAATTATAGCTAGGTGTAGGTTTGCATTAATTTGGGTTTTCCCCTTTTTTTTCTACTTGTTTTTTTTAATGCACAGGTGGGAGACCAGACAGTATATTTAAAAATTTTGTTTTACAAATGGATTCTAATTAAGACAAAATCAGGGCACTGAAAAAAAAAAAAATAAGTAAGGAGGTTACAGTATAAGCACAATAGTAATTATAAGTAATATGAAAGGTCCATCCAGCCCAGTTCATTTTAAAAAGGCACAGGGATCCTGTAACTGTGCCACTACCTTCAGCAAAGATCTTCCAGCTCTGACATTCTTCTTTGGGAAAGAATCACTTCCTTTATTTCTCAGATCACCCCCTGCCTGGGGCAGAAGTTTGTAATGCTTTTTTTTTCTGACAGTCTCTGCCTTCCTAGCATGCTCCAAGGGAACAGACAGGAGGGAATACTTGTGTCTAATCGGGAATGCGTAAACTGCTTTCTTTGTTCCCAATGTAAATCTTTGTCCCCTTCTGCAAACACTTAATTTCCATTGAGGGAAAGTGTGGGGTTGTCACAGCTAGTTTTGCCTGCTGCAGTCCTAAAAAAAATTGTGAAAATTGTGAAAGATTAAAGAAATTAATGGTGAGATTAAAGAAATGAGTGTGGTGGATGTGTCAGGGTTATAGTCAGTCTTGTCTTAGATGGATGCTGCCTCAGGCAGGATGGTTCTGCCCTCTGAGTCTTCCTTAAGTAGCTCATTGGAACAAATTTCTGCCATTTTCCTATTTGTTCATCTGCAGAAAGCTTTACTAATAAGAAGAATAAGGAAGTAAGGAAAGCTTAATATTGCAAGCCATGTACTCTAAATATTCATCAAGTTAATTTTTTTTTAAAAATGTGAATACATCACCACCTCTTTGAGGGTTGTCTTCTGCAGAGACCTGAACAACCTTAGGAGGTGAATTTCAAAAAGGAGTAGATATCAAGGTTGATTATTTTAGGTGAATAACTAGATTTTTGTAGGCAGTTGCAGAAGAACTATAGGCTTAAACAACCCAGAAAGAGAAATAAGACCACACGACCTATCTGATTTATCACAATGTAATTAAATTTTTAAATATCAAAATAAATACTCTTTGAGTAAAGAAGAAAAGTTAAATACATCTTTATAGCACATCACAGGAAATTTAAATCTTCTAGCCGAGGAAGGAAAAAGGAATAAATTAAAACCATAAATTATTCATTGCAAAATAATACCTAATATCTAGTATTAAATAACAAGCTTCAGATTTGTAATTCCACCTGCATAACGTCCCCGTGTTCGGCCGGCTCCCTTATGGGGACGTCCCGGGGAGCGGAGCGCCGGCATGCCCGGCTTTACCTTGCAGGGTGGCAACGAGGCCGGTGCTGAGCCCCGAGATGATGTCGCTGATCAGCCACTCTTTCACCCGGTAGTTGGGCAGCCACTCCAGGATGGGCAGAAAGGACTTGGCAATCTGAAATGCCCTTTTCCTTGAACATCTGCGAGAAAACAAGTGATGAACGCACCCCACGGAGCTGCAACCGGAGCGCCCCAAGAGCCCCAGAGTGACAGAGAGCTGAGTGATGCACATTTAAATTTCAGGGGCAGTGGCTGTCACAGTCCCGTCTTCCAGACAGGGACGGGGCACGAAGTGGTGTCAAAAGAGGGCTCTCTGAGGAAGCAGCCCGCGGGCAGCTGCGGTACGCAGGGGAGCCGGGACGTGCCCGCAGCCCGGCGTGCGGGGCTCTTCATCCCTCGGCGGGTGGAGTTTGTGGCCCCGGGACGGCGCCCCCCGGCTCCCTCCCGCCGCTCGGACCCACCTGCAGGCCGCCTGCGCCCGCTCGCGGAGCGTGGGCGGCAGCGGCGGCCGCCGCTCGTTCTCCTCCTGGAAGCCGGGCTCGCTGTAGATGGGCCGCGCCACCACGTAGTGGCTGAGCTCGGGCAGCGGCTCTGCCGCCCGCCCGCCCGCGGCCATGGCCCCGCCTGAGGCGGCGGGCGGCGAGCGCGGCCCCCCCTGCCGGCCCCGCCGCCGCGCCCGCGGCCCCGCAGCGCTGTCCGCGTCCTGAACCGCGGCTCCGACGGCTCTGCCCGCTCCCCGGCCTGGGGCAGGGCGAGCCGGCCCCGCCGCAGCCGCATTTATACGGCCGCCCACGGCCCGGCGCTTTATTTACGGGGAAACAGAGAGACCCGGCTCCGGGCCGGCCCGGGCGACGCCTCCGTCCGCCCTCCCCCCGCCGCCCGGTGCCCCCTCGTCGGCCCTGCTCCGGCCGGCGCTCCCCGAGCCACAGCGCCCGTCCCCTCGGGCGGGGGCTGCACTTCAAAGGCGGCGGGGGAATGTCTGCGGGGCGTGCGGAGCGGGGCTTGCTGCACGCACACGAGCCCGCGACAGCTGATGGCCTCTGCCCCGAAGAGCCACCTGCCCGGCGGCGGCCGGCCAAAGTGCTCGCTGTTAAGGCGAGCCTGAGGGAACGAGATAGGACCAGCCGCTCTCGCAAGCCGCCTGGCCCGCACAGAAGCCTCCTTAGAGTTCCCAGAGCCCTGCTGTGTCCCACGACCCAAGTATTGAGAGTCATCTCCTTGCATAGATATAACTGCCTAATAAACAGCACCTGCTCTCCAAACCACCCCGAGCTCACGCAGGAGCCTCGGTGGGAAGAAGTGGCTCAGGCCCCACAGGCTATTTGCGTCACACCTGAAAGGACAGAAGGTGGCCCAGGGCTGCAGCTTCTGGTTTGCTGAAGGAGGCTCGTAGGGAATGAGCTACTTGGCAGCCCTGTCATAATTTAGAATTACAGATAACGCTAGGGCTGAAAAGATCAGTCCTGCATGCTGAATACTGCTGGCTACATTTCAGCTCTTCTACCATACATATGGAAGACAGCCTAGCAAAGATGTTGCAGGAGCGAAGCACGAGTCCTCCTCACCAAGAAGACCTCCTGAAATAAGAATCGGTGCCAGTGTTTCAGCCAACATCGAAGAGATGCTGAGGGCACACACTGAGGGTACAGCACCAAGCAAAATATTTGTTCAATGAACTGCTCAGGCATGGAGTTGGTTTCAAAGCAATTAAATATAGTCCTAACTTCAAACGTGTTGAAGGTGGCATTATTAAAATGGAAAGAACCTATTTGCTGAAGTATTTTTTGGTAGGGTTAATACAATTCAGGTTTCCTAACTCTGCAACTGGCTTCCCCTCTGCTGCACTCTAGGGAAATCTGGGTAAACTGCTGACCAGTTTTGATCTGAGCAATGTTGCATCCAGCAGTTAAGCAGCCAGCTTCCTAAAACAAGTACCAGCGTTTTGTAGAAACCTGTAGGCATGGCAGTCGAGTCAGTAAAAGCTGCCTTGTTCTAGAGGAACAAGGAAAGTGGTCTGATGCAAACGTTACTTAATCCAGGGTAGGAAAGCTTTCAGATTTTCTCATTAGCAGATAGTATAGGGAAATGGAAGTAATATTGGAAAACACACATTAGACATATCCTAAAGCACATACTGAGAACTGAGCTGCCATCAAAACTGAGTAACATATTAGGTTAGAATCCACTCCAGATAAAAACGGAGCACCATGAAAAGCAGTTTTGAAAACTAACTTTAAGAAGCTGTTGTGGTAACATCATCTTAGTTCTAAAATTAATACATAGACAATGAAATTACTCCAGCAGGTATAATGGCTTCTACGCTAATCAGCAAAATAATTTGCAGGAACCCAATGTAGATGCCTTATAATTACCACATAAACTCAGTTTCCAGACTGGCTGTGTATTACATATTATTTTCTCCTAGAATGTCCATGAAACTACAATTATCTTTTTACTTATATAACTAGGATTTTAGAGAACTGTGTGATAGCAAGAACAAGTACTGAACAAGTAATTAACACAGGAAGGGTACAGTAGAAGAATCTGAATTGACTGTAACTCCCACTCCTTTCAAATTTGTTTCCTGCAGCACATGTCTGTCTGAACAGTACTCCAAGCTTCCACACCTCAGGTGATGAGATGCAGTAGGAGCTCCTGCAGGTGAGAACTCTGTAGGACCATGAATATTGGCAGGACAGAAGTATCCAAGTTTAAGGACAAGAGGTTCCAAGGGGGGGGGGAGTGGTATGTGTGTGTGTAAATCTCCAGCTGTGTAACACAATGCATTTACCAGAATTTGAAAAGAATTATTTGAGGAAGAGGGTAAGAGAAAGACTGTAAACTGTAGCTCAGAATGGATCCCAGATGGATACACAGAGACACATCTATGTCAAATGAGATGCCATGTGTTTCTGAACTGTGATGTTGCTGACCCCACTCAGGATGGATCTCCCTTGCTCTTACCTATAAAGCTAGAAGGCAGGCTCTTAGTTTTTAATTTTTCAACTTTACCTTTTTTATTTTGTTGGTTGGGTTTCTTTTGTGGAGGGTCTTTTGTTGATTTTTTTGGGGAGGAGTGTTAAGGGGTTTTTTAGCTTGAAATCTGCTTCTGAATCCTTTTGTTTACCTTATTATTAGCTATTATTTTCTAATTAGTTCATGTTCACTTTGTACTTGGTATGAAACAAACAACCTAGGACAGATACACAGCCTGTTTCCAAGACTCCTACTTCACTGTATGCTCTGTTTCCTTAGACCTCTAATACCCAAATCATGTCTGGAGAAGCATCAAAGGTTCTTAAGATTTTGTCCTTACTGGCCAAGAATAACAGTTCCTCTCTTCCTCTCACATTGTCCATTCCATACCCTGTTAAACTCGCAAAGAAAGGAGTAGTTTAGCACCTTCTTATTCCATAGTCACAGGAACAGGGATTTAAACCTCACACTTAGATGCAGCATATGGTCTCACTGTGTAGGTGAGAAGTTATTACACTAACTTGCAAGACATAATTATCACCAAAGCTACTGCCTTCTTCTTTGTTTTCAAAGACAAGAACAAATCGAATCAGGCTACACAGACAGTGTGACTTCAAGCAGCAGGACAAAGGGTTAAAGCAACAGCTATTTATGTCAAGAGTCTTGCAGACATGCTTTTACTACAGCAGTAATTGGTGTCCAATTTCCAGATGAGTTTGAGAGATCCTTCCCATATTCATGTTCCCTGGTAGCTTCTTTTTGGCATCTCCTCTCTTCCAAGAGACACACTAGAGCTAATATCCAACTTTAGTCACTAAACATAGTGGGGAGGTTCCCACTCTCTCAACCCTGATGCACCCAAGTATGCTTGAGAATCCAACCATCCCAGGTGCACTTCATGCAGACCAAGACCACCTTCACACGGTCCTGCAGGGAAACTTTTAGCATGTATAGTCCTAGGCTGTATAGTCTGCATCCCTCTCTGCTTCCCTCTCCCACTACAAAATCCTCTCAAGGCACTTACTCTTGCAGGTGGTAGAAAAACTTCTTTTGGACCACAGCTGCACTTCAGAGTGGACACAAAACTAGAGGGACTCTTGTTTTCCTCACAAATACACCTTGCAATGCTTGTCCCTATTTGTACATTATCTCATAAAGAAAACACAAGTGTTAAATTTCATAATAGAAAACATTCCACGTTATTCCTGAACTGAGGATGCTCAGTTCTAGAATTATGTTTTCAGACATTCCACAATTAATGCACACAGCAATAGGCAGCAGAAAGTCCTGAGGGACAGGAATGACATGACTGAGAGCTGATTTTCCAACTTATCTGTAAAATTACTCATATTAGGCTGTAACAGGACCCAGATTACAGCTGACAGGGGCATAAGCACTGTCCAAAGGCAAGGCAAAATGAGGGCTTCTGTCTCAAAGAGTAAATTCAGAATTTCAAGGAACACTCGAGAATTGAGGCAGTCATGTAGTACTTTTACAGTAACTTAACATTTGGAAAAACAAATGTTATTTCAATGCTGAGAGAAAAGCTGAGCTTTCACCCTTTACAAGAAGCTAGGAAAGCACAGTGTCTTTTCAAAGAGGCTATGTAGCCAGGGACTACTGTGGCAGCAAACACACAGGGAGTCTTAATGCAAGGGTACATTTTCAGAAAAGACTGTGCACAATTTATATTATTAAGGAAGATGTATTGTCGCATGTTTGTTGTAAAAATAAAAACAGAGAAAAAACATCCTGCCTAGCTACAGGTGCTTTCATTTAAGGTAGCACCAAAGCATGCAGCCAGGTCTATTAATATTCAAGTCAGCTCTCATGCACCCACCATGACCTCACTGCTTTCTTGACTCAGCAGAAAAGAGGGTTTATGAAAAAAATATGGAAACACTCCTCAAATCTTTTTTTGAAAGCTACTGTCAACTAAACCTGTGTAAATATTTTTAGAAAAATCTCTGCCATGCTTCCCCGCTGAAATATGGAAAATGCACATTTCTACATTTGTAAAGAGGGAAAAAAGGCTCTGAAATACCAGGCAATTACTTTGACATTATTTAGAGTATAAAGGGCTCCAAATTCTTACTTCTGGAGACATACTCAGAATAAATTAACTATCCAACCAGAGTACAAAAGTTATTTTCATTCCACCAGTATTAGTGGACATTTAACTTTTTTCAACCTCTTTCCCACAACACAGGCACATGTGACCAAAATGTGACCCAACAGCCTGAAAGATCAGGAGATAAAAGCATGAAATTTTGATCCATTCTTTCCCTGTATATCATCCATAACTTAAAATATTACCAATGTGAGAACTGTAGTTAAAGTTAATTAACCCAGGCTCCCACAAGCCCTGAAAGCATATAATGTACAATAACACAAATGCAAAGTATTCACAAGGATTTGCCATCTACTAGAATTTCAGATACACTATTTAGACTTATAATTTTACATAACCTGTGTTCTTTCCAAGAATAGAGTTCTACATAGCAGAATCTACAAAATAATTTTAATCTGAATAACAGATTATTTTTCTGTGAACAAGTCCAGGACTCCAAAGAGCTGGCAGTGTGATAATGCAACTAAGTCAAATGGGCGTGACTATCCACAATAGACAAGTACAAAAATGATGATTATCATACTCTGTGACAGGGAAGCCTGACACAGGATCCTAGTAACAGACATGACAGAAGAAGTGAATGGAGGCAAAATACAAAGTCTGTATGTTTAAGGAATCTCCAATGCAGGGAACATTTCCCTGTGGCCCAACATCAAGATTTTCTGTGTAATGTATTACAGCATGTATCTATCACGTGTTGCATGCATGTTGCATGTCTGAAAATACCCAGCCTCATTCCAGGTCCAAGGAAACAGTGCATACCACCCTGCACTCCTTCACACTTCAGTCATGCTCTACAGCAAAAAACTGTGTAAAGCATTCAGAGTTCCTTCTCAAGGAGAAATATCAGTACTATCACTGCATTCACAGCCATCCATTTTTTATTCCACACTACTTTTTAAGATAAAGTTATAAGGATGAAAAGTGCACAACATCATGCATTATAAGCTTCTAATTTTCTACTCTATTATCTACTTATACTAGCAGAAGTGTTTGAAATATGAGTAGACAACAGTAAATAATAAGCAAGAGTTATTTGCTTTTGCTTGGTGTCTTGAAGTAAGAAATATGAGGTTTTTTGCTCTGTTATTAAAACCAACACTTGTTGTTACACCTCCAAGGCTTACAACCATAGCTTTTGGATTTGACTGGCGATAACATTACACAACAATTTAGAATATTTCAGAAAGGGGTGGAAGGAAAAAATAAAACCAAAAAAGATGCATTCAACTACATCTTCAAAACATGTGTATGCAGGAATGAAAAATCTGTAACTTTTCCTGGAAGTTTTTATAGGAATTAAAGAAAAAAAAATAAAATCTTGAGTGTCACAGAATCTCTGAAAACACATTCTGTACTACTTCAGCAAGGATAAAGTATTTTTTAAAAACACATGCCTTCTTATTTTATATGGTATGTTATTTTGCCTTATACTATTTGATAATCTGTGTTTAAATTCTAAACTAAACAAATCCTATTTCCAGAGCAAGCAAAACTACCACTATGAAGACTGGATCTTCAAGAAGAGTTAAACATCACTAAGTTAGAAGTATATTTTGTTCCTAGTGCATGTAATTATTAACTATGATGAAGCAGTATACTGGGAGAGATTTATAAGAATAAATCCAGAAACCATGAACTTAAACAATCCTTTTAATAAAACAAACATATCAAACTTTCAAATATAAACTGGAACCAACTAACAAATTAACTCAAAACAACTTTCTGAATACCAAAAAGGTCTTATGCAAAACAGTGCACATTTATTTGAGGTATTGTATCCATGAAAACAAAACAAAACAAACCAAACTATCTAAATTTAAAAAGATTTTTTACTTAGCGAGGCAAAGGAAGTTAAGTAGTACATAAGGAATAAACCAATGTAAACAGTGTAAAAATAAAGACTGCTAATACCAGCCAACCCAAAACTGAAATATCCCAATATATTAAAGAAAAATAAACCAGAGGCATGCAAAATATTGTTTGTTAAAATACACTCAAATCCATGTGGCTAAAGTGAATATCACAAGCTAGTGAGGTGGATTGCATTTAGAATTGCACTGCATTTAGAAATGCAACATTTATTTTCCTTAGACTGATTGTCATTCAGTTTTCCACTGATGAAAAGCTTTCAGCCTTCTTCAACCCACTGGGAACTGAGCTTTTAACACTCCAAACATGTGCTGCAAATGAGGTTTAAGTAATTGTTTTTATGATCTAGTGTGATATAGAACCTCACTCAAATGCAACAAGCAATGGTGATCTGTTACCATCATGGGAAGAAAAAACTTGGAAAACAGGTTGCTCCAGGTGGAGTTCAAAGATTTTTGAGTTTCTCCTCACAAGAGCAGTGACAAACTCCATGGTAAATCCGGTAAGCCACTTAGCATTTTATTTGCAACGCAGAACATTTTGGCAACTGATTTATTAGAGGAATCTGAATAGTGACCTGCAATGCATGTGCTTTTCAGAAAAACCAAGTTTTGTTTCAGGTATGGATCAGGAACATCAACAGCACAAGACTTTTCTCATTCAAGCAACTGTAGTGATGCCATCCATCTTAGATGCACTTACAGATCTTTCTTATCTTCTGTTTTATTTAAACTTTGCTGAAAAGAGACAGATTAAAAATAATTTAAGTTTGGCAAGATCAGAAACCACTGACTCCAGACACCATATTTTGCCTTTTTGCAGTCACACCTGATTTGTTCACCATCCACCTTTCTAAGCTGTAGTCCCATCAACACTGCCCCACAAAACACCTGAGCTGCTGCTGCCAGCAGTCAAGGCTGTGCAGCCTAATTCTGCTCCCTTTGGTGTTACAGCTGAGCTGTACAGCAAACTCAGCAGAAAACACTTTCTGCTATCAACTCATTTATCCTTGGGAGCTGCATCTACTGTGTGCTCAGTACCTTCTGTTCTTTCCACTCAGGGGTAAACAGAAGATGGTAAGGATGTGTGTTTTACACCACAAGTCTGTTAGAAATGCAGCAGGACTACTATGGCTCATTACACAGGGAAGCACAAAGACAGGCCATGCATGGTGGTCTTGAATTGAACACAGAGATCAGTTGAGCAATCTTTGTAGAAGTACAGGGTGAGGCTGGGAATGAGTAAGTGGTTTCACAGAGTACAGGAAAAAAACATAACCAGGTCAAAACTGCCTTTTCTTTATTAATACAGGACTGAACAACTCTTCATGAAAAGCAGGTCACCGTAATTTTAATGATCATTTATTTTCTCCCAAGATCACTACTTGTAAATAGGCTAATTTTAATTTTTACTGCATTTTGCTCAAGACAGATGTTGGGTATGGAGCATATGAACACCTGTCAGACAACTTAAAATACAGACTCCCAGTTCTACCAGAAATACTTACTGTGTATCTATCAGGTATTATAGCCATGCACATAAGAAACTCAATCAAACAGCTAAATGAACTTTTCCTTAATATGGTTTTGGTTTTTTAAAATTATTTAGTACTTCAGTTTCAGTTTTATAGTAGCCTGTTTTTAGGCTAGGCTGTTTGTTGGGTTTTTATCCTTGTATATCAACAGTATTGCAACATTTATAATCCAGGATTGAAAAAGCATATTTTAAGAGTAAATAAAATAAAATAACTTTTACAAAGTAGTGTATTATATACTACCCTTGTCACACACACACCCCTCCTATAATTTTCTTGCAGAATTTCGGTTTGATCATCACATTCAAAACCATCTGAATCTTACTTTCCAAGTAACAGTAAAATTGAAGCTAATGATAACCTGAGCTTTGCCAACCAAAGTTCAAAAAAGAAAATGCTCATCACTTTGCAAAACAAAATTCTATTTTGAAGAAGTTTAAGGAATGCTGGTAATTGTAATTTTATGCTACCCTAAGAGATTCTGGTAAATTCCCTTGCACAATAGATACCAACAAATAGAATTTTACTGGTACAATTTCAAAACACAGTGCTTGTATGGTGATCCAGAGCCACCTACCTGAAGCTGTTCAAATTCTTTCATCAGATGATCGTATTCTCTTCTAAGGCCCTCAGACTGCTTTTTAACTGTAGCCACTTCAGTTTTTGCCTTATGGAAAGCTGTAAAATACCATAATTGGTGTTTTAATTATTACATGTATTCCTGCAGTTTCTCAGAACCCTAGAAGTGCATTAGAGCTCCACTGCAGTAGACAGTCCTTCCTCTAAAAAAGCTTAGAATTCAAAGCACAGCATCACAGATGGACCCAGGAAGAGAAGTTTAGGACAGAGAGCAGAAAGAGAATGGCCAATGTTCAGAAAGATCAGCACAAGAAACAGGATGGTAAGGGGTGAGACCAATAAACTCCTGAAAGAGTTAGACTAGTATGTGATGACTACAGTGTTCTGTCACATTGCAGGAGACAGTTCTAGAAAAACAAAACTCTGCAACCCCAAAATCAAAACTGTCAGACATCTTTAGAAGAGGAGGGAACTCAAACACTGGGCAAGATTTTCACACAGCAACTGAGACCATGTACAAAACATGGTAAAGAGGAAGATGATACATAATTATAGGAGCACAGACCTCACCTTCTCACCCTGCTCTGAATTTTACCATGCACGAGTTAAATGATTAGCAGCATCAGTTTATGGATGAAAAGGCAGAAATGGTGGTGTCTGGATAAACAATTCTGAACAGGTTTTTTACATGAGAAAAAACAATTATTACTCTATTCCATCTCAAATAAACTGAGAGCACATCTATACTGCAGTACCAGATAGCCTAGGACTCCACAGGGGCTATTTTACAATGCAAGATAAAACACCACAAAGTGCCATAAAGCCATTAGTCCTAAGCTGTTACATAAGGTCATTTAGACATTTTCATATTCCTCTGCTATAGGTATCTCAGGGATTGTTATATTTCTCTGATGCAGCACCACAGACATAGTCTAAATCGTTATCTATTCATGTGAAAACAAAGAAATGTTGCTAATGATCTAGTAGAGGCTGCCTCACATGGCCACTTAAACTCAAACAACTAAATCTGATGATACAAATTAAAAAAGAACATTTGCAAATTTCCTTGTTCCATAAGTGTGAATCTATCCTTTGACTGTGAACTCCCTGAGACTCTTCTTTCTCAGAGACCTCCATTGGACTCAAGAATTGCAGCACTTCTAAAAACTTCTAAAAGCCTATGCTGAAAAGATGGGGAGCTAGATGTGGTTTTTGTTAAGCACTGAGTTACAAACAGTCTGGTATGAACCAGATTTCTCTGTGGATGCTAGTTCCTGAAACATCAGGAAATGAGATTTGACCACTCTCTTACATGCAAGAAGGAGAACTCCCTCACCCAGAATTTCTGCTATTTTTAAATAATTAATTTGAATGTATACATGAAAAATAATTCTCATTTCAGAACTCTGCAAGTGGTTTTCCTGTAACAGGACTTTTACCTATCCTGAAATTCTGACTCATAAGAGTCAATAACACTTCTGTCTATTGATTCCAACATGATTAAAAAGCCATTGTTTCTCTTTAAATCCTTTCTTTCATTTCCATATTCTTACACAGTTTTCCTTCATCCTTTAAGTCATTCTTGACAGTATTAATACAGATTTTCTGAAGGTTTTTTAGTATTTGCAATAACTTTGATTTTCACACATGTGACAAGTCAAACCCCACTGCATTTTGTCTTTCTCTAATCTCGGTACTGTTTAAAATATTCAACAGTAAAATCTGGATATCAATAAAATAAACTTGTGACAATTTGATAAGCTTCTGAATTTTAAGTTGTAGACAAAAAAACCCCAACATGTGCTACTTCACTTCACTTCTCCAAGAATCTTCTAATTAGAAAGATAAATCTTGTTTTTGTTTGAACATTTCTGTACATTGTAAAAATTAATATCTCACTTCTGAAAAAGTTGTAACCTGAAAAAGTTGTAACTCCATGTAATTGATATAATACTATTTAGTTATTTATAAGTAGCATCACAGTATTTTAGTTGCAACTAAAAACTACTTTATCTTTAAAACATGAACAAAATATCTAAAAGTATCTACAAATCAAGCAAGCAAACAAGCTACTGCATTGTTTTAATGTTTTGACCAAAACAGATGTATGACACAAATACCTCACCTAACCCTAGAAGAAGAAAAAGCAAAGAACAGATTGTCCTTTCCACCTGTGTTGGCTATGGACAAAAACCCCAAAACATCAACAAACCACCAAATCCAGACTCATTCCTGTTGGGGCCACAAAATTAAAGGAGCATCACATCTTTGACAACATGAATTCCTCAGTGCATCAATTTCCCTGGATGCCTTGTGAAGCACCAGAGTGTCCACACACCAGTGCCCAGCCCCTCTGCAGCCGCACGAGCACCGCAGTGCAGCCGCGTTCATCAGGTACACTGTTTGTCATATGGATCCCATCATATGAACATGGATCCAGCAGGAAACAGGAGATCCTTTGTGTGCACAGTACACTCAGTTATTATTTCTGGTTTCCATCTGGCCTGTTACTTTGCCTCACAGAAGCACAACAGCTGGACTGGCAGCAAGCAAGTCCCCAGAGCTGACACCTCCCACCAAGTCAATGCATGAGCAGGCAGGAGGTGAGGATGCTGCTTCTACATGAATGCACCCATTGAGGGGAATAATCAGTTAATTCCAAACAGGGAATCCAGCCTCTCCAATACTATGAGAGGTACGCTATCCTTTTCCATTCTTCTCCTTACAGAACAATCAACAAACTATTCCTAGGCCATTGTTTCAATGGAAGACATTTGTGGAAAACTACATCCCTTTACACTTATGTGTGACTGAAAGTCCATAAACTAATGTAACATGTATGGTCTGAGAAAAGTAGAGGAGTGTCTTTTCACCACATTCTCTGAATCCTAGTCCAGGAGAGACAGTTTACTTCAGATTGCTCTGAATTCTAAGGATGAGGAATAAACTGCTCTGAGGAGCTACATTACCACAGCAGTTGTAGCATTTCTATGATCTTCTCATTTCAACAACGATGGAGAACCTAACACTAAAACAAAAACCAAACAGTAACAGAAACAACTAATAATACTTTGTGCATTTCCTTGCACAACTACTAGTCCTGGTCTGACTAAATCACTTGACTTACAGCGCTTGCTACTAAGGAAACGATCTGGAACTTACATTAGCATTGCGCACAATACAAGCCTACAACCCAAATGATTTGGACTAGTTGACAAGTAAAAAAGAGCCCTCTCTTAAAAAAGTTTTCAAGTTAAAAAAGAGCTATTCACATTTAAGAATTTAGGCACTGACGGCACAAGAGATTTGCCAACAAATACGCTGTAAGGCTGGGAACACAACTCCAGTCAAGTAACTCCATACTAATCCTGAATTCTCTTCTCAAGATATAATGGTCAGAATTTAAAATGAGAAGGCAGGGACAAAAAATTTACAGATTTGCTTCAAGTACCTTTAGCAACCTCAAATGAAATTTTGTTACAAAAGGGATGTTACAGCATCATGGGATGGCATAAACAACCTTGTGTAATAAACCCATGATTGCTGTATGCAGCCATCTCTTCCAATCAACAAATGTGAGTATCAACTCTTGCTGCACGTGACACTGCAATGGCTCCCACCCTTGGTTATCATCTCACAGTTTTGTACAAAGTACAGTTAAATAAGACAGACCTTGTTTCTCAACTTCCCTCTGCCTTTGTCTAAGTCGCTAAAGACTGTGGCCAGTTCTTTAAACTTGTTTGTTTTTAAAAACTGGAGTGCATCAGTTAAGCTCAGTGTAGTTTATCTGGCACTAGCCTACCCAGCAACACCAAGGCCAAACTGAACTTCCCCTTGCATCAGTTTTATGAAATGCATTCCCAATGTCTGTATTTTTTAGCACATTTCAAACATGTAGTAATCTTCACAATTAAGTGAGAGCTGTACAGCTGTACGTGCATACCTTCTACAATAGCCAACAGTTAAGAAGTTATTTCAAAACCAGCCCTCCACATGAATTGTTGCTCTCTTCCTGTCTCCTACAACACTATGCAACCATGAAACAAAGAACACTTGCACAAAACAAACCTCTTTAAAGGATGCATGGATGTTCCATTAGAATTTCCTCCTGCCCTACCATATGCCTATAACAACAATATATAGGCAAGGTATTTTCAGAAAAAGTTGAACTGAAGTTCAAGAGCACCTAAATGACTTTGATGAGCCAGTACATATTTCATGAAGCTCTGTTCCCACCCCAGCACAAGGACCACTATAAGGGTAAGGACAAAAGGCTTTATGAAACCTTTCTCTCAGGTCTAACCTCATGCCCAGTTGCATTTGTTTTGCTGTGGTTTTTTGAATAGTTTTCCAAGCCATCAAAATGAAACAGTATCATGGCATGTCTTCTATCCCCAGAAAATTCATATTGGTCCTAGGCCAGTAGCCATATTGAGAACCTTTAATTATCTGAATCAATATTTTGTTAGAAGTATGTCTAATATGTAGCAGGAGAAACATTCTCACATCTGTACTGGGTACTGCTACAAGTATGTACATTTATTTCTAGATATCAAGGAGACATTTTCATAATATAAAAGTTTATCAATAAAATACCATCTCAGAAGGTTTCTAACCAGTCATGTTATTACATGTCTGAGTATGCTAAAAATGGATTTAGGCTCTCAAAGTGTTTGCCCCACTGCTGGGTGCCTATAAAGCCCTGACAACAATATCTGGGTCTGCAATAAAGTAGTAAGGAACTAACCTTCTTTGCTTCATTTCCAAAATAAATCAAGTTTATTAGAAAGTGTAGAAGAAAAGCCTGAAAAGAAAGCGAATTTGTTCAAAAACCTTAAAATTTATTTTCAACCTTTCCTCAGATTTTACTAATTTCACTACTCTGTCTTGTATTTTCATTCTTCCACCCCACCTGTTCAAAGCATGGGAAAAAGTCTTCTTAACTTAGGATTTCACTGTTAAGTGAGAAAAAGTAGTGTATGTTTTCTGTAAAAAATAGATGAGTCTCCTGAAAGTGTGCAATAATCTGTCTACACTATAATTTTAGTCAGAATTTCAGAAAGAGAAGACATACAGTATTTCCTCTGCCAGTTGTAAATACTGATTCAAAACTTTACAGGAAATTTGCATGGCCTTTGAAGTTACAGCACTAATCTGATACTGAGCTATTTTCTTAAATGTGATGCAGGTGTACACTTAGGACTCCTCCTGGCTGTCACTATACTGACTTAACCCACCTTTCAACTCATTGCCTACTCTAAAATAATACATTACCATGCATCAGCAGCTTAGTAAGTGCCCCAGACCAAAGCAATGGATATTTGAAACTGCTTTTGAAAACAGAAAAAAGTTTCCTTTCAAGCAACAAAAACCCACCTAAACACAAACCCCCAACCAACCAAGAACAAAATCCAAATTTATAATTCTTACTAATACTATAGCTGAAAAACGAACAATAAGAAAACCTCAAAAATCAAATCCAGTAAAGTTTTTATTTTTATACTAGTTTTGTATTGTTTCATTAGGTGACACTCTTCACCTCTCCCCCTGCAATTTCATGGACTGGACTTTAAGGGCACAAATTAAAAAATACTTTAGTCATGTGAGCTCAGTAGCAAAACAAACTTTCCAATCTCAGCTTTCATTTTGTGTAATGCATTGCTCACACTTAGTGAACGTGACAGTCAACATTCACCTACCCAGCTTGCAGGAATTTCAAAAGAAAACAGTAAATTTCATTCATGTTCTCTAACACTCTAGAAAGCTGGGTCTACAGATGTGGTTGCTCTTATCAAGTACTTAAAAGCTTTCTGGCTATCAATTTGCTCAAAATAACATATAAGAAAACTTACAAAAAGGTAAGATGGACATATCTCAACACCAGCTAGCTGCCCATGGTAATTCCCATACCACTCATGGGGTTTTTGGCAATGAGGGGGGTGGCATCAGGAGAAGGGCTGAAGGAAGAATTTTCCAATTCACTCCTTAGAAAGACCCTCTCTCCCACTTTTGCCCTAACAAAAGATTCAAGCATGCCTTAATTTATACATCTCTTGGATGGACAACATCCCATAGGGAGAATGAAGCTGAAGCAGCATGAGGTAAATGTATTTATTCCTTAGCTTTCTCTAGCATTCCTGGCTGAAAAGCTTGCATTATATTAGTGTTACATACCACCAGTTAGTTTAAATAAAACATAAGCATTTAAATTTTTCATTGATCCTGTCACTTCAAAGGCACTTTTCCCCCATTTCTTCAAGAAAACAGCAGGAGAGGGAAAACCCATCATCAAACATGCCTGAGTATGTGAACTAACAAGACTCTCTATTTAAAGACTCTTGTTGCTTCAAGCCCAGCTGAAAACAGCTGGTTTAACATTTTTTATTTGAATTGCCAGTGGACAGTGAAAAGGATTTGTGAAATATTTCTGAAAAAATTATTCTTACAGCATTGTAGCAATGCCAGGCAATATGTAAATAAGGCTATGTTTTGATGATAACATGCTATCTCGTACTAAGAAAATTTGTATTTTTGTTAAAGTCTGAACATCTGATTAATGTTTACAAAATCACAGGCAGTGTTATCTTGAAAACACTGATTTCAGATGAGCAGGTATTCACAGGCATCACACACCTTGAGATTCGAGTGAGACAGAACCAAACAGGTAAAATCTGCTTCTATCTCAATTTGGGCTGCCTGTAAAGCAGTTTTGACAACCTAAACCTTCAACACGGAAGCTGCTAACAAATGTGTTATGTTACAAATTGCAAGGTATGTTTCCCTGTAAACAAAAAAAAAATTAAAAAAGCTAACATCTTAACACCTTAGCTGCAGAACATATATAAATTCAGAACACTAATCAAGGACTTTTCTGCTGTCTGACAGAAACTCTATTGTAGTAAAACACCTCAGCCACAATATTTCCCCATTTTATACAGGGAGAGTGGCTGTTATGTATGACATGGAAGATCAAACTGATGCCTTTAAGCAACCTGCAAATGATCCTGGTCATGTCGTTGATGAAGACAAGTCAACACCACTTAAATATATCAGCCCAACTTGTTGAACTAAGGTGCTCCAATTACACCTTATATATTTTCATAATGGACACATTTATTAAAATATTGGGATGGCAATGGCATGTTTTGTCAGTTCCTAGTCAAAGACAAAGAAAACCCATGCCAAGTGCTCTGGAAACAGATGAAGTTAGTTCATGCTATACCTAGAATACTTCTTTGACATTCAGAGTTGAAATAATCTTTTTCTTATTGCAAAGAAGTCCTATCTAATACTCACCACTTGATGTCTTCTGTAGCTCTGCTTTCAAATGTTCAACTTCCTCCTTCAACTTTTCCTCAGTTGCATCTGTTGACTCTTTCTTTTTACCATCTCCTTTTCCACTCAAGGCCTATTAAAAACCACAGTTGCTACAATTAATTTTATTTTCATTAGTCTAATATTAATGAAAAATATCCAGGGAATGTCAGCCCTGATCTTGCAAAGCATTAGGTTTTCCCAAATGGCATATAGTCATTGTAGAAAAAAATCCCCCCAAATTAAAAAAAAAAAAGGAAATAAACAAGCCCAGTGTTTTAGGTAACGGCATATTTGTAATTGAATGATGTTGTCTCCTGTGTAAGAGTACTTTGTATGTGTCTATCAAGTGTACAACTTTCATTTAGGTTTTTAAATGGATTTTTCAGAAGATACACACTGGGATTGTCAGTGACAGAACACTGCCATGTTTACATGCAACTGATTCTAATTCTTTTCTTGTAGGTTTGCAGCTACTTCAGAATACTGCAGCTACTTCAATCTTCAGAATACTTCCAATATCCAGAATCAATTTCCAGTGAAATTCAAGACAAAAAACTAGGAAAGGATCCAGAAAGGGCTGTGTAAACACTTGACACAAGAGCAATATATTCCCTGTACTCCAAAAATGTTTGCACTACTATTCTTATGCACCCTTTTAAGGTGCAATATTAGATCCCGTAACAAGATCCTTTTCTCATAAAGCTTCTACTATCTAACCACACATCATCTCTGTAATAGCAAAAAAGTGGTAAATGCTTAACAGGAAAAAGAAAAGTAAAACAAGTGAGACAAACAGTTGTTATGTGAACTAGCAGTATCACAGTTTACCAGGAACAAGTAGGAGCAAAGGGGAAAGATTTTTTTAGGAAGAAGAAAAATAACTGTTTATAAAGACTGGTAAACAATCCAAGAAAAAGAGCTGAAAAAAGATTTCCAGAAGCTATTTAACCAAAGAGCTGAAATGACATTTAACTACTGGTAACAAAACCATAGCCAATTCTCCTCTCTGCTTTGTGCTCACCTCTTTCTATTAGTATGCAAACAGCTATTTCTCTACACTTTCATCTTAAGTCCTGTGCTCCGCAGAAACTCTGAACAGGTGACAGTGCAGACCCTGCACACCAGAGTAAACTCACAGTATTTAAACTTGCAGTCAATGCCTTATGTACAATTGCTCTCACTTCTCTCCAACAGTGGAATGAAGCACACTTGTAAATAGACACAACTGCAGGGGCCAAGCCAGAGAAGTCTAAACCATAGGATGTCTATAAAGTATTCCAACCCTGAACATTTCCCATGTCTATCACAATGGAGATCCAGCCACAGCATGCTGTTTGTACCTGTAGCTACCTGTGTTTTTGCAAACCATGCAATCAAACACACAAATAGAACCAGACAGGACTACAGTTTCCAATTTCTGGCTATCATTTACAAGCGGCTAAGAGAATGTGTTGCTAAGAGAATGTGAAAGCAGAACAAAAAAGAGGACTTTTGGCAAAATCCCAACAGGACAGAGAAGAAATAAAAACATACCCCTAAGGCAGTAAAGAGACAAATTCCATGGCTGAGGGAATAGTTTGTATCATTTTGACAAAATACCAAATCCCAAAATTTTGGAATCATTTTATACTTGGGAAACACTTAACATAGACTTGTGATCCTTGTTTTACAATACCTCTTAAACAATTGGGTTTTTTGTATCCCTTCTAGTACTTTTTGTCCAGAGTCTTCGTACGAAGATTTATTACAAAAAAATGACAGTGCCAGTAACCATAGACACTGCTTTAGACACACTGGAAGGAAACCTGTACACACCCACAGGGAATTTAGTTTTGACAATGTGCTGGACTCTAAAAGCCTTCCTATGTCTAGATTTCTGAACTCAGCTCAGGGTTCAGTCTCTTCAAACAGAAGTCTAAACAGTTTCAAGGAAAGATTTCATACATTTATCTTAATTATCTTTGATACCTTTTCTTCATGAACACTTATGTATTGAACCACAGCCTAATCATTCTTTGCATAAAAGTAACATCTCTTCAGTCTGTTGGGTTTTTTTTAATTAAGAAATTTTTGGTAGTATTATCATTAATGCTACAACAGTGTCCCACTAAAAAAGGGAAGTATTCTGAAATTGGCCGACCTACCATAAAAAGATAGAAGAATACAAAATACATAAAATACAAAAGATTAATTTTACAAGTTAGAAAATACATTCAGGACTGGAGAAAATCCTATTAAGAAGAAAAAGTCAGCATGAAAACAGTTATATAGTAGGCTTTTTCATCCTGGACTGCTACAGCCTTGACCTAAACAGGCAACTGTTTGCAATAAAAGGAATAAAATTAGTGTCTTCCTCTACTTTGTTATGACTAAATTCAGAGAGATGTATTAAGAATCTATTACTACTTTGATGAAATTTGTACTGGAAAGACAGAACTTCATTTATTTGGTTTACTACAATTTCCTTTGTTATTAAGATGCTACTATAATTTGTTTTCAGTATTCTTAATTACATACTGTACAAGTATTTTTCTTCCTTTTTCAACCAGAAGGAATAAAATGAATAAGCATTCTGTTGCAAACCATCCTCAGAGCAGGTTGCACTAACTACTTGCTGTATAAGAAAGTTTGAAGAAGCTCAAAGATACCTCTTGCAGCCTTTCGTTCTCGGCCATGTATTTTTTGGCTGCTTCAGTAGCATCATTTACTTGTGTTTCCAGAGCTGCATGAGATGCCATCTCTTTTGCCAACTGAGTAAGAAGCGTAACAGTACGTCTCAATACGCTGGTGAAGAAAAACAGTGAACAGAACTGTAACTTACAGCACAAATAATACAAAAACACAAGCCGCAAGCAAAAACCAAAACAACAAAAATCAAACCAAACAGAAAAATCCCACAAACCAAAGCAAGTCCTTTTCTCTCAGCAGTAGATGGAAAAATAAAACCAGAAGAGGGCTGTTTAAGCACCTTAAGGGAAACATTCAGGCTCATCGATGACAAGTAATAGTAACAAGAGACTGCAAATATTTTCATCCATTGACATTCTGATTTTTACTTAATATGGAACCTCCCTCCTCCTAAATACCCACAGCCATTAATCAGGTCTCTGACCAGCCAGGGTTTCTTTAAAGGCTGTTTAAATACTGTTACACGACCCAGTATTTTTAACAGGATTGATCTACAAACACAAGAACTAAACAAGAAGTTTTGGTAATGAGTGAAAAAAAACCAACAAACTCACACAGCTTTATAAACAGCCTTGCAAGAACAGAATTAGCAGTGTGAGCATAATAATCTTTAAAATACTAAAATACAGCTAAATCTGAACACATATGGATGTCAACACTGATATGGCACCTCAATTCTGAGCTTTGCAAATATCTCCTTTGATTATTTACATCACTATTTTCATTACTCGTCCTGAAATCTTTCAAATGTTGCTGAATTGAGGCAACACAACACTGAACTAAATTAATGCCTGTAATGTAACTATGCAGCTGGTCTTCAAAGAAATGTAAAAATCCAAGTAATTCGCTTTTGCATAAAAGTCCCCATGTCACTGCTTTTCCATAGGTTAGCAAATTTACTAATGCTTATCAACTTACATATGCAGGACTCATTAAAACATCATAACTAAAAAGAGAATCACAGAATGACATAGGTTCAAAGAGGCTTCTATCTCATGAAAAGCAGGATAGGTTGAGCAGATTCCTTAGAGGCTTGTCCAGTTGAGCTTCTACCATCTTCAGTGATGGGAGATTACACCATTCTTCAGGGTGCTTGTTCCAGTGTTTAACTGCTCTTGACAGCAGCAGTACTTTTCTACCAAGTCAGAACATCTCAGGTTCCTTTTACCTCTTGTCATTCCTTTTTGCATCCACTGAGATGAACTGGATCCATCCTTTTTACTACTAGACAGACATAGAAACCAATAGGATTTTCCCTTCAAAATCCCTTCTGGCAGAAAGCAAAGTTCCTGCATCATCTCCTCATAGGTCACATATTTCAGCCTCCAACTTTCTCTGTACCCCACTGCAGTACTCCAGTATTTTGGGGATTAAAACTTGACTTAAGTCCTGCAGCTACAGCACCACACATGTCAGACAGAGAGAAATAACTACTTTCCTTGACCTGCTAACTACATCCTTGCTATCACAGCTCAATACACAACTGGCTCTCTATCAGGATCCCCAGTTTTTTTCCTGCAAAACTGCTTCCTACCCACCCACACAGCCAGTCTCCAGCCTGGATGCTGTATATGATTATCCAATAAAATGTGAGACTTTGCATTTGTCTTTGTTGAGCTTCATGAGATTTATGTCAGCACATTTCCAAGACATCTCCAAGATGTCAACCACTCTGATTTGGTACCTTGAGCAGCTTCCTGAGAGCACAGTCAATCCTATCATCCATGATGTTAATAAAGACATTAAACAATATTGAGCCCAGTACAGATTCCTGAGGAGCACCAGCTGAAATTCACAATGTTATTATCCTTTGAGCCCGAAGGTCCAGGGAACTTCCCACCTGCTTTTTAATCAATTTCTCGAGCCTATGTCCCTCCACAGTCAGGCTATCAGATTACTAAAAGACACTACATCAAAGGCCTTGCAAAAGAGATATTCTGCTCTTTATCCACACAGCCATTCATGTCACTGCAGAAGGCAACAAGGATGTTCAGGCATCATCTTCCCTAAGTAAATCTGTGATGACTGCTCCAAGTCATCACATCCTTCATGTCCCTGAAGATGTCTTTGAGTAAGATTTGCTTAATAACCTTTCCAGGGAGACCAGTCTCTAGTTTCTTATATCCTGTTTTTTGTCCTTCTTGAAGATTGGTGCAATGTTTGCCTTTTTGTGGTCACCAGGATTCTCCCCAGAATCATCTTTCAAACTAAGCCTTGGAATGGCATTGGCCAACTCTCTCTGCCATCCTAGGATGCCACAGAATTTTATATGCACAACTGGCCTATGTACTCCTTAGCTGCATCTTCCACTACTGGGGGTGATGGTACATACCCTGATGACTCTCCTAGAAGTACCAGTGAGCAGTGGACTCATGTTTTCTTGAGATTTTCTTTAGTTTTCAGCCCTTCTTATCCCTCTCTCATTCAGCATGGGCTAAAAGAGGACCAGGTCAGCTTAGCAGATGGGTGGGTGTCTTTGTCCTACCCAGGGGACAGTCTCCAGGGTCTATGACCCTCCTCTTTTCTGCACAGTTTTCAGATGAAGGGCTCAACTGGCCCAAATACCCCCTCTGACAGGTAATTTTCCTCACCTTTACCCAATGCTCTGCAATCACTGAACCCCACAACTGCTTCTGTCTTGCCAGAAGTGACAAGCTCCAAGCCTCCTCCACTTTATGAATCTCCATATACCATTTTTGTGGAATCCTTCTATTGGTTGATGTGCTAAAATGAACCAAAACTGATATAAAGGATGAACTAGGCATCCAATTACCCACTCACACTAAATGGGTTCTCACACTGGTTGGGTGATGGTATAGCAGTACAGGATAACACAACCCAAGGAACACTTTCCCCTCAGTTCTCTAAGAGACATTATGTCTGTTTCATGGATAAGCAAAATAGCTCTACTAAGAAAAGTCCTTTGATCTAGTGACTACTGGAGAAGTGCTTATTTCTCCTAAATCTTGGTGAAGGGCCAGCAGCTCAAAAAATCCTCAAGAAAACCTCTTCAAGAGCAGAGCTTTTATACAAAATAATCTACTGGGGTCATTTGACAAGTTTTCTTCCTTGGAAGCTGAATGTAAGTAGGGTCCTGAGAGACCAGCTTCTAGTTCTTGTGTAAGAAACAATCCAGCTATTCCTCTTGGAGCAGAGATTGAAAACATGTTTGCGCATATTTACTTAACCTTTCTGTAGGAAGACAAAGAACTTGATGCAATCCTATCACAAATGAGCAAGGCTACAACCATATTATTTTTTCCAAAGCTTTTCTGCTCAGGCTTTGTATTCATTTTTCCTTGGCACTTCTTTGTGGTCAATCGTCTGCTAATGTGTGGGCCACACATCACTCTAAGGGGGAGAAGTTTGTCATAAGTCTGATTTTCTTGTTCTGTGTTCCTCCTGAGTATTG
Organism: Cyanistes caeruleus; assembly: GCF_971803275.1. NCBI lineage: Eukaryota > Metazoa > Chordata > Aves > Passeriformes > Paridae > Cyanistes > Cyanistes caeruleus. The sequence continues at coordinate 14,311,761 of NC_141704.1, read as the reverse complement.
AGGCAATGTCACTGAAGGAACTCCTAAGAGGACCAACACTCTTAGTCCAGCCATCATAAAAATGTACAAATAGGAAATCATCAGACCAACGTGTCTGTTTCTGTTTGTTCACATCATCCATGTCCAGTGACTTCATGTGCTCCTGGCTCAACTGATAATATCTGCAGGTTGTTGTGGCTACTGATTCACAGGTAGTCTTGGTTGCTACAGGCAGGCAGTAGAGAACTTTACCCTGTTTTAGTAGCTGTACTTAAACATCCTGAAAAACATACAAAACTTAAGATCATAGTATCATAGCAGGTAAGTTGACACAAAGTGCTTGATCTGAAATACAACTGAAACTTTCCTTGAAAGCTGGAATATTATCCTACAGCTCTTTACTTCAAGCTTGGGCTTGAAGTGGCTCAGGTCAGACTCAAGCTTTGCTTCTCAGCACAGCAGGGTGCAATGACACCAGCTTGCCAGATAATAATATTATTTAGGAGTCACTTTAGCTTTTGAGGGTTTTTTTATTCCAGTTTTCCATGTGCAAAACAAAGAGCGTAAGTTTAAGGAAGGAAATGAGTGAGTATTCCCCAAAGAAACTTCTGCAAAATACATGCTTTCTAGAGCATTCAAAATGTTTCTTTCCATGTGTTGCTCACAAAGCCTTCCCATCTTCAAACAGTTGTAAGGCATTATTTTCCCTGTTCTTACTTGCCTTGTTGCCAACCTGGTCACAATTAATTCTTTAACCTCCTGAAATTGTCATTCTGATCTTTACAATTACTTTGTGCAGTAGTTCTTGTAATAAGCATACTATGTAAACATTAGAAAAGTGTTATACTTACAGCCAAAGAAATAAGGAAAAACCTGAGAGATACAGGTTTCTTTGCGACCGAAAGAGTTTCATCTGAATATGATCAAAGGCACTGCTGTTGACATTTGCAGCCTTTTCATTCACATGAACAGATGAGTATTTCCTGACTTCTCTAATAGCATCTGCAAACAAAAACAGTCTGTTCTTATTCACATCTGTGGGTGTACATGTATGCTAAACCACACCTTAGTATCAGAAATATGTACTTCGATTTTCTGCTCAGCAAACAGTAATAGGACAAATAGTGACATTACTTATGTTATCCATGCATTTTAAAGATCGGTCTTGATAAATCTTGAAGTGCTCTAGCACATTTCCAGAAATATTGACAAACCATTGCTCAAAATATACTTGAACAGGTATTTCAAACAGTTGTACTTAGCCACCAGGGATCAGACCAAAGCAACTTGCTCTACGGATGCTACCAAAGACCCTATGGTGTCAAAATGTCACTGCTGACAACTGAGCTAAAATTCCCCAGTGGACAAACAGTGAGAAAAGAGAAAAAGCAGCAAAAAGAAGTAGTATGTGCTTGAGTATTTGCTTCACACAGAGTTTTCTTAAGATACACACGTGTTTTAGTAATGACAGAAAGGTCTATTTTATGCTTCAATCATAGAGGGAGAAAATTGTTTATTTAACATCCATCAACATAGGAAGATTGTGGCAATGCAGCAGTAGTAACATCAGTAGTGATTACTAACTGCAACAAGAGCATAAAAAGAATGGAGGAAAAAAGCTACAACTCCGCTTTCTTTCATCTGCCTTTCATACACCTTTCAGCTTCCTTCCATCCATCACATACTCCTGATAGTCCTGCAAAAGGGCCAGTGCACTGCAAACACCTTCCAAAGTGTTTAATTATTTTAAACACTTAAAATTTAATTTTAATTATTAATTAAAATTAATAATTTTAATTAATTTAAAAATAAATTAATTCTTTTGTCCTTCCAAAGGGCAAAATAATTAATTAGGACTTACATCCACCTAAACCTAACCCAGTTAAGAGTTCATATTACAATCTTTCAATGTAAGATCATCAAACATTCTTAAAACCAATACAGCACCTTAAATCTCCTCCTGCACATCAACAAAATACATATTTCTTGTAGTTTTCTGTATTCTATATGTATTCTGTGTATATTCTGTATTTCTCTATTCTGTATTCTGGAGTTCTTGCAGAATATTTTGGCTAGATGTTATTAAATTGCTGCTACATTTGTCTAAGCAGGCAAAATCAACTGCAAACAAAAGCACGTGTGAATATCATCACTTGTGACTCTCTCATATGTCTAAGTTATTTAGGTGGTAAAAAAACCTTGAAGTGAAGCTTTAAACAATGCATATCCCTGTGCTATAGGAAGAGTCTAGGCCTGCAGTAACCTATCACTTCATGCTATGGGGCAGGTATCTCATCACTGTTTTCCTTTAGCCCTATTCTATCTTTCCACAAACTTAATGACCAGCACCAACTCAAAAGCAAACTTTGACCAAAGTTTTCAACAGATTTCAACAGAGTAAGTTAAATACATTAGTTATCAGTCTTAAGCCATTTACTGAAGGCCTAATTTTAAGAATAATAATAAACATAATCTTAAAAAAATAACAGAACAGTCTATTTGCATTTCTGGTACTTTAAATATTAAGAATATAGTACTGTTGCCTAGTCTGACATTGTTATATATGTACATGCATCTGTATGTTTCCCTCAGCAGAAAAAACATGCATTTTGTCTTTCCATTTCAAGTAGCCTGGAATTAAGTAGCATGTGTATTCTAAAGCACTGGAAACACTTATCCATGGAGAAGTACTTAATTAATATCCCCAAAACACAGGAGAACTACTTTCATCACTGAAATGTAGGAGATGCTTAGTACACAGCAGTCAGGACAGACATTAAATTAAATCAGTCAGGCATACAGTAACCATTAAAGCTTTACTCTTACTTCATAGACCTTAGGATCTACAGATGTAGCCAGCAGCTGTTTTGTATCTGTGCTGAGCAAAAGTATTCAAACAGCCCAGTGCTTTGATACATTGTGGTCTCCCATTTCAACAGCAACCAAAAGAAAGAGTGCCATCTGCTGCATGAGGTGCAGCTCAGCCAAACTGTGGTGTCAGATTCATTTACCTGTCTGAGAAAGGAAAACCAAGCAGCAGCCTAGATTAAGCTCCATTTTTCCTTCTCACTCACTCAGTATATTACAATTGCATTTGGATTCCCAGTGTGGATGCAGTAGCCCTCTCCTCTTCCATTCCACTATGTAACTTTTCAATAAATTAGCTGACTTACACCAGGCTTGAATCCCTTCCATTAGTTTACTGATATAAACTAAATGTACCATGTTTCTTTTACCCATTTGTTAAGAAATTAACACTTACCAAGAAACAAGACAATCAACAGAACTATTATTGTAAGGAACATCTTGTTCCAAAATACTGCCATTTTGCTCCATAGAGGAAACATAAAAATCTTCTGCCATCTGTAAAATAGAGTTGTGTTATTCAAAAATAATTAAGCACTAACAGAAGAGCATTACAACCCCACAGAAGAGAGCTCTGTTATTGATAAGAGACTTGTATAATGTCTCTCAACAGCTCCTTTAATCACAATACAATTTAGGTATACATTAACTTTTCCAGTAATCTAACTTCTTTTTTTTTTTTTTCTTTTTGTTAATACAGGGGAAACAGTTGTTGTTGCAAGTTCTTTAACTTGCAAATTTTTTTGCACAATAGCAGGTACTCTGCAGACATGTTTTATTTTAGCTTATACTTTGGCTAGCACTATGTTATATTCAGTCCTGACTATAACAAGGGATAGGGTAAAGACTGTAAAATCAATTCCATTATTTTTATTTTTATCCACTAATACCTCTTGTAGCCAATAAAATTAAAAATGTCCAGAAATTCTCTACCATCCTCCTTCAGAAGGCTTATTTTCTACAAAGATGAGTCTGCATAACTCTGAAGAATAAGGATTGTTATTACATTCTACCTTGTGATGACAACAAAAAGGACAATTCTTGTGTTCGTATTTTGTTAAGGGTTGAAACCTCTTTCCCAAGCATACAGTTTTTGGCTACAGAAAATTCTTCCTCACCTTCTGGTTAGACCAATGGTGGTGTATACAATTTTTTAAAATTATTTTTTCTTAACAGTTGGTTGTCTAATTGATGTTGCTGCATGAAGGGCTGTGGCAAAAGTCACACTTGCTGGACAAAGAACATCCAGTGTGCTCAAATGAATTGAAACAAGTGATTACAGAGCATCTACTGCAGGTTAGAACCAGGGCTTTGCTGAAGATTAGAATCAGTGCTACTGCACAAATGAAATAATACCTAATCATGCCACAGGGTTGTAACACAGACATACAACTCACCATCTGATTATATGAGCTAAAATTTCCTACTTTTATTAAGACTATTTATGCTTCCCAGAGATTGTTAAAATATTCTCTGTTACAGCAGTTTCCAAACAATTATGAATTCAATTTAAATGAGACCATAGCATCATCTCCTATAGGTTTTCCAGTTCTCTACCAGAAATAATTAAAATGTTTTAGCATTGTGCATGCAAAAATCTCATTTAAGTCTTCTAGTATAATCTGAATTCTTTACAGCAAGACAGCCACAGTCTGTATCAAACAAAAAGCTTACTTCAAGCTACAACTCACACAAAGCCAATTCACCAACTCTTTAAACACACAATTTTCAAGCTCCATAGTGACCTCCGCTTAAGAAGTGATTCTTTGAGGTATGACCTCAGATAAACTACACTGCCAAGTTATAATCAGGTTAAAAATATCTCTTTACAGGAAAATCTTCCTGTGTTTTATTTTCACATTTATTTTTCCTCAGCAAGTATTGACATTCACATTTACTAAAACTTCACTTCCTTTTGGTGACAAAAGTCATCTAAATATAAAACTTCCAAACTACAATACTAGCCACAATTTTAAATGTACTTCACCTAGTAGAACAGTTCTCTTGGTGTATTTGCATTTTTATACTGTCAATTTACTTGTTCCCCAGGAACTTGAAAACTTGTTAGCAAATTTGAAAAAAAAATATTAAAAAAAATGTGCACACACAAGAGAGACAACGAATCTATTTGAAGACTGACAACTTAGTAAACTGAAACTTCCAAGAACAGCAGTTTCCCACCTGTCAGTAACCATGCATGCCTTACTGCTGACAGAACCAGCTCCCAGGCCACCAAGATGCATCAGGCAGAGCTGCTGCTCTCTGGTACTGACATAGCAGCTAAATCTGATTTTTAACCCCACAAAATTCCTGCTAGTTTAGTTAAGAAGACAATTGTATATATCACATAAGGGATAAAGTTATTTCACTTGTGTGGAAACCACTGTTCAGAGGAATAGCTGAATGCACCAAACAAAGGATACAAATCTATCCTTTCCATATAATTAAAAGCATTATGCTTAAAATTTGAATGAATTTTGGTAAAGCTGCACATTATAAATTTGCTTTTCAGCCACAAACACTGGACTCTGTTCGAATCATAAGTGAAATATATTTCAATACTCCCAAAGTATTATGCTTGTGACATCAGCCTGCAGAAATTCTTGCAACTAGTTTCCTCACATAAGCCATTAATAATCTGATGATTATGGATCCCATAATACTCCTCTCCTCTTACATAGTTGCACTTTTGCTTAGAGAGCAGTAAGAAATACAACAACTCAATAGTCTATGTCGAAATGCTGAACTCCTCATAAACCAACTTGTAAAAAAACCAGTTGAATTAGATTTTAGAACAGTTTCAATTTCTTAAGCTGAGGAAACATGCCTAATCATTGGTACCAGTTGTGGAGGAGACAGTCATTTTCAAGACTCCTCCCCAGGCTTAAGTAGTAAAATCGAGACTTTCCATAACAACTCTTGTTCCTTAAGAGGACAGTAAAAGCTGTAGTAAAAGCTATATCACTCTAAATATATCTAAAGATGCAGGAAACAAACACACAAGTTTTTATGGAGCATTGCTGAGACAGAGACATTTAAAAAAACCCAAAACAACAGCTCTAAATTTTCATTCTGCTTGTTGTTTTGGGGGGTTGTGAGGTTTTTGTGTGTTCTTCTTTTGAGACTTCCTGATACTCTAAAAAGAAATCGTAAGTCTGCTTTTCTTGCCTCCTGCAGAGAATCTAGCTTTATTACCTGTAGGGAAATAATATTACCAAATTTGAAGAGCTACTTACAGAAAAGAAGAAAATGCTCTAAGTCAGGCCTCAGTAAGGGTAATAAATTTATTTTGTTTCTTTCCCTTTGTGCGTTTATTTTACAAGAATCTATTATTTTCTTAATTGTTGTGTTGTGCTCCAGAAGTAGTACTATTTTCTTAATCTATATATGAGTTTTTATGGAGTTTTACAGAGGCCTTTATTCCAGTAGTCCTGAACCTTCTGTTTCAAACTCAAGTCCAGTTTTTTTAAACAAGTGATCACAAATTTATTGCAGCCCTTACACAGTTTGCTGCTTGCTTTGAATATCTGACGTCTTATCTGTTCTGCACCCACAATGCCTAGTGTACACCAAAACATAAAGTTGCACCTCACAAATATGGCAAACAAATGCTGAAAAAACCGCATTCTACTCTCATTTATTACAGCCAGATGCCTTCCTCTATGCTGCCTACTCCACAACTCTGGGAGAAGCCTCCCCACCTGCTGAAGCAAAGCAGGGGGCTCCTCTGGACACCCCGACCGCTGCTCTCGGATGAATCAGCATTGCCTAGAAAACATAAAGCTCCTTAAAGAGGCTTGCGATTCTTGCAGCTCTTGATCAGCATTCCTTCGGCTTTGTTCACAACTAGTTTAGGATGCAGCAAAGCTCCGTGTTTATGAAAACAGAAGCGTAAAACAAACCCAAACTGGTGAGAAGAGCGAGCTGCGTTGCTCATCACACGTAAGTTCTCCTACCTCAGCGGAGAAATGAACGGCAGGCAGAGCACGAGAATTACTGCGATTTCGCCGTACAGGAAGCCAGCCACTGCCGTCCATTGGAAAGTCATCGTCCCGGCGGCCTGCGGAGGAACGGGGCGGCTCAGGCGGGCGGCTCTGACTTCCCCTCCCGAACGACACCCGGGACAGGGAGGTGGGGACCGCGCCGGCCCGGCGGGCAGAGCCCCGGCCGAGGCCCCGCGGGTTCCTCCCGCCGCCTCTCGGCCCCCAGCGCTGCCGGCGCCCCCCGCGCGGCTGCGGAGCCCCGGGGCCGCCTCATCCTCCCTCCCTCCCTCCCTCCCGCCCGGCCTTCGAACCTCGTCAGCGCCGGCACTCGGCGGAGCTGATGGCGGACAAGGGGCGGGAGCGGGGCCTTACCGGCCGGGTCTGCAGAAGAGCGGGCCGGTCTCTGCCGCCGGCACAGGGCGGGCCGGGCGGGGAAACGGGGTGTCTGTGCGAACAGTCTGCTACCTCCGCCCTGCCCGGGAGTGTGGGCAGGGATGGGTCTGAGTGACACGGTGGGGGCGGTGCGGAGCTGGCGGCGGCCCGGTCGGGGAAAGGTACGGTCGGGGGAGGGAGGCAGAGTCCGGGCCCGCCCGGCCCCGCCGCAGAGGCCGCGCTTGGCCCGGCCCGGCCTGGCCCGGCTGCCCGGCCACGCGTGCGGTGCCGCCTGCGGAGCGGGGGACGAGAACCACGGTGGGCGCGGAGTTATCAAGGGGCCCCACCTGTGTTGGGAAACGCGTGGACCTACGCGGTGAGAAGGGTTCAAATGAGCATTATCTTTTTCCTATCTAGCGAATGGTTGTGAGCATTTTGCTGCGGAATCCTGCTGTGAATATCCTACCGCTCCATGACTCGAGCTTAATCGACTGGGGACTTCAACTCTGCTCTCCAGCATTATCATGAGCTTCTAAAGTTCAGTTAAAATACTGCGTGTGTCCATCCCTTTCCTTCTCCATGTGCTGCACTACATTAATGTATTAAGACCCAGTAAATCGTTTTCTCAAGGAAAACAAGTCCAGTATTCATAAAAGCAGTACAAATAACAATCGACCAACAGTCTCACTGTCAAACAGGCTTGTTTGGGCCTCAGTATTCCTTCAGAAAACCCTGTTCTACTGTCCTGCGCAATGCTTTTTATCAGCATACCAAGGCTCCAAGCACATTATTTCCGTGCAACTCTCCTTCTTTGCTCCTGCATAAGAAAGACATCCTCTGATCACTTTTTCCTTTTGATTCTAACAGATGCTGAGGTGCTGTCAGTGGAAGAAGACTACCTGGGCATTGTGAGAAATCAGGTTGTGATTCGTGTCAATCAAATAGCACCCATCTATGTATGTGTGTCTGTGGGCAATGCAGACAGAGACCATGGGATTATTATAAAGAAGAGTTTTAAGAATCAGCTAAAGTAAAGCATGGAAGTGAGGTTTAACAAAGTAACTATATAACAGTAAACTTCTAGCAGTTTGTTTTAACAATAAAATTGTAATTACCTACAAGTAATTAATACAAGCTTTAAAATACCTTGTAGTATAAGTCTCAAACTATTCTTTGTACAAGCTATAAATTGGTTTTTTTTGGAGTACAGAAGAATTTGGAAACACTTAAAAACGGGAAAGTAAGCTGAGAGGAACATGACCTGAGAGGCATTTTTAAACATGCTTATTTTAAGTTTTGTAATAGCTGAGAAAGAGGCCCTATGATGACATTTTTTTACACATGCTGGCTGTAAGTTGTGAAATGACTGAAAGAGGACTTGCAAAATGTATACTAGCAGAATATATATATGCTTTCTTGGACAAACTGTATAACCAAAATAATGCTAGTGGAAAAAAGATATTTTAGAAGAAGAATAGGAAGCGGAAGAGACATCAGAAGACCATCTCAGACCACCTCAACAACAGAGCTTCAAAAACCACAACTGCTGATTATGAAGAAAAGCAAGTGGAAAGTAACTGAAAGTTTGAGGAAGTGCCTAGAATGGTATAAGAAGACTACCATGTAAACCCTGAATTTGTGCATTGCTTAGGGCAGTGACCCTCATGCACTCAGTGCTGTTAAATTTGCTCACCTTTTATCGAACAAATTAGTAAATTTGCTATATTGCTTCATGTATTGGCAAGTCTAGCTTTTCATTTATAAGAGCATCACCAGCACTCTGACACAACTACTTGCTTTGGGGAATTCTTTCCTAATTAAGTTCCATCAATATGAGACAGATAAAATGCTGTGAATAGTAGTTCTTTGTTACTCTAATCCATCGGAACTGACATGGAGTGGGAAGTTCTTGTATAAGCAGTTTTGAGCAGAGCTGTTTGCAGCTGCTCACAATCTGAAATTGTTTACTTAAAATTTCCCAGGGCTGCAGCCTGGGGATGGAGCCAGTGTGTCAACATTTTCCTAGTTACTGCCAAGCAATGTCTGGATGAAAGGTTACATCCCAAATAATTGTTTATGCACAACAAATACTGGAGACAGATATAAGGAGTCATTTCAATCCAAACTACACAGTAGGAATAGCCCCAGTTTTAAGTGGCATCTAAACACATTTTCATAAACAAATTTAATCAGCACTATAGATAAAACACCTCTTAGGATGTTCTGGTTATTACATTTTAGCTATTAGCCTACAGCCACTATACTTCGCTGAAGCTGTTAAAACGTGAATAAAGACTTTCCTTTAATTACAGAGAAGTTTCCATTTCTGATTGCATACTCACCTCTTTCTAGCACTGTAAGCTGCTCTGCCACCAGCATAGCCTCATACTGATCGGACTATGTTCACGTGTCCCCAGTGCCAGAGACTTGAGTAGTGTTTTCACTTTAGGAGCTTCATGAGATCTCAGAAAGACTCACTGAGTGTGTCTGCACTTCCTCTGCAGCAGATGCATGTTACTCACCAACCTAAAATGAGATCTGAAAAGATGTCTCCTGCAAACAGCTGTGAGACCTCTCTTCTCCTGTTGAGTGCACTCTGCTACTCCTGGAAGGAATTCTAACTGAAGCTGTAGGAGTCAGGGTTGTTGATCTAAGGCTGTCTCTCTTATACTGAACCACCATATGATTAATATGATGCCATACTATATAAATATATATGTGTGTATATATATATATAATGTCTAGCTGTTTTAGGGGAAAAAAATCCACAAACCTTCAAACATTATAGTTAAAAGGAATACTTTCCTCTTCCATCAGAGAGATGACAAAATACTCAGAAGCAGAAATAGGAAATGCCTATATTTGATGATGAGGTGTGAAATCAACTAATAACTCTTCTGAAACAAAAGAGAAGTTTAAACTTGTTCTATTTTGGTTTCTGTGACAGCCTTACCATACATTGCCCAACCGTCAACCCAAGAGACCAAAGAAATTTAAAAATAGGCAGTAAATAGGATTGTATAGTTTGTGCTGGGGTTGTTGCAGCAGGATAAATGTTGCAAAAACATAGAGATATAAGAATATAGTATTGTTGTGCAGGGGGTTTAACATAAAGAACAGGATCAGTTACAGGAGGCAAAGAACATAAAATAGGAAACAATGCTTTGTATCTTATGTTACTTGCTTTGTACTTATGTTACATTTAAAAACTAGAAAACAGAAAGACTGACCACCGTGTGATGTTAAAAGTAACAGATACAGGAGAAGGACTATATCCAGTGGTTTTAAACTGGAAATCAGTATTTTTCCATATCCAAATGTCTTATAAGGAGAAATATGACCATATTCTAAGAACAACACTGGTAGCTAAATAACTCTCATCCTTAGCAATTTATGTATATTGGAACAGTACACAGTTAGTATACTAGTTAGTTAAGTATAACTAATTATTATTTATTTATTATGTATTTATTAGTTAGTTAACTAGTTAGTTAAGTATAGCTTAAAGGCTCACAACTTTACAGTTTATTCTATGGAAACACAGTGAAGTATGTTCAGATGCATACAAAATTCAGAATGAATGTGTACAATTCATTTCACCCCTGAAAATTAATGATGAGCTTCCATTGACTTTCATGATACATAAAAGGCCAGATCAAACACTCCATAATTACTACCAATATTACAGCAACCTAGGTTTTGTACTTCAGGCAGAAATCTGTGATTAATCTCACACAGGCACAACAACTGCTGCCTTTAAAAATCATGAAGTACTTAGTTCCTAAATAGGTCAAGGTATTTCCAGGCCTCTAAAATTCAATTTTCCCACCACTAAAGAAAATAAAGAAAGCCTTTAATTTGTGTTGATTGTATATAATAATAATTTTTTGTTCTCTGCTACTTGAGGCTAATGGAACAGTTTGCTAAATATAATAGTCACTAGCCAAATCATAAAACTCTTAAAAAATGGCAACAAAGGGCTTAGTTAGTTCTTTTACAAGTCCTTGTCTTCTACAATTCAGTTGCACAGTTTTACTTCAGAGGAGGCCAGAGGCATTTCAGAACTGAGGAGAACTGTGTTGCAACATAATTGGATGAACTTGATACTGGAAATTTGGCAGTACAAAATACATAGTCATACAGTTGGAAGCACTTTTGCTCTAAAATTGGGAGCTCATAATTTACATGATGAATATTAGTTGAGGAAAAGTGAAGTATTAGAAGTAATATTAACTGCAGAAGACACTGCTGGGATTTTACCTGGAATGCTATATAGAATTGTGCCCAACTAATGTCAGGAAAATATTACAATCCAGAAGTGTGAAAAAATAGTTGTCTGAAGTAATGGAGACACACCAAACATGGTTGCAGAGGTTGTCTCAATTGGCCTAGGAGACCAAAGCACGTCTGTAGTTTTCCATTTGTTAGCACATTGGGAAGGTAAGCATATCACAAGAGTTATGTAACTTTGCTGCCCTGAATAGTGAACTGGACTTGATGACTTGGGTCATGCCTTTCAAACTTACGTTAATATGCCTAAATCAGACATTTTCATTATGAAAAATGATCAGGTATTTTATGCTATTGCATTTAAAAAAAGTGTCAATTTAAGATACCTGAACTATGAAAATGTTTGGAGAGTAGCATCAAAAGCAACCTTCCCTCCTCCACATTGCTGTATAATAACAAAATTACAACTGCATACAAAACCAAGTAATTTATTTAGAAAATTTGGAACTATTCACATGTCTGTTCATAGAATAATCACAGTCAGAAAACTGGCAATTTTTGGTATGAATTTCTGTGTAAACATATAAAGAAAAGATTTATTTGATTACAAGTAATTGTACTGTACAGTTTTGTGAAATTTCCCTTGCAGAACAAATGCAGCTGGTGTGTAACAATATTATCTTGTTCTAATTTTCACTATTTCTCTCCTATATAATGATTCAAAGCCAAGTGGCTGTCATGCTTTGATAAGCAACATGCCAGCAGGCAGAAAGGCCTGCAAGAGCCCCACTGAGAGAATCTGTCAGCTTTCCTTTGACCTAAAAAGTTCTGGTTTGGTAGATGATAGGGATTTAATCTTGTACACAATTATTCTACAGTAGATAAACAAACCTGAATTTAGTTTGATTGAACTTAGAAGTCTTGTTCTTTAAATTCAGTTAAGTTTGTACTTAAACTATCTCTTAATTTTCCTTTTTTCTTCTTTCCCTCTTCATTTTCCTTCTTCCTTCTTTCCATAATTGTTTATCTGTTCTGGGATTCTTTTGCTATAAAAAATATAGAATTTTTCTAAATTATAAGTAAGTTACAAAGTTTTAGGCTGTGAAAGAAACATCAAATTTAAAGAAGGATAGTATGATAGGATTTAAGCTTATGTTATCTAAAGCAAAAACTTCTATAGCTGCTCCCTTGGTATTCTTTTAGTCAGAAATTACTGGCATTATCTGTAAGTAGTCCTGATTTTAGGAGGTTTAATGTAAGAAAGGCCCTAGTTCTGCAATCATATTGCTGTGAGCAATTATCTGGTGAAAAATTAAATTATTAGGGCCTTACAATAATCAGTCCTCTCTGTAGTAGCGAACTGTAAACAGAATTCCACATTTGTAGAATCTTGAATATTCTCTAGAGTATATTAGTATCAAGTATTTGGATGATATAAAGTATCATCCAAATTGAAAATAGTGTACAAATGTGACTGAAAAGTAAAAACCCAATTAAAACTTTTTCAGTTTATCGACAATTGCAAAACACAGGTTTACATAGGACTAGCATATTTTCATTTACCACAAACCATAATGGTCACTCAGATAATCTAGTACTGCTGAGGTACTTGATAAAACATTAAAAACTTTCTTTTCTTGTTTTGAAGTTATGCGCTCCATCATGTACATTAAGTGGTGGTGAAAACATGTGAAAGGAGTTCCATGTTCAAGAGCAATGTCAATCCAGTCCTGGATGCACTGAAAAGGTGTCTCTTCATATCCTGCAAACATAGCTGGATTTGCCAAGAGTCCTCTAGCCACCATTATACCTTCAAATTAGAAATTAAAGCAGTAAGTTACATTCTAGTTTGAATTTTATACTCAGTCTTCCTGTAGACTTTGTACAGCACCCCTTAGGACAACCACCCAAAGCTTACAGATGGTAATGGGAGAACAATGGGGTGAGTATTACAGCTATATCAGAGAAATTCATTGAACAAGGCAGACCTCAGAGTATCTACAATACCTATCAACACATTCCAGAAATTCTGAAACAAAACACAAGAGAAGCATTTTTTCCCTTCTTTTGAAGCTGCAACTAATTAATACTTTGTTTTTATTTGCTACAAACTTTATTGACTTTATAACATAAAATTACGATGGAAAGAGAACCAATAATTTTCTGTGCAACTCAGTCTATTCACTGTCCTTCTACTAAGAGATCAATGGCTCAATTAAGTAAATTTTAGGACTCTTGATCTGCAGTAAATCTTTCTGAACAGCATGTAGTGTATTTGCAACTCTAATCCCATACTGTCAGATAAACCCATACAAGTTCTACTGTAATATTTCCGTGATTAAGGGATTCTGTTTTCCTGCATGCATATCAACATACAATCTATCACACTCAATTTTTTCTTAAAAAATAGGCTGATCAAAAATGAAAAATTTCTTTTGTCATTGTCTATGACAGAAAAAACCAAATGCTTAATATTTTTACTACTGAAGAAGGTCAGCTGGATTATGACATTTTTTTCTATTATACATTTCCTTCTTGCTCTGTATTTGGGGGAAAAGTCACTGTAAGCAGCAGGCAGTTCAGTTCAATTTCTGTTGTTGCTATTAAACAGCAACAGTGTCAGCAGCAACCTGCCACAGGTACTGTTTTCTTTCCTGTTTTTCTCTAGCTGGAAGACACAAAGTCTGTAGATACAGATTAACTTTTCAGAACATAAACCAAATTTCCATATTGTCTTGAAACCACGACAGTTGCAGGAATCTACTGTGACTAAATAAGTGCAAAAAAATCCCAAATTTTATGACTGAAAGTTCAATGCCTGTGTCCTTGAAGTTAATCATCTGGCTTAACAATATATCCCCTTTCCACTGTATTCTTACTGTAAGAAATTTGCTCCCATGTGCAGGAAGTAGAGATTTCCAAGTGGAAGTTTACAGTTCTTTAAAAGATGGTCAGCTCCATAAAGAGACAGAATGTCTGAAGGTCTCCCTGAACTCCACTACTGAATGATGAGATAGCATAATTAATCACAGAGCTTTTGTAATTTGCCTCGGAAATAATTATTTGTGGCTTTGAATAGCAGTGCTCTAGTGTTCTGATGATTACCAGTGATTCTGCTTATGAGTTTTCCTTTCATTTGTCTCCATAAGGAGAGAAATCAGTCAAATCCTGTCCTACTTATATCCAAGATAAATACCTTGAAATCTGGTAAATTTACTTAGAAAATAGAGTATGTTTAATCTTACCATCTGCTTCTGTTAAGTGATGAACATTTTCAGCATCTTTTAAAGTTTTAATGTCTCCATTAGCCACAATAGGAATAGACATGCTTTGTTTAATTATTTTAATTGCATCATAATGTACAGGTTGATGCCTTTCTTCTATACTTCTCCCATGTACTGTAATCCATGAAACTCCAGCTGCTTCAGCTTTTTGACACAGGTCAACTGTTCTTTTTAAGTCCTCATGGATCCTAAAATTGCAAGGAATGAAAGCATTAGGTAGTAAGTTTCCTGGCCTGTATAAAAAGCACTCCTCCATAAGGAGGAATTATCATAGATTTCCATAAATAACAGAATAAAGACAATATTACTGTTGGAAAACAGTGTTTGATTTTTGGGTTTTTTTAAAGATATATGAGTTTAGTGTATGGAAACATGTATTTAATTTAAACAGTTCCAAATTACATCTCTGTAATGTACATGGTAAATTTTATAAAGATTGAGCAAGGCACCCAAAAAATCTAAAATCAACACCATGAGTTTGCATATTTTGTGGGGAAAAAAAAAAAATCCAATTTATAATAGCTCCCCTTTCCAGAAGGATTGGAAACTGAGTTGAAACTTAAATGACAAATAGCAAGAGCCACATAGGATATATGGTTTAATAATGGATCAAGAATGGTCATAGAATCATAGAATGGTTTGGGGTGGAAACAACCTTAAAGACCAGCCAGTTCCAAGCCCCTGGTATAGGGAGGTAGTAGATCTTCCACTAGACCAGGTTGCTCAGAGCTAATCCAACCTGGCCATACAAACTTCCCAGGATAGGCATCCACAACTTCTCTGGGCAACCTGCTCCAGGGCTTTACCACCTCCACAGTAAAGAATTTCTTCCTAATATTTAATCTAAACCTGCCCTCTTTCAGTTCGAAGCCATTCCCCCTTGTCCTGTTACATCGTGCCCTTGCACAAACTCTGTCTCCATCTTTCTTCTGGACTCCCTTTAGGTACTGGAAAGCTGCTGCAAGGTCTCCTGGAGCCTTCTCTTCTCTGGGCTGCACACAAAGCAATACAAAACAAGTCCACAGAAGCTTAGAAGCTGATGTAGGAAAGCAGAATGTATTCCTTACAGCAGCTGTGGGAGCAGTTCCCAGTTTTGTTACCCATCCCTTTATACCCAACTGCAACTGTGACTTTGCTCTCTAATAGCTCATAAAGCAAATCCTTGTGATGACATAGACTATGCATTGCTTTTCTTTTATAGAAGCCCTAATCTTTTAACTTGTACTTTCATGTTGTTTGGATTGCAAGAGAACTCTAGCTTACAGTATGTTAGCTGGGTAAGTAGTCAAAGGCTGTGCTAGTTCTAAGTTTTGTATTACCTGCCCCAGATATCTGAGTCAAAAAAATCAGCAGTCTTCACATGTAATGAACTTACTATACCGTGTAGTATTGCATTAACAGAATTACAAATATTACCATTACAATAAATTCTTTTAGGGAAAAAAAAGAATTCTATGTACCACAAACAGCAAGTTAGACCTACCTTATTTTAATGGATACTGAAAATTTAGGGTTGTCGATCTGACTCCGTACATGTCTCACCATATCTTTAACAAGCTCAGGTTTATTTATTAAGCAAGCACCATAACCTTCTGAAATCGCCCATCTTTAAAAGAAAAAGAACATTCATATTCTGCATTTGAAGAAATGCAAAGCAGTATCAGTTACATACATCAGTTTCTTTCCTTATGACTTCAGAATGTGTGGTTAAGTAAACAGAGGTAGTACTGGCTGTAGATCAATTATTTATTTGCAGTTTGGTACAGCTTCTAGATCTTGGTTCAGTCTCCATTGTGCTACTAGAACTCTGGATAAGTTACAAATCTCTTTAAGTTCAATTTTCTGTCCACAGAATGGACTCATAAGGAAGATAAATTAAAATTTAATCTACAGTGCATGCATTTAAAAAAATAATTTGATGTTTCCCCTTTCCTTGTCATGGATTTTTTTTTAAACAGATGACAAGTTCAGATTAAAAAGGAGGATTTTTTGAAGTGCAAGTGAGGACATTATTTTACTGATATACTGGTCTCACTATTTTGCAAAGGCAAAAATAACCTTTGCTTCCACTTAACAGCATCAGTTTTTAAAATCATTTTTCTTATAAAGGCACATAAAGTACACTAACTTTTGTTATTTTGAAACTAATATGCACAAGAAACAAAGGATTCAAATGTAAGTATGTATTTTTGGCCTAAAGGGAACAGAGAGTTTGACATACTTAACTGTAGTTAACTTAAAAAAGCCCCAATACTTCCACGCAGAAGTCTCAGATCACTCTAGAAAAGTCTTCTCAAACACTATAGTTTTAAGTCAAGAAAACCTAATTATAATAGAAAAAATAAGTATTTTCACTGTAATATTATCTTTTACTTTCCTACATTTTTCAGGTTTTCATTTAGAAAAAGACTACCTGAGAAACATGTAATAGATAGTTCTCAGCTGAACCAGTCAGGAAGAATCTTACTACTCTGTTTCACTGTCAAGACAAAATCTTTATCAGTTTAAGTGAGAAGTACATCACTAATTCACTGTACTTACAAATTTAATACAAGATGGAAAAAATTATTTTTAGTACTTTATCTGTATAATTTTATTTAAAATACTATCCTTCACTTGCAGATGTTTGAGACGTGACGGACTTGCCTCATTATTCTGGAAATTGCTACATCATGATTCAAAACACTCTGCAAATTATTTGCAGCAAGCTCTTTTTGGTAGTGCACATTGAACAGTTGTTGAGAAGGGATGTACACTTCTGAGCCAACACTCAGTATCTCAGAAATTAAAAAAGGCAATTTGGCAAATACATATAGTTCTCCCAGTCTCACCATGGTGACAGGCGTCTGGGAGCACTCAGAACAGTGCCTTAGCACATAGACATTCCTGACATCTTAAAAAGCTCTTAATCTCCTGAAATCTATTTTTAGGTTAAGACAGAAATTATGATGGATAGGAAGACTGTCATTCTTTAGTCTCATTAATTATTTCATCATATTTACCCAGCTTTTTCAAAACTTTACCTCTGAGGACAGCCACAGTTTAGGTCTATTCCATCAGCAAAAGGACAGATGATACGGGCAGCATCACACAAAACCTGTGCTTCTTTAGCAGCAAACTGAACGATCAGTGGGTGATCACCTACACAAATGAAAATATATTTAGAGATTTAAAAATTCCCAGAAAATAAAAAGAAGGAGTTCTAAATTTTTGAATGCTTTTTTTTGTATATTGTACAGCTGTCTGACCATGGTCTTGGCAACCAGGTACAGATGACCCTGCATGGAGGGTGACTGGACATGACCCACAGAGGTCCTTCCAAGCTCATCTGCTTTGTGATTCTGTAAGCTCCCAATCACAAATAAACAAAGGTAGCTGGCTTCATACTAAATGATTATGTCTATTAATAGAGATGGGAATTCAGACAAATATAGGTGTCCTACGCAGTTGCTGGCTTAACATACACTTTCTGACTGAAACTGGTCAGTTGTTAATCTCAGAAAGACAATCTATGAAACTAGGCATTCTCTAATTTTCAGCAGCCTTCAAGCTTCCCTTCCTAGTCTGCCCCTTGTCATCTGCATGCTGCCCCTTTGCTGTGCTGACACAGCTGTCTGTCTTGCCCAGAGGGAAACTTGCTTACAGAACCATTAACTCTTCAGGAAGGAACTGAAACACCCACAAGCTTTGCCCTTCCTCATCCCAGCCCATCATTTTCCTTTTCTGTGCCAACATGTCTGTTTTTTATCCACAATGTGACACGCAGAGTTGGAATGAGCACACGTGTGCAGAAGCAGCTCTAGCAGCTTTGTCTCAAGTGAGAAACGAAAGTGCCGGTGCTCCTCAGCTTGGGTCTGCTGAACTACTTGTGATTTACTAAGCTCCTGCAGAGAGCCAGATGGTCATTTGGAACATGCTCTCCTCTTTTACAGCTACTGCATTACATTAAAGGCATCTCAAGTATCTCAAGCAGTCTTAGCACTCACTTTCCATATAAACAATTGCTGTAGTTAAGAAGCAGCAGCATGATATCTGAGCACTGATGGAAAGAGATGATCCTGCAAATGCACAAAGCAAGTGCACTCCTGGCACTGGAGAGATCACAAGTGCTTTCTGAACATTTTTCCATTTTAGAGGAAAATAAGTAATAATTGAAATGGTGGAGATTAAGTAAGAAAGGCTACCAGTACCTTCTCAATCAAGCTGAGATACTTCTAGAAGTTACCAAAAAACTTCTAGCAAGCAAAATATTGCATGCATATTTTCAAAAGTGTCACTGTAATACAGTCCTCTAGCTGAAGAGATTTCCATTGTTATAACTAATATTTTAAAATAAGCCCACATGCCTAGTTTCTCTTTGTTGAGCATTAAGTAATAAAAATACTGAATCTAGCCACATAAAATTTTTTAGCAGCAGCCACAAAGAACCTCTATCTGAGAAATACACAACAAAAAAGCATTAATGCAGAAGAAAATGTAAAACATAAATTGCAAACCTACTCCACTAATTAGAAGACAAAATCCCCAAACAGCCACCAAGTTAAAAATAAAACCACATGAAAAGTACAAATGCTAATAATGTAAATACTATAATCTGGTCAAAGCATGAGGCAGAATGTTTTACAGGCCTGTAAAATTAAGGACAGCATAAAAGAACTGAGTAGGGAAAAAGATGTTGTTTACATCACTAAAACATTTCATCTCCTCCTTCCCTGTCCCAGCACACCCCAGAACACACTCCATATCTGACCTGTAAAACTTCAATGCCACTGCACTTTGTGTAGATCAGAAATGTAAGTAAATTCAAGGGGGGCAAACTAGTAACAGTGGAGCTTTGAGCCATATTTGAGTCAGTTATAGTCTTACCCATTTATTTTTACACACAATGAGTTATTTTTGAAGTTGCATTCCACTATTAAGAGTCTACCTGTGCTTTCCAATGCAAATTTTCTCTGTAATTGTTCTATTTGAATAATGCACCACAATACATAGTCAATGCTGAAACAGTGAAATACACTGTCCCTATTACATATACACTTACAAAACCACAAACTCTGAGGCCTGAATAGACTAAATCATCCCACTTTATAGACCCTACATGCTGATCTTCCTTGCATGTTAGTAGTGATTTTCATTCTTCCAATTGCAGCCTATGCTCGTACATTCCTTGTCACACTGTTCTGCTGCAGCCACCTCATGCCAACAGATCTGTATCGTTCTTGTCACCTCTTCCCACATACTTCAGATCTTTTTAGGGCCATGACACTGTGCAAGTCCTCATACAGAAGTTTTAATTCTTTTAATATGTGTTCTGGTTATACTTTTGAACCATGCCTGAAGCCTTGCTTCTCCCCCTCAACCCCAGCCATGCTTAAACTTGGAGCCTCTTTTGTGCTTTCTTGTGCTCGTATCTTGAGTCATCAACCAACAGCCCGTTCCACTTTCCAGTCTGGCTCATGTGAAACCCTTCTTTTGTCAGTCCTTGACTCCCCTGTATCAATGGCTGGTCTATTAGTTTTTTCACCTTCACTTCACTCTTATTAGAGACTAGAAAACTTTTCCTGGCAATGAGTTAAACAGTTGTCCCTGAAACACACATGAAACAACTGCTAGAAAAATAATCTTACTGTCATCATGTACCTGGTCTAGCTGTGAGAGAGTTAATTGTCAAATTTATTTGAAGTTTGTTTATAGTAACCTGTGTGGTGCTGCATTTTGGATTTTGTGATAAAACCAATGTTCATAATTCACAGTTGTTTTGGGTGTTGTTGCAAAGTACATGCACAGTACATATAGAACTTCCCATTTTTTTCACTTTGCTTCCCCCTGCTCTCAACAAACAGACTGGGGTGGGCAAGAAGTTTGTAGTGGACAAAGCTATGACAGCTGACCTCAATAGGAACAAGGAATATTCCATACTGTAGAACATCCAGCTCAGCAAGGAAACTGGAATGATAGGGTATGGAAACTGACAATTGTCAAGTAAGAAGAAATCTAAACAGTCCTTAGAGAAAGAAAACAACCTTTGCAGCTGTTGTTGCCCTGTTGTTTACTTGCAAGAAACAGTCAAGGGGTGGTGCTCTTAATTGTCCAATGATGGTGATGTGTTAGTTTAATGACCAATGAGAGTTTTACCTTTCGGACCTTCTCAGAACTGCCTATAAAAGAAGTTCTTGAAAAATAAAACTTCCTCTCTTTTGCAACCAAGCTAGAGAGTCTCTCTTGTACTTTCACCATTCCTAATATAGTGCGACAACAGGGAAAGTAAAAAAGTGGGTTGGGACATGGAATTTTTGTTCCAGAGTGGCTACTGCTTGGAGAGTGGCTGGGCATTGGTCTGCTAGTAGGAAGTGACTGCCTTTGCATAACTTGTTTGTTTCTTTCCCTTTTTCTTTCCTTTACGTATTAAGCTACCTTTTTTTACAAATTATTTTTTTTGCATTTGCTCTTTGTATTCTCCCCCTGTGCTGCAGGGAGAATGAAGGAGGAATGAGTGAGCAGCTATGTGCGGTCAACCCCCAGATACAAATCACTTTGAAGGCCTTGATTTCAGATGGAGACAAGGTTTTCCGCTATTTAATTTGACCCACTATCACTGAACTGTGCTTACTCTCGCTTAGAGTATTTCTGTGGTTTTATAATCAGACAGTATACCAAAATTGTTAACAGGTGTCAAGTTATGTGACTGACTTCATTCACATGGCAAGTTTGGCTTTTGTGTCTATATAAAACATTCTGACAAGGCAATGGTTTATTAAAAATAATACCTTTATTTGTTGTGAATTCGCTGTCTCTGGCTTTTGCAGATCTCACAAAATCAGCTGCCACTATCATTGGTGTGTAACATAAATCACAACTGTACTTCCTAACCAGAGTTCTGAAAGCCAACCTGCAGACACATGAAGATTAAGAGGTAAATACTTGAGGCATTTTCCTGATTAGCTATTCTAAAATGCTGTCCTAACACACAATATTGTGGGGATTTTTGAATATTACATGTGTATATCTGTTAAGAAAATATGCAAATAAAACATGTCCCACAGCTACCTCTGTCTTAAATAAAAGAGAAGGTAATCATTCATTTTTAGTCAAGATACATTTGAGAAACAAGCTTCTAAACAGAGAAAATACACTGAAAACAGCTGACATGATAGTTACTTACTTTGAATAGCGAACCATAGGAGCACATATTTTTACAACTTGCCCAGAATTAAACAAATCCATGGGATCTCTTAGTTGGCATTCTTTAGTTTCCCTGATGTCACCAATCATGTATAATTAAGTCTTTTCAGCATCTGGAAAAACAAACAGCGTCTGAAACGTTCGTCATTCAGCTACTTCTTCTTATAGATGAAAATGCTAGACTTGCTAATACATCAAGCAATATAGCAAATTTATTAATTTGTTCGATAAAAGGTGATCAAGTGTTTACAGCGCGCTGGGTGCGTTGAGGGTCTGATTACACAAAGGATACAAGGTAGTTTTAAAGTTCAAAATTTTGTTGTTAGAACAGGCTGTTATCTAAAAGCTTACTGTTATATAATTACATTGTTAAACTTTACTTCCATGCTTTATTTTAGCTGATTATCAAAACTTTTCTTTGTAATAATCCCATGGTCTCTGTCTGCATTGCTCGCAGACACACATACATAGGTAAGTGCTATTTGATTCATACGAATCACCACTTCATTTCTCACATTCTCAAAGGCCACGCTGCAGAGCAACACGGTTTATGCAGCACTTGTGTTCGTTCTGGTGAAGCGTCCGCCAGAAGCCGCTCCCCCGGCACGGCCCCTCCCGACACGGCATTCCCCCGGCAGGGCATCCCTCGGCCCGGTCCATCCCGGCTCGGTCCATCCCGGCCCGGCTCCCCCCGGCCCGGCCCGGCCCGGCCCGCGCTCGCTCCCGGCGCCCCCTCACCACGTGCCGCCGCCGCCCGCTCCGTCGCGCGCTTTCGCCATCATCGCCGCGCGCCGCGTCCGGGAGTGACGCGCGGGCTCCGGCACCGCCAGCATGGAGGAGGCGGGGGCCGCCCCCGCCCCGGCGCTCGCCGAGCTGCGGGCGGACGGTGAGGCGCGGCCGCGGGCGTGGGGGGCAGCGCCGGGCACAGCCCCCGCCGGCACGACCACGCCGGGGGCCCGTCGCGGCGGCCCGGAGGGTCCCCTGCGAGGGCGGCGTTGGGCCGGGCGGGCGGGGTCGCCGGCGAGTCACGGGAAGTTGGGGCGGAGGAGCGAGTGCCCCGGCGTGGGGAAGGACCGCGGTGCTGCGGTGTGCGGAGTGTGTGCTGGGGCTCGACTGCTCCCAAAGACAAAAAAATTACACTGGAAGGAAAGGCGAAGGTGCTCGGTTGAATTAAGAGTAGCTGGGAACTTTGGTCTTTCTTCATCCAGAGTCATAACTGCAGTATCATTTCATAATTGTTTTATAAACTCACACCGTTGTCGAAATCCAGTATGATTTAATGAAGTTTTGTCCCATGCTACTTGTCAGTGATCTGCAGCTGCCTGGTGTGCTTGGTTATGGGTACAGGCTCAACAGCTTCACCCTGGTTACACTTTAAAGTTTGAGAAAATAAGGTATTGATACTTTTTAGTGTATTCTGCTCAAAAGAAGGGTGTGGGGAATAAAGAAATGTGTGTCTTTTTCTGTATTTGCACAAAAACCCCAAACAACCCAAAACAAAAACGAAGCCCAGCTGCAAGTTCCAAACTTGATTCTCATGATTGTGGTCTCTTTGGATCCTTGTACTGTGTGATGTAAAGAACATTCACGGTTACACTGAAGAAATTGAAGATCAGAGAACTGTACACTGTAGGGCTATAGATATTACTTAATTATTCTGAACTGTGAATATAAAATCTAAATCCTTTTTCAGAATGTTATGCTGACTTCTTCAGAGAAGACTTTGATGTGAAAGCTTACACTTCCCAGTCCATCCATCAGGCTGTGATAGCTGAGCAACTGGCTAAACTTGCTCAAGGTATCAGTCAGTTGGATAAAGAGCTGCATTTACAAGTAAGTTTAAAGCATACCTGTTATTATTATATATGGGGTTATTGATATAAACTAGTCGAAAATTTAGTTATCTTACAAACTTGTAACTTGTGAAGTTGCCCAGTGTCCTCTGCAAACAGTTTCTAAAGGTACAACTTGCAGCTAAACTAGTAGTGAGTTTGGCAACTTAATTAAGCCCACATTCACTACTCCTATCAGGCAGCCATGTACTGTTTCAGTTTTTTACTCTTTCTTGGTAGATGGAAGACTCTTTCCAAATGATTGTGTCAACTATCAAAAACACCTGAGGCCATGTTTCAGCATGGCATTGTGAGAGGACAGAGAGAACTTGAACCCTTACATTGTGTACTGAAGAGTAACATAAACCCTAAGACTTTACTTTAAACTAGGCAGATATAACCTGTGTTAACATGCTTCTATACCTTTATAAAGGCTTTTTAGATAGAAAAAGGCTTTTTCTATGCAGGAATCATAAATCCACGGTAGACATTACAAGGAGAACACTTGATAAGTTTGTGTGTAGTTTCAAAACCTGCTTTTTCCCTCCCCTTGCCCCAGTTGATAAGGTCTTTGGGAACTAGTTTATAAATGTCATAAATAGAAAAAAATTAACATACGTTATGGTGTGATAAGTAAGTTCACATTTGCAGCTGTTATTAAATATGAAGATGTGTTGAAATGTGATTGCTCTGCTGGCTTTAATTAAGATGTCAGGTCTGATGCACATCTTAATTAGTTACTGACCCTCTTCTCACTCTGAGCTCGCTGCTTTTGTGAATTAAAACACCTTGTGTTCTTAAAATCCTTTCCTCCTGTAAGATGTACCTTTTTCCTGTATCTGGCTAATGTAGGGACGCTGATACTTAAATGCCTAATGTAGGAATGATGGTAATAAATTTAATACTTCTTTTAGGCTCATGTCCCCCTTTTTCTCTTTTGATTTCTATATTGTTTTTTTAAGGTTGTTGCAAGACATGAAGATTTGTTGGCCCAAGCTACTGGAATTGAATCCCTGGAAGGTAAATATTGTTATATTATGCTGGCTATCCTTACAGTGGAGGAAGCACAATCTGTGCAGGGAACATCATTCACTGCCAACTTTGACCCCCAATGTTAAAGCTCCAGATCTGATTTCTGAGGAGTAATATGTGGCAGCTTTTCGATTTGCTATTTTTTGATTTTTTTTGTTCGGTTGGTTTTTTTTTTATGTCAGTAGATGGAGCTCCAAGGAGATTTGTCTGATACTTCTCTGGAGTAGCTGCTTCACAGGAAAATGTATTTTGATTATGTTCTGAGCAACTTTAGCAATAAAGCCTTTTTTGACCTTTTAATATATTTTTCTAAATACGCCTAATTTTGTTGCAGTATTGGTGGCCATCTGTTGCCATAAGCACCAATTTTCCGTTGCGTATACATGTGTTGCATAGTTTGCAGATCTTAACCAAAGAGGCTATAACACATAATCTGAGCTGTGTTAAGATATTTTTTACTAGTAAAGGGCTACTAAGTTAAATACATACTTTTGTTTTATTCTACTGTTTGAGACATGGATTTTAACATAAATTGCTGATTTTCAAAGGCCTTGCTTTGGAACCATTGACTACAGAAAATGGTTGCGGTATATTGTTCTTGTCCCAGGAGTTCAGTAAACCTGCCATTCTGCTCTTTGTCACTTTGCTGAGAATGTCACGTGGTTTGGTATTGTGTTTTTTTGTGTAGACAGATATTTACCTCTGTAACATGCTAGAATCTCTATAGCATTTTCCATTTTCCCCTTTGTTACTTGGTAAGTAATTTATCTTTGTTCCTTTTTCTGCTTTCAGGTTTTGGCATAACCAGAGTTTCTGGTTACTGATAGTTATATCCTTAGTCTTTGGAGCTGCTTGGGTATACACAGTTTTGTGTCAGTAATTGCATATAGCTGTGAAATTAAAAAAATGGCTATTTAATCTAATAATGGTAGCTCCTGAATAACTTTTTACACAGTTGGAGAACCAAGCATAAAAGACTGAAATATGTGCCCATTCTCCAAATAAGAAGTGGACAGGAATGTGTAGTCAATCTTGTGATTAATAAATACCTCCCAGTAACAATCTTCAGCATTTTGTACTCAGTGGAATTCTGTTTTCTGAAATGATATTTTTTTCTGAATTCATTCCTTCTTAAAATTGCTCTGAGGAAAGAACAATGTACTTCAAAACAACTAGTCAGTTAGGAAACATTTCTATAAGGCAGGTGTGGTAAACAATGCATATTTTACAACTAATATGGCAAAGTAAACATAAAATTCAATTCACCTCAAATTTGTTGAAATTTTCCCATTTACTTAGGGTTATGCTCTTAAAGGAAACACTGAGTCAAGATTTGTAAGAAAAAGAAAAGACAAATGCCAACAGATTTTTTAATTGTGAAGTTAGAAATGCATAACTCTTGGTATATTTATCAAGCGAGTTAGCAAGTGAAGATTATGGAGCTAATTCACAGCATAGTCATTTGGATGTGTGAAAGTGAATCTCATTAAACGTTTTCAAATTAGTACACCCAGCTTGCAGAGTCTTCTCTTTTTTAGGCCTGTGCACTTTTTTAATGGTACACAGCTCTGGTCTACATATTCTTTTCTGTCTATAGGTAGTTCAGTAGATATCTTGAGCTACCTGTTATTTTAAGATAGGCTAAATGATATCATCATGTATCTTCCAGAGCAGTTGGAGGAGGGAGAATGTCTTTTCACCCATCCTAATTCTGTCCTCTGGGAGGAGGGCTGTTGTATGCTTAATAGCAATATTACAGCCATAGATGCAGCAGTGTTGTGCCACTGGCCCTCCCCCAGTATTGCAGTGTAGGTAGACAATGCAGCCTATTTTTCCAGAATTTCACTGTATTTCATATCTTCATCCTCATGATCTATTGCATGCCATACCATGTATAAGTAACAGTGAACACATGAGCCTGTCACTAAGGTAAGTTTATAGTTTTAAAATACAGAGAAGACAAAATTTTCATATCTATACAAAATGACTGAGATAGTCACAGTACAGAACAACCTGAATATAACTATTAGCAGTAGTTTTTTTGTTGTCCATCTTACTCTATCATGCTGCAGTTTTATCTAATTTAATGATGACATGCTTGTAAACAGGGCTTTACAAAAATGTAGTATGTTTTAGAATGCTAACAGTAACTGGAACAAAAATAATTTCATAGGCCTGGGTTTGTCTAACTTAATTAAATTCTCAGCAGGCTGATTCTGTATTGCAAAAATGACTCCTGTCCCCTACTACTTTGTTTGCAATTTACCAAGGAAAGAACAGGCATGCTTGTTGGCTTTCCTTGTTCTGCATTGCCAAACTAATGTGGAACAAACATGATTACAGTAGTTTGCTCTGCTTGTAATCTAAATTAGATGACCTTAGAACGGTATTGATACCTTACTTTTTGCTAAAGATGCTTATGCCTGGAAAGAAAACCTTGAAATAGAATTATTTATCTTCTCAGTCCTCTTTGTCCTAGTCACTATGTTAAATAAATAGTGTTAAATAGGTTATGCCATTTTTATATTCAGGTGTTTATATCAGGTTATATAATTTGAACTGAAGATCAACATTCTCTTAGAAAGTAGCATCCTATAACTATTATTTTAAACTTCACAGATGATGGATTTTGGAGTGATATTTATTTTGTGGGTTTATGTTCTCTACCAATACATTTTCCATAATATTCAGTAAGTGACCTGCTCAGTTTATTTCCCAATATGCTTACCAATTTTGGTCTCTCTGATACTCTGATATAAAGGGGGAAATTGTTTTTGGTTTATGCTAAAGTAGTCTGCAGTAGTTACCGTGATTTGAAGAAAAACTCTTTCTATAGCTGAGTGTTCCATGTAAAAAATCTGCTTTATTTTGCAGGTGTACTCCAAATGATGCAAACTAGAATTGGTGCTCTACAAAGCACTGTTGATAGGTATGACATTCATTATGCAATTAGAAAGTATAAATTCTTATGTTCTGTAATGCTGTTTATTAACCCTGCTATAATTTTCTCTTCTTATTTTTAGAATTAGAGTCAAAATCATTGACCCCTACAACAAAATAGTCTCTCGCACAGCTCAGCTAGCAAAACTTCAAGTAAGTTGCATTAAAAATCTTATTTTAAAAAAATCATTTTTGAACACGTGTTATTTCACAATTGTCAGACATGAGTACAGTTTTTCTCCTCCAGTAGCCTGTAGTTCATTGTCAAGTATTTTTCTGAGAATCAGTATTTATATCTCTTCAACGGCTACTGAGAAGTGCTTAGTAGGAAAGTAGGAAATTGCAAAATAGGAAATTGACCTTTACACTAGCTAATTGAGTTTTTGTAGAGATGGAGGAAAGAGAGGGGAGGGTTATCTGAGCACAGATTAATTAAATTCTCATAAATGTTAGTGTTATTTTGGTATTTAATGTTTTAGTGCTGTTGTGTAGAAGACACTTTTCGCCCCTAAGTTAATACAGACTTTGCTGCAGTTTAATAAAGAGTTTGGGAATTAATTTTTTCAAAATTCTTTCAAATTTCTTCAAAAGTCAAAATGCAACTTAAGGAGCTATTTGTGGTTGAGGAGTTTTGTAAGGCCAGGTGCATAGTTGTCTCTGCCTTTTAAATATAAGTGGAGTCTACAGAAGAATGTAGACATCTGTTACAGAATAGGGAGAGAGAGCTTATCACAATGATGGTGAGATAAGTGTCAAACACTTCCATTGATAATTTTATGGTAGTTGAAAACTTTTCCATAGATCTTCAGGAGTCATGTGTCTGCATTCTATTAAGTTTATGGTTTGAAATGCAGCACAGCTCCAGCCCCACAAGTGTTTAATGAGTTATTGTTTGAACTATTTGTCTTTGCAAGTTTACCTGAATTTTGAGCTGTGGATATATGCTCAAGTAAATTGCCATCTGCAAGTGACTGCTGTTGTAGAGTAGATGAAGCTGCAGACTCATGCAGTTTCTAGTCTGGGGGACTGGTGGAGCAGCTGCACTATCTCTTGGCTGAACTTCTATTTTCTATGGTACTTTCACTAGCAATGAAGTTCAGCAGGGAGCTGTTAATACTCTGTGCAGCCAGTTTGGCCAGATGCTTCTCCTGTTGTTTTCAGCTCCAGCTGTTACTGTTACTGCCACTTGCCAGAAGTCCCATGACTTCCATGTGGCAGGTTAGGTGCAGATTTTTTTGTTCTCTGAAGTGTGTTGTGCATCTAGAAAATGTTGTGGGAATGGGGGGCTAAAGATGAAGATCATTTCTACCCTGCCCATACAGAAAGTTAGACTGCAGAAGGATGTCTGAGAAGAATGAGTCCCTCAACTTAGAAGGCATTTCTTGGATACTTCCTCTTAGCTGTACGTGGTTGAAAGCGGCATCTATCCAGGGTCAGCATTATTCAGGCTGTGCCAGGGGATTTGTAATACCTGACTTTTTTTTCTGTAAATCAGAAAAAAGAGGTGCAGAGTAAGTGGGAGCCTGGAAGACTGCTCTTTTAGCATCAGTGTAGAAAGGGGAATGATGATTCCAGATTCTATGCCAGTGAGAGTCAGACTCTCAGCACAAGAGCTGTGTTGTCTCTTCTCGTGTTGGCAGTACTTTGTGAGTACTTTATGTTGCACTACACTGTTGGGAGGAGTTGAAGGTCAGGACACCTGAATTAATAAATGAAGCTGAATTTACAGAGAGTTGAGTCAAATCTCAGCTCTCCAGCCTTCTAGAAAGGCTGCTGGGGTGTCCTTTACCTGGGGGATTTGTTTGTTGAGGAAGGAAGGGCACAGCACAGCAAGCAATTCACTTCCTGGTGATGGCAGGGCTTACGATGTGAAATTGCTCCCAAATGCAAGACTTGTGTTTTGGGAATTGACAAACTTAGGAATTTTATCAGAGGATCTACAATTGGTAGAAAAAGATGGTAAAAGAGGTTGCCTTCTGTCAAAATCTGTAGGGTTGGCAGGTATGTTTTGCTGGAATGCACGGTATATCAGTGCCTCTTGTACTTGTGATGGTGTTATTTT
This sequence comes from Cyanistes caeruleus, assembly GCF_971803275.1. NCBI lineage: Eukaryota > Metazoa > Chordata > Aves > Passeriformes > Paridae > Cyanistes > Cyanistes caeruleus. Next base: position 14,282,000 of record NC_141704.1, on the reverse strand, counting down.
AATACCTTATTTAATACCTCTGCATTGATTGCTGTGGGACTGCTGACTAACTGAAGGAATATTTGACTTGCATAAAGCTAGGTTTTGCCATCCTTAATTGTTTTTAATATAGTCTGGCTTTTTCCTAAACATTCTCACTGCAAGTTTGTTAAACTTCAAATCTAGTCCTGAATTCTAAATTTCTGCTATGTGCTTGTACATGTTTTGTCTTGCTCTGCTCTTAGAGCTTCATGGCATCCCAAGGCAGCAGCAGACTCGGAAAGCTCACTTCCTGCTTTAAATCATACTGTCCTCTTCTGACTCTTTCCATAGTCGATCACTTAAGTGGGAGCAGTTACCAGCTGAAATGTGTAGACAGGGAGTTTGTCCTTCAGAGGGTTCTTTTCTGTGCAGTTTTGTTTAACTATATGTTTTTGCATGGTCTCTCAGTTTCAGTGTCTTGGTGTATGAAAAACTTTATTATAGCAAAACATTAAAAAAAAATGTAATAATTCTGTATTTTGAAGTTATTCTGACTTTAAAATATTTACTGGTAGCAGATGTCTTCGTGATGCTACTATAAATAAATAGTAAATGTAGTCTGAAGATAGTGGACTGTCTCCTCTTTCTTCAGGCTTTATAAACAAAATATATGCATTCAGTTACCTTGCATACATGAGCTACACACTGGCACATTTTCATGCCAGTGACTCTTTATAGTTAATATAGTCTTCTTTCAGTAATTTCTTAAAATTTGAAATCAAAAGACTTTTTGATTGTAAAATTGTAGAAATAATTTCTGTTATCGTTGACATGTTGCTTTAAATTTCAGGAGACAGCTGATATGTAATCTCGAACAGAATTGGGGTTTATTTTTAATTTTACTTGAAATGACTTGGACTATCTGGGGCTGCTGACCTTTTCCAAATGAATTCTTGCTTGAACAGTAGAATTCGTTCCTTCTTGGATGAAAGCATCTCCTTTATAAAAGCATAATTGATCAACTCAGGGAGGGAATGTTTCCTGAATTAATTCAGACTTCTGTTTTGCGGGTAGTCAGGTTAGAGGGTCTGGCATCTGTGAACAGCTCCACCATTAGATACAGTTCTTTATTTCTGTTACATGTCCTTATATATAGCATTCTTTTGCTCTGACTGTGTGTTTTATTAAGTTGGACAGCTCACATAAATGAAAATACTTGAATGAAATAGAATCTTTCTCAAGGGTACAGTGCAGTAGAAATCACTACAAAATTTAGAGTGCATTTTCAGTGTCTTTGGATTTTTTTCCTCCTATTAATTCCCAGGGACAGAAATTAAAACAATTTTTTTTTCTCTTGTATCTAAATGTTACTTTTCCCATCCCTTCCTCTCTTTTAAAAGATTGTGTCTTGGGACAGGAAATAATAAGTAACAATTCAATGAAAAAGAAATTATCTTTTGGCTTGTAAAGTAAAAAATGGTTCAAAAATAACAGAAGATGAATTCGTGGGGAAAAAAATTAGAGGTACACAAATTATTATATTTTATATATATATATATATATATAAGTAGCAATACTATGCCCTCTTATTTGGTGAAGCATAGAGCTCTATATTAAAAGCTATTTTTGATTAATCTTGCAGAAATGTAGTTCACAGATATGAAAGTGATATGTGGATCAAGATTTTTCTAATTAAAAAAATGAATTAATAAAAACTAATACATTAATCTCTCAAAGCAGGATAAGCCCCACTTAGTTCTCACTAATGAACACAGAAATCATGTGGGTTAAGTTGTCACAGAACACTTTGAAAACTTGCACTTCAGACTGTGATAGGGAGCCCAAAGCAGAGTAACTGGGCTTTCCCTGATTTGCCTCAGTGGTTTTTTTTCTAATTTTTCCTTTTTGTTCTGTCTAGATGTTTAATGAAGTTGAATTATAAATATTTGTGGATTTGTTTGTGCTGGCATAGGGAAGAGACTGCCAGGTTGTACTGTCTGCTGTGGGTATTGGTTGAAATGATTCACTTGTACATGTTTTCATATGTGCACTTCAACATTAGTTTTCCATAAATGAACTTGAATCTGAAAAAGAGGTTCTAAGTCTTGTTGGGTACTAAATATTTTTTTAAAATTATTTTAAATTAATTTTGATATCCTTGAGGTTAATATTAATAAAGGAGACTTTGCTTTCAGTACCAGGGAAAATAACTCCAAACAACTATGTCATACTTGTTCCAAATTTCTCACTTGCCACCTTTGTTAATCAGATTGCAAATGTTGGACTGTACCTATGACTGTACTGGAATCTGAGTTGCATTTCTGAATTCTATTTTAGTTGTTACCCACTCCAGAAAGTTGCTTGTTCCCATTGCATGTATTTCAATATATTAGTTGAGTGAAAAGCTATGAAACTATTATATTTGATTCAGATGTCAACAATGCCTGTTATTCTAATTCGGTGCTAACAAAAACACACATGAATATGGTTCCTAAAAATTTATGTATATGTCCATGTTCCTAATTTTTAACCGAGAATGCTATGTATTTTAATAAGCACATGAAAGAATGAACTAACAATTGTCTGAATGAAGGTAACTGGCCTTTTGAAAGTTCTGCTGAGAATTAGTTTTTCCATATATGCCTACCATAAGAGTCAATATCTGTAATAACAATTTAGTCTTTTAAGTTTTATTGTCTTCTGAAGTAAGCGCCCTTTTGCTTCTTTTGGATGAGTATTTGATTGGCAAAGCCAACTTCTTAACTTTGCTAAAGCTTAAAGAGGGGAGGAGTATTAAGGAGAGATGCACAAGGTAAAGGCTCACTTCTAATTAAAAAGAGAACATGCCTCTGTCATGGGATTCTGAGTTTCCTTTGTTTTTTGTGTGGGTAGTGACAGAATCTCAGTAGCCCAAATGAATGTAATTAGCAGCTTCTGAAAGTCTTGGTCTATGGGACATAGAATCATATTAAAAATTTTTGGAAAAAATGGATTTCAGTGTTCTAAAGTTCCTTGATTTTATTCACATTCACATTTCCTTTTTTGGTTAAGTTGTTTCCACATTTGAGTACTGGTGTTATGTGGTTGTAATATACTGATAATATTCCCTAATGCCACAATGTCCCTGCAGGCTGCCTGTGACTTGCTGCGGAGGATAATACGCATCTTGTATCTCAGTAAGAGACTTCAAGGACAACTGCAAGGAGGAAGCAGAGAGATAACAAAAGCTGCCCAGAGTCTCAATGAACTTGGTGAGTCCTTCTTAATTACTTTTAGATACATTTTTAGCTTGTGCTCTCATGACTCACACTAGTGTTTGACTTAAAGAAACAGCCAAAACTTTTTACTGTGGTTCTTGCTTTCTACTTCCTGATTTAGATTGAGCAATGGCATGGACAGAACTTACTAGTCCTTTGCATTTTTTCATGTGACTTCTCTAGATACAGGTATTTAATAACGTGAAAATTCTATGATAATGACTTGTGTTCTTTTGAGCAACAATTTTTTTCTGAAGCAACTCCTTACGGGTTTATGTTTCTATAAAACACCCTCAGAGGCAGTAGATATATATATTTAGCTTTTGGGAAACATTGCACTATGGTAAGGTATAGTTTAAATTACAGTTTATGTCCTAAAATAAAGGCATTGGCCCTGTGACTTTTATTAAAGCCATAGGTGATATGATATACAGAAACTTAACCTACTTCAGATACTGGAAGTATTCTGCTGCAGTAGTGACTAATTTACCCTTTATTTTATTTGCTTCTAAGAAGAATAACGAGGTAGTTCTCATGAAGGCTCAAGTTACATTGTTAGAATGTTTTCTGTACTTGAGCTAGCTTGGGAAATTCCACACTGTGCTGCAGGATGCATTGAGGAGCATCCCATTAGTCCTGGAGATCAGTTGATGGTGTTGTATATGGTATCTTGCCAGCTATTTCTCCTCTGATTTAATGGTATTCAAATTCTAGCTTCCAGAAATAGGTTGTGGGAGGGCTGAACTATCAAACATTCGGAATCATCCTGAAGTTTATTTTGCATATTTGTCACTACTGCTCTTTTTATACTGTGTGATCAAAAAATGATTAGACAATGACTTAAAACACAGTAGATGCTGTGTTACAAACAGATAGTTTATATATTTATTTAGTATAGCAATCTGATTGAAGCATTTAAGTACCAATTGTATCATGTAAAGTAGAATGTTTTTTCTGATTCTTTTTACTTTCCATTTTGCTCTACCATTGTGTCTTCAGAATGTATAAACTAATACTGTTTGTTAACTAGCCGGATTGCAGGTGTTGTGGGATTAATTTGAGTGCTATATCCTATTAAACAAATTAGTACAATTTAGTGGTAAAATCTGAGATGTTTAGTGTAGTTTTTAGGATTTCTTTCTTTCTACTATTCTTCCTCTTTAAATTTTTTTGTTTCACCATTTAGAAAAAAAGAGCTTGCACTTTCTTTTGTCAAAGTGCCACAGACTTTTGAATTTGTTGTTTTCAAATATTTGGTCTTTTCCTGAAGGTTAGCAAAGTCTGAGTAATTACTGTTAAAGATGAAGGGAAATGTGTCCCCTTAGGCAACCCTTTTGAATTGATCCTACAGTCCATGGGGGTAGCCAAGGCTTGTGGTCCTTAATTTCTTAGTTCTGGATGGTTTATGGCCTGGTAAAATACCTTGTCTGCTGTCATTTCTATCTTCATCTTATTTCCTGGTATCTCTTCCTTTCTTCTCTTTTACCTCTCCATCTGCATCCCTCCTTCATTTCTGGCTATCTGTCCTTTGTCAACCTCTACTGCCCACCTTGGCTGGTTTGAATTCTTCCTGCTTCCCAGCTGGCCGTGCCTCCCAGCACCTGAGTGGATGGGAGCACCTCCCTGAGCAGATGCTGGTGCAGGGGATTGGAGGTGTCTGTCCTGTGTGGAGAGGCAGTGATTGCTGGGTGTGCAGTGGCTCTGTTCTAGGAGGAGGAAAGCGCGCAGGGGCTGGAGTCAGCATGGGTCAGGGTCAGGGTACTGCTGTGGGAGGCAGTGGGAAGGCAGCAGGGTGTGGGATGGCTGGGGAAGTGCTGTGCTGTGCTTCTGGACTTGGGAAGCACTGGGATGGGTGGGAGATCTCTAGCACAGAGGTGGTGGTGGTGTGTGGCAGGAGACCACTCGGGGTGTGGTGGCTTGGGGTAAGGCTGTGGAAGTGCTGTGCTTCCAAAAGATAGGAAATGTGATGTAGTGCTCTGTGGTGTCAGGAGGGTGGGAAGCATGGGGAACAGCGCTGGGCGCTAGCAGCTCAGTTGGTGAGATAGGAAAGCTTTGGGAGGCCTGGGGAAATAACTGCAGCATCTGATGGCAGTAGTATGGTGGTAGACATGAGTGGTGTGAAAGCCTGGTATTGGATAGAGACCTCTCTGTCACAGAGGCTTGCTTTCACGTCCAAGATGAATACTGATCTGTGGTTTTAGCCAGATATTCCTGAATATCCCTTTCATCTCTCATTCAAAGAAAAAAATCATTCCATTGTTTATTACCTTTCTGTTATACATGTGGTGCAAAATAAGAATTTCTGCTTTGTCAAACTCATCCCTGTGATATTACTGTGAAAGCTTTGTGCCTGCTGTGGTAGAAGATACCTTCCATTGCTTCTAAGGTGTTCTGGGTAGAATCATGAGATAACTGTCAAGTTTTTTTTCTGTACTGCTACCTTTGTGTGTATGTTTGGGGGACGCAAATGTGTGCATTTAGGTATGTATTTAACATATATTCCTGTAGCTAATCTATGTTGATTTAATCACAACTTTTACTTAGTTGTGTATTGAAGTTTATTTTGCAGTGACGGGAAAGGCTATGGTAAACATACAAAATATTTGAATTAGGCAGAAATATGGGGTCAGTTAGAGGAAGTAAAAGAAACAGTAGCTTTTACTGAGAAGTATATTTTTTCTGGATGCCTAAAGTTGCTAGTAGTCTGCAGATCTCCAGCTTCAGTTTATGATGTTAGGAATATGCTTTCTCTTAAAGCATTTGGTAATATTTTGACCGAGATCTCTAGTTAAAGCTGAAGTAGATCTGAAATTCCTCTGTGTTGGAGTTTCACATTCTTTGGAATTAACTTCACACTTTGGCACAGTAAAAAGAAAACCTAATTTCCTATGTAGTTTTAGAGATTAAAAGTGAGTTCCGTGTCTGTATGTGTATATATATATATATTTATAGAAAATTAAACCCCAGACTTCTGCAACTCTTTTACCTTCCAACATACTGTGGGTTCTCTAGCAAAGTCGAATAAGCACTTAGCTGTTTCTCTACTGCTAAGCTTTTGTATAATACAATCCAATTCAATGTTTATATAGGTAAAACAAATGTCAATATTCAGATGTCATGCAGTGCCTAGTGTTGTGAATTATATGCCCTGACTATGCTTCTTGGTAGTATTTAAATACAAATATTTTATAAAGCGAAAAAGAAACATTCCTAAGCAAGATTAAACAATAGAATATGACAAGAAAATGGTGCACTGTATGTAGTTCCCTTTCACAAAAGAAATTTTGCAGGCATTAAAATATCAGCTGTCTTCCATGTGGGTATACAGAAATTACTGTCTTTAACAATGGCTGGTAACTTACCAGACGGAGATGAAAAAATTCTGAGTTGTGCAGCGAAAGGCCAGTTTAAGTGTGGACAGGCTAATTCCATCTGTCAGTTACAGAGCTTTGGACAGCAAAGGTTTTCCCTCTTTTCCAGGTTAAATACTTATAAATGGTGTCATCAATATTTGTATAAATGCCTAGACTTCTTTTAATGGTAATAAATTCCAAATCTCTATATATGCTTGTATTATAATTTATGTCTCAGCAAGTAAATGTTTGTTTAAATGTTCTTCTGAGTATATAATATTTAAGTGGAGGTTCTTGCACCAGGTACAGTTTTGCTCTTTTGTAAACTTAGTCTGTGACTAAGATGTTCAGTCATAAAATGAAGGAGAATGGGTCTATTAAAATACAGTTTCAGGTATCTTCAGTATAGATGTTATTCCAGGAAAACATAACCTTCCATGTAACTTAAGAGAAGATGGACAAAGATAGAGCTATGACCTTACTTTAAAGCTAAATACTTCTAAAGAAATAACAAAATATGGTCAGTTATTGAAGTGTAGCTGAAATGGAGAAAATGCTTCGTATGTATTGTGTGCTAGTTGTGGTTTAACCCCAGCCAGCAGCCAAGCCCATGCAGCCTCTTGCTTGCTCATCTGTGAGTGGAGGTGGGGTGGGCAGAGAATTGGATGGGTAAAGTGAGAATATCCATGGGCTGATATAAAAACAGGTAAAGCAAAAGCCTGGCATGCAAGAAGAGCAAAACAAGGAATTCAGTCACCATTTCTAATGGGCAGACAGTGTTCAGCAGTACCTTGGAAAGCAGGGCTCCATTAGATGCGGACACAAACACCATCACTCCAAATCTCCTCTCTTCCTCCTTCCTCCCCCAGCTTTACATGCTGAGTATGACTGTATGGGATGGAATATCCCTTGGATCAGTTTGGCTCAGCTGACCTGTGTCCCCTCCCAACTTCTTGCTGGGTACTCCCAGCCTCCTCACTGATGGAGTGGGGTGAGAGGCAGAAAAGGACTTGACTCTAAGTCATGCTTAGCAATAATGAAAACATCTCTGTGCTGTCAACACTACTTCCAGCACAAATGCAAAACATAGCCCCTGTCAGCTGCTATGAAGAAAATTAACTCTGTCCTTGCTAAAACCAGCAAAATCATTTATAAGGAGGGAGCAAAACTTTCCTGGGACAGTTTTTTGGCTTTACCATCACAATACAAGATTTAAGACAAATTAAAAGAAATACAGCTTGTGAAGAAGTGTTTCTGGAGAAAACTGAAATTAGTTAGGTAATGCATGATACTGGGTGAAATACAATTTGAAAAAAAAATTTTAGCTGTGTCTGGAAGGTCTCTTTGTAGCTGGTGTAATATAGGTGTTGGTAGCCTGAAGTATATCCCAGAACTAGTGGCATCTGCACAATGGTAACAGTAATCTTGGAAACAAAAAATTCTTGAGGCTAGAAATAAGTTTGACTTATCACTTTTCTAGGCTAAACAGTATGGATCATACATGATTTAAAAAAGAAAAAGCTTGGATAAAGCTGATATGTCTGTTAGAGTAGAATTAGAGACAAAGGAAGGAGAAAGGAGGAAAATGCCTGTCTTAATATGGTTTGCATTGTGGGACTTTGTCTTTTCCACTATGTGTCAGTGCACTTTTCTGGTATTGTTGCTACATGTAGTACCCTGAAGATTGCACTGAAAGAGAACACTATTGTAAAGATGGGAAGTTATCTTTGGTACTACAGCTCATCACCTAGTTTGTTTCATACACTAGTACAAAATAGTGCTTGATAGAGGGAGACAACATGATCTGTGTTTTCCTCATCTTTGAAAATGTCATTAAATAGAGTAATATCTTCCCAAATTTTATAAGCCTAAAAAGTATTTTTTCCTTCTTGTTCTCTGTTGCTGATGTGCCTATTTCATGGAAAAGAGAGCATGTTCCTTTGTATACGTATATATAGCATGTATATGTATATACACGTGTATATAATAGCATATGTATGTATATAAACATTTATAATATTCATAAATACAAATATGAATAATGTGTATGTGCATCCTAATGTATCTCAGATGCTTTTCAGAGTAATCTCCTTCTTCTTAGTGATCATCTTTGTGAATTCTGGGGGGAGAGGTTAGATTCCAGAATATAATGGAGAGCTTTTTTTATTGAAAATAGACCCTACTGCCACCTATTTTAGACAATTTAAACTAACCTGACTTCCTTAAGCAAAGGAATTCTAGAACAGATAAATTATTTGTTGGAGTCTATATAAAATTGCTGTTAAATAGTAGGACACACAGCTTTATCAAGAATGAATCCTGTTTAACAACTGTATTTTCTTTGTTGGCAGCATAACAGGCCTTGGGACTAGAGAGATCAATGACTGTCTTGTAGTTTGATTTAAATAGGGCTCTTGACACCATTGATTTAAATAGGGCTCTTGACACCGTGTCACACTAGCAGGATCAGCAATAGAATCCAGATGAAAATGTCATGCAGTGTATGCAGAAGTTCGGAGAAAGCTGTACCCCAAAAACCTTCGTCTGTTGTTCACTTACCCAACAATATATCAAGCAGGGTGTTGTTAGAACGTGTTCTGTAGCTGGCGTGTGTTTTCATTAATGATTTGAGTGATGTTATATGGCATATATCCTTATTAAATTTCCTAGCAATAATCAAGCAGAGAAGAATGGAAATGTATGCTGGGAAACAGGATTAGAATGAAGAATATTCTTAGTGAATTGGAGATATGTCTTACTGATTTTATTTCTCTTTCAGACAAGTGCTAAGTCCTCACAATAAATAGTTATAGTTAAGAGGGGTAACAGGAAAATTACTGTATGGATTACAGTTCTGCAGAGAGGGTTGAGAGTTCCACAGAAACTGAGTGCAAGCCACTTGTTCATTTATGTGACATTGTTGGCAATTGTGCTGATTTTTGTGAGGAAGGATGTTGTGCACAAGGCACTTGAAAATAATCTTTTGTTCATGCTTCAAACAGATTATCAAGTCCCTTTTGAGGCACCTCATTGAAGAAAGATGTAGGTTAATTGGAGAAACTCCTAAGCACAGCAGCAGTGGTGGAGGATGGTCAGTGGGTGAAGGAACTGGAAGTGTGTGGCTCTGGTTTGGAGAAGACGGGTGTGAGAGGGAGAGTAGTGTTCTTCAGATAAACAAAGTTTTTTCAGATGGGGTGTACGTGGCTCTCCATATGCATTGTGATTGAAACAGTAAGTAATGGGCCTGAAATGCAGCAAAGGAATTTTTTTTTCCAAAATGTTAGGAAAGAGCTCTACCAGAAATGGTGATTTCAGGGGAGCTGTGAAGTTGTATTTGAAGCCTTTTTAGACGTGTTTTAGACAAAGCGTGTACCAGGAATGAAATCATATAGTCATGGAATAGCTTGGGTTGGAAGGAACCTTTAAAGCTGATCTAGTTCAACTCCTCTACAATAAGCAGGGATAATTAGATAGAGATGATTTTGCCTTGAAGTAGGAGGACTTGGTAGTTGATCTGCTCCCAATCCTTTGTGTCTCTTGGAGATCTGATCTTCCCCTCTTTTTTTATTTTTTTTTTTTGTTTGTTTGTTTGGTTGGGGCTTTTTTTGTTTGGTTTTGGTTTGGTTTTTTTTTATTGGAATGCTTGACGTAGAATGTTCTTCACAAGTTGGTTTGCTGGGCATTGTTCCGAGATACCACCTGGAATATTATTAGGACACTGTGACTGGAAATTTCATAATTTCATGCCATCATTTCAGCCTCTTATCATTCCTTTAGATGAGATAGATAAATCTCCTCAAAGACCTTCAGCTCAACCGTCTGACACAATTGCTTCTCTTCTTGTTGTGACTGACATTCATATAAACTTCACATAGTTCATTGTGTTACTTGAGTGCTGCAAAAACTGACCCTCAAAAGCTATTAATGTCAGTCTGGTCTAGGAAAATGCAGTGAGCAAGAATAGGAAGGTAATACTAACTATGTGAATGTAAGTGTCCTGTATCTAATTTTTTCCCCCCATTGCTGGGAAAGAAGGCAAGCTGTCCAACTGTTTTTAAGAAAGATGTTACTTTATTTCTCTTGTAGTTTTTTAGTATTTGGGATGAGTGATGAATACTGTTTTTTGTTTATCAAAATACTAGGTGCTACTAGTTAGTATTCAGTAAACAACAGTTTTAATTTGTTATTTTAGTAGTAAGTATTAAACTAGTGTTGTTTTTTTTTTATGTCAGTTAGCCTTATCTATTGCAAGGTGGAATTACCTTTATCTGTGGTTTCCACAGGTGTACCTTATTGAGTATTAAAATAGCATGAATAGTCTATCTAATACACAGTGACTTACTCTGAAGTGATTGCAGATTGGCTGACTGCAATATTTATTCCTCAGGTTAAATATTGTTGTCAAAAAGCTGTTTCATTTTAGCTGCTACAGTTTTTGCAGTAACATTCAAATATGTGTTATGTATCTGTACACAAGTATTACTAAACTTGCAATGGTAAACTGTCTGAACACCTGCCATGGATACTGTGGCAGCTCTCTTTCACTGCCGCCTTCTTCCTGTATCCTGTTCAGTGATTAACTTAATTTTTTTTTTTTCTATTCCAAGCAGTAATTTACAGTGTATGATTGCCAAGCTAGATCTTGAGTTGACTGCTGTTAAGTGAGGATGGAGTTGGATACTGTCATGTCAGTGATGTATTTCACTGCTACTACACAGTGCACAGTTTCTCATGAGCATCAACACACCTCAAACTTGAGGGAAATGTTGTGTCCATAGTGCTTTCACTTAGGAACTGAGATGCCTTACAGTTTGCTGCCTTGTGCAATACCTAATGTCCTCCAAAATAATATAACATATATCCGTGTAGCACAATTGTTCTGTAGGGGTAAGTGAACTGATTTGATTAATAGAAATTACATGGCTTTGATTGCATGACTCTTTGCCTGGGGTAATTAGTCTTGCTGAGAATGACTGAATTGTATTACTGGCTCAGAGCCATCTGCATTAGTGCCGCTGCTTCAGGTGGTGCATCTGCACCCATGGGAAGTGTAAATATCCTGCTAAAACATTTTTCTTCATTGTCCCCAATGGTGTTAGCAATAACACTGCCAGACCTTCACTGAAATGCCCTGGACTTAAAAATACTCTGCTTTTCTGTAGTTGAATGTCATCTCCATGTTCTTCAATTTTATGTTGTTGTTATGTTTTTCGTGAGATTCTGTTACCATAAGATGGAAGATTTCACAAAAAAAAAAGTGATGTGCAAATTTTATTTGTAATATTCCAGGCAAAAAAGACCCCTTTTTGGAGGGAAGGTCAATTTTTTTCTTGTTGGCTTTTGAAATAAAGAAGAATCTTGGTAGTATGTAAGAAGTCCATTAATTTGAGCTGTTGACTGTTGGATACCAAATTAACTTAGAATGACTTTCAAAACTTAAAACAATCTTTTATTATTAAGAGGCCAATAGTGTAAGACTTCTTTATTCTCTTTGAGCAAGGCAGACAGAGCATACAGATTTTTCCATTAAATTGTGTTTTGCTGCGACTAGGATTCCTAGCTTGGAAACCTGATGTTAGACAAAGCATTTTACATAAATATTTTGCATGTTTAACCTAATCTCTGGCATGCATTCTTTTTCTTACTATTAGGAAGATAGACAGTAGAAGACACTAGGTAAATACAGACACATGAGAGAAAAAACTAAAGTTTGAATTCATGCAAGAAAAGAATTCTTTTGCAACTTAGCTTTTCAACATATCCTTTAAATTACCAGGGTTTGGAATTTCGTTTTCTTTATGCATAGAGTTCAAGAAAAAGAATCCAAGTATAATTGTAATTCTGGGATTTCTTCATGCCTAGTTTCCTTTAAACAACGGCAAACAAGTTTCAAGTTTGCCATATTAAGTGAAACTGTTTTTTCATGCTAGCATTACATTGATTTCTGGTATTGATGAGATTAATCTTTTAGCTGTAACTACTTAAAAATTTTAATTTTACCATACTGTTAGGTACTTGGTAATTTTAGTCTTGAGCACACAGACTTTGTTGGAAGGCTGTGTGTCAGATGTTTTAAAATGGGTTTAGTATTCCACTTTCTGTTGTGGTGTTGACCTGTTCCAAGTGATATGTTATTGACAGCCCAGTAGTAAGGCTCTGTCAGAAGTTAATGATGGTGTGTTCAAATTGCTTTTGCTGTAGCATGTGGAGTATTTCCAAAAGTTTTTATCCATGTTCCAGGCCCATCAAAGATTTGTATTTGATTTTCTGTCTTTTGCTTTTTTCTTTTTCAGTTACAGATGTCCACACCTTTTGTTCCTTATATTTCTGGAAAGCTTTACTCTTTCCAACTCCCTGTCATCTGTTCCCTAAATCTTATTGCTGCTATTTCATTATTAGGATCAGTTATGACTGTTATTGTATGACCTGATGTATAGAAGTTTTGGTTGTAGGCCAGTATTACATTAAGCTAGGCTTTAGCAGGTACAGGTACAATCTAGGGCCTGACAGCTCTTGATTTATTAGCTTCTAACAGTTCAGAGGACTCCAGTGGGGAAAGAAATGATAGTGGACAAAAACTGAGGAAGGGGAGGGGGAATGTGATCGACTGCCACAAAGTGTTTTCTGCTTGGAGATGAATTATTGTCAGGACAGGAGAATAACTGCACTCATCATGCAGTTGATAAATTATTATGCATTTAAACTATGTATGGACAGGCACATGAGGCACAAATGTTTGCATTGGTAGCAAATTCAGTTCAGTGTTTGAGATTAAGCCAGTACTTCTTATTTCTTAAAATTTACTGTGACATTACAGTGTTTTCCATTTGCTTTGGTAATACATCAGATGGTCTGCGGTTTTGCGAGCTAGAGGATATATCTGGGGTTTGAAGTGTCACCTAATGCTGAAAAACGGAACTTGGGAATTTTGAAAGAAGAGCTGGTTGGAAATGAAGAATAGAAGGAGTGATGAAAAGGGAAATTGTGGAAGAAGATCTTGGCAGTTACACCATCCTATCTTTTCTCATTAATAAGTTTAAATGTAAAGGCCAGGTCTCATAGTTCTTTTTTTTTTTCCAATTTTTGTTTGTTTATTTTGCAATTTGTCGCTCTATTAGGAACCGCGAGAAGAATGACACAGACTCTAGGAGTCGATCAGGAGAATTTCTCTCTGGTTTATTGCCTCAGGTCTTTTTTATAGACCGATACAGTGAAAAGTACAGAAAAGAAAACTCTTATTGGTTAGTAAACTAACACATCACCATCATTGGTCAGTGGGGTTCACCACCCCTCGACCTTCTCTTGCAAGAAAACAAGGAACAGACAAACAGCACCTGCAAGGCTGCTTTCTGTCTCTAAGGATTGTTTTAATTCCTCCTCATGATTTCCCAGGCCACTTTCTCAGGCAAGACTGAGAAAGCTATGTGGCCTGCAATTTCCACTGGCACTCTGCTCTCTGTTTCAGAGTTAGCATCCACAGCAATTAGTGACTTTAAATGTGTCATTCTAAAATCTGAAAACTGTACTTATATTCTGTTTCTCTAATTACAAAATTTTCCTTCTACTCTCTTCTCAAAGTATCCCCCATAGAGCAGAAAGAAATTAAACCAAGCCTGTTTCTCTTTTGCTGTTAAGGCATATTTGTTCCCCTCCAGAAGGATGGCATTCCAACAAAGTTTGGACCTTGTTTATACTTTACCCTTTGATCTTTTCAAGTGTTTGAACAGTAAGTATTTTTGTATTTGTTATCTAAGGTGTGTCATAAGAGTGGAGATAGAAAAGGATATAAGAGAACCAACAACACAGATAGGCTTGTATTTATGAATGCTTGTGTTCAGGGTAAATACAAATTCAGAGGAAGTTTTTTTTTAAGTTTTAATTGATTTGAAGCCGTTATGATTGTGTAACTAGTACAGATCCTAGGGCATCTTTGAGTTTTGAGACCAAGTATTGTTCCTGGATCATCACACTTTTTCAATAGAACTACATAATTAAAAGTAGAAAGAAAAACTCTGGGTTTCTGTTTCCAGGTGACATACAAAAACTAGCAAGACCAAAAGATGTCTGCAAGGTCTGTCTGCTTCTGAATCTAGTAATTTTTGTGCACTGACTTTAAAAGCTCTGTATTAATTAAAAAAAAAAAATAAAACTTGACCAGACCAAAGATGAAAATCAGAGTTTAAAAGAAGTATTTTTGACTGAAAGGAAGTTATACAGAGGTTAGTGGTGGGTCTTTGAGATATATTTTTGCAGCTCATAAATTGTAAATATATTGTAGAGAGTATGAGTAGAGAATGTGGTCACAAAGGAAAAGGCAACTTGAATGACATAGTTCCAAACAATAAATGAATGCAGGGATATCAACAAAACAGAGAGATGTCATCTCTAAATTTGTGGTTTATTCTTACTGTATTTCAACAGGCATAAAAGTCTAAGTAAATAGTGAAGAGCTAGAGCTCTTAAGTTGGTGACACAAATGACTAGCATGGAAAAATTTAGTTTTCTAGTTTTAGTTAGAAAAATTTTAGTTTTCTAGTTCCACTTCCAATTTTCTATCATTCCACAGCTGAAATGATACATCTGAAACAATATGGATCCAGTTGTCTATTCTACTCTGGGTGGAAGTTCTGCAAGGAAATGGCAGTTTTATATTTCTGGCTAAGTATGCATAGGCACTGTCCAAAGCTCTGGTAGGAACTGGCACTTACAACTTTCTCTGTTCCCTCTTTCTGTAAATTTATATAGTTGGAGATTCAATAGTAAACTGCAGATTAGTGCTCCCAGAACTAGAGTAGTGATCTGTTAAGATGACCAGACTTGGTGGTTTGATTTCAATAGATGATCACTTGTCCATGGAAAGGTGTGGAGAAATGTCACACAGTTTTTCTAGGGATGCTGGCTGAGGATAGCTGAGTTTTGTTTATCTATGGCCAATGGTGAAATCAGGCATTTAGTGGTCAAAGAAAAAACACTGAGAAGCAGTTTCTAATACTGATCTTTGACTTTCTGCTGAAAACATTTATTAGTGTGTAACCCAGGGGTTGAACAGAAGAACATGGTTCATTCAGAAATAACACTTCAATGTTGTATATCTGAGAAGACAGAGTGGTTTTTATTTCTTTTTCAACAAACAGATTTGGCAATAGAGTGAGAGAGAACAGAAATCGATAAAATGGACAGGTCACTTGTGGTGACTAAGGAAAGAAGTGAGCATTGTATTGGAATGATTACTAGAAGATCAAATAGTGGCAGTAGCAAATAATTTTCAGAAAATTTCATTGAGGATAGTAGAATGAGAAGTTTTTGTAGAATTACCGGTAAATGCATATAGATCTGAAAGTCAGCTAACAAAATTCATAAGATGTTACTTTCACAACCCACTGAATTAAACCAGAAAAACCAAATCATTGCATGTTTCTGAAATGTGTGGAAGAACAGAATTGGGAGCCCAGATTACTTGTCCTCTGCAGCCAGAGCTTAAAAGTCACCCATTTCTAACACAGGAAATGGTACTTTGTGTTCTCTTATAATAAACAAACCTGTTGGATTTGGAAGCCACCTGTTGCCAGAGTGGCAAGCTGTGATGCATAAGGAAAACTGATAAAATAGACCCAGTATTCAGTGTTTCATTTTGAAAGAGTTAATTTTCCATTGCAGAGGATCTTCAGTAGGTGGGTCAAATGTATTTAGCCAAGCTTGAAAGCTGAAAGCTTGCTGAGAAGACAATATTAGATTGTTCAATACTGGCTTTTTGGCAATGAAGAAAGAAGGTACTCCTGGCTTAAGGCCTATTCTAGTGTAGTGACAAAGCAAAGACAACAACTACCATTACACAACAATGTATAAATACCACTGAATGCATTAATTGCAAATATAGAGTATAGATATAAAAAATTCAAAATACTGCAGAAAAAAAACAACTATGACTAACTGGAACCAGAAAGACACCCATCATGGAATAAACTTATTAATATACTTGTTTCCAGATTGTCCATAAAGATAAGAATAGGAGGATTTTTCATTAAGTGCCCTTGTTTTCTCTTTGAAGGCAGGTTAATTTTTTCTTCCATAGAGAAAGGATACCAACAATTAACAAGGATGTTACACAAAAAGTGCTAAGTTCCCAGAGGCATTAGTTTATAATTCTGTACTGAATGGGGAAGGAGAAAGTCCAACTTGTGTTGTTCCAGCATTCAGAAGGAGATGGTATTTCTATTGAGATCAATGTCAAGTAGATACAAAACTACTCCAAAAATAGTAGGCGAGTTGAATTCATTTGAAAGAAGAATTCAGGGCTGTAAAGCTGAATTAATGATAGCCAATTACCTTTTTATTGAAAATACATGTTGTCAAACAAATTTGTGTTTTGCTTATTGAATTGATTAAAGAAATTGTGTAGATGCATTATAGATTTATGTGCATAAATTTAGATGACCTAAACCTCCCTTTAAGTTATTGTTCCCCAAAGTGGGTATTTAAATAAGCCATATTCTCCTTACTTCACAGTTGCTCTACATTCTTAGTAGATAATTTTGTTACTAGGGGAGCTAGAAGAGAGGAACAGGGGTAAATAAACTGTAAATCTTTGGAATTGGACCATGTCCTTGCTGGGATTGCTTTACCAATGTTGTTTCTGTTCTTGTATTCAGGCAGCTACGTCAAACAAATCTGTACTTGTGCAAATGGTGTAGGGAATTGTGCTCTACAGATAAAAACAGTTTTGTGGTTACCTGTGAATAAATGCAATTATGCATGTCACAGTGAGCGATTAAGTGGGCTATTTTTCTTGAAGATTAAGACTGTAGAGGTGCATTCATGGGGAGAAAATAAAGGACCACAGAAGGGCTCTTGGATTAACAGGGAAAGAAATGGCAAGAGCTAAGGTCTGGAAAATGAGGCCTGGAAAATTCAGAAGTATAAAATAATTGAAAAATTGGATTATATGCACAATTTTGTTTTAATTCCTCAAGTAAATACTGGTTATTCAAATCTTAAACATAATAACCAATTTTATTCTGTTAATTTATGATTAAAGTATAGGCAGTTCTGGTTAAAAAAGTCTAACCAAGTAGCTATGAAAAGAAGACTGAAGACTAATCTTTGTTCAGGCCCTGGATGTGAGCCAGTATTCCTGTACCTATTGTTACTAGTTATCCCCATAACTATTGTTTCTATTGTCTCGCCTAAAAGATCAGTGAAGGTGTTTCTGTATGTAACACAAGGTAATGAGAAGTGTAGAGTAAGATTTCATTCTTCATGGGAAACAGCTTTAAAAATAGGCTGTTTTCACAGGAGTAGTTTTTCCTCTTTGTCACCAAATTCATGCACATAATTTTCAAATATTGTTTAAGCATTTTATCAACTATTTTCAACTATTGTTTGAAACAAAAATAGTCTAGTTGTCTTATATGTTTACCTTTTAGGTCCAACCTTCAATTATTCACAGGCACTAAATCTGATTACTGGTTTTATTATCTTAAAGGTAAACCTTTGGCTGAAAATCAGAAGGGTCTCATACCTTTTGCATGTAATCTCAGGGAAAAATGTGGAAACCTAACCTCATTAAAGAAAGAACTTTCTATGAGAACATACTGTTTCTCTGCTATTTCAAAGATTCCCCCCTTGCCCAGTTTTAGCAGATCTGATTTGCAAACTAGAGTTGTAGAAACTTTTGACTGAAAAAAAGTTTGGGACACAAGAAAAAATCAGCAACTGAATCAAAAATTTCTCACTACTATCCTAGTTTATTTAAACTGCTCTGGAATCTTCACTGTATGCTATAAAACTAAGGCAAGATTTATTAGAAGCTTCTGAATATATTAATCTTTTTAAAGATATCTTTAACTTGTCTTCATGTGCACTTTTTTGTACTTCATCCCTGTTTGATGCAAGTGCAGGTGAGCTATATACCTCCATTTTAATAATTTTGACCATAGAAGGTTCTATGTCCATAATACAATCTTTACGCACATTTTCTCTACATAGAATCACAGAAGGGTTTAGTTTGGAAGGGGATCTTAAAGACCATCTACTTCCACGCCCCTGCCATGAGCTTAGATACCTTCCACTATGCCAGGTTGCTCAAAGCCCCATCCTACCTGGCCTTGAACACTTCCAGGGATGGAGGTTCCACAGCTTCTTGGGGAAGCCTATTCCAGTGCCTCACCACCCTCACAGAAAATAATTAATTCCCAATATCTAATCTAAACTTGCCCTGTTTCAGTTTGAAGCCATTCCCCCTTGTCCTGTCATGATGTACTCTTGTGAAAAAGCCGTCTTGTAGGTGCTCTGAGGTCTCCTCAGAACCTTCTCTTCTCCAGGCTGAACTACCCCAACTCTCAGATGTCTTCATTGGAGAGTTGCTCCAGCCCTCTGATGTCTCTGTGGCCCTCTGGACTCACTCCAACAGGTCAACATGTTTCATGGGTTGGGACCCCAGGGCAGGACACAGCAGTCCAGGTGGGGTCTCATGAGAGAAGAGTAGAGGGAGCATCACCTGCCTCTTCCTGCTGGCCAGATTCCTTTGATACAGTTGACATTCTGGGCTTCAGGTGCACATTTCTGGGTTATATTGAGCTTCTCATTAACCAATTTTCACATCTTTTGTTTTGTTTGTTCTCATTCATTGATAGCTCTCACTTACTAGCTATTAGAGCTCTTAGCAGGAGTAATAATCTTCCTCATTATTATTAAGGTGTTTTACAACAGCTGTGCTCACACTCACCTTTTATTTTGTGATGATACATATCATATGTATCATAGGTATGCAAATAGCGTTTCTTTCTCATTTTCTTTTGCCTTAAGCGTGTTTTCAGCCCATTGTAAATGTGGTCTAGTATACAAATTATCACTGATATTTGTAATAATTTACTGACGTGGGAAGCTGTCCTTTTCTACTTATCCCTTCTCTCTATTTGCGGCAGGTATTTATGAAAAATGTCTTGAAATAAAATTTGGAAAACTGGTGTAGAGTAGCAATAAGTCACTGTGGTTTTTTTCCCCCTACTAATTGAGTTGAAATTGAGTTTAATTTGAAGTAAGATCTCACAACAGATTGTGAGAGTTCCTGGTACAGTTAAAAGTAAAACTGTGCTAATACAGCTACGTTAATAGCAGTCTGACATAGCCAGAGTGACAGATTTTACAGCAATGTTGTTTCAGCAGTGACATTGATTTGTTTATTAGATATGGTATCAGGTTAAACTGTTACAATATACGGTAGGAAGTTAGAGATGGTATCAGGGTAACAGAAACCAAAAGTGTATTTCCAAAAACTGATCTTGGAAAGGAAACGAGAGTGTGCTGTGTGCCAACAGCTTTGTGCTCTCAGCCTGCCTGCCTGCTTGCCTGGCTGCAGTGTCAGGAATCAGAATGGGGATATAGAAATGTCTATATGCAAAAGATACAATTCATTCAAAGTATAAAAAGAATCAGTTTAATAATTTCAGGTTGTGTACCTATCATACAACTTTCACTGTAAATCTTTTCTTTTTTCATTTCAAGTAAATTTCTTTTCATGGTGTGAGAATTTCTTGTAAAACAGGAAAACAAGATGATACAGGAATCTCTAAAGTAAATACCCAAGAAGAGATTTCTCCCATTCTGTTTCAATTTATAATAATCACCAAAGTGTAATTTTAGCAAAGAATATAAAGATGCCTAGTGATATATCTCCTTCAATTTATTACTCTACAAAAATAATTAAACTGTGATAAAGAAGCAGTAGTTGAAAACATACTGTGGTAGTGAAACACACTCAAAGCATCCAGATGAACTGAAGTTATCTGACTAAAGGAAATTCAGTAGTACATTTTAAAACGTATCAGTGGGAGCAGAAACTTAACCTTTCAGGTCTTTTCTTGTAATGCTTGTACTCTCTGTGTACTTCGTACTTTATCTGTAGGAAAAGAGGTAATAGAATAGCGCACGCTTTTAGTTTGTCATTTCTTCTGTGTATATTTTGTTATATCAAAAGCCTTTTCTGGATTTGCTATTCATCTTGCACTCCCCTCTCCTCCCAATTTTGGCACAACCACATATCACATTCAATAATTCAAAGATAAGTTCTTAATTTCTTGGCTGTTACAACCTAAAAAATAAGGTAACAATTTTTCCACAGGAAGTGCATGTTGCCCTCCACCTTTCTGTGGTCCTGATGGCTGTAGCTGCTTTAGAGCACTTCCTCCTGCCTTCTGCTCTTTTCCACTGGACATGTACTCTTCACCTTCTTCACATCCTTCTTATTTAACACTTACTGGCTCTGAGTGATTCTGATTTTCTTGTTAATCAGTTAGTATGGGGATTTTTTCCTTTTTCTTTTTTTTTTTTGCCTTCCCCCACCAAAACAAAACCCAAACCCTGGGTTTAATTTTGCTTCTTGAATTGCACAAGTGTTCTGTGAAGTAGAAAAAGCAGATGGTAATTATAGAGTCAGATTCTTCTTTCCTCTTGGTGTAAGACAAATACATTCAGTGATATTATGGCAGAATGTGTGAAGTAGGAGTGGAATCCAGCTCTTCTAAGGCTGGAACATTTTAAGACAGAAGCTGATTGTCCTTAGCTGTATGTTGGAGGTATTTTGTCTGAATAATGGGTAACAGAAGAGTAATTTAGTGTATTCTAGATTTTTTAATACTGCACTGAAACTTTGCTAAAGAATGCTGTATTCTCTCCTTTTTTTACTGACAATTGGCAACTAAAACCTTTTTCATAGGAAACAAACAAAAGTCTAGAATATTCAGCTATCAAAGAAGTTTGATGATTAGCACATACATTGATTTAAAAATAAGTACTTTGTACACTGCAATATAGTATGCTTAATGGTTAACACAGCAGAATTTTTTTTCTTCTGTCTGTGTGAATTCTGTAACCTTTCAATGTATTAATTAATTTAAAATGAAAAAAATCCAACAAGGGTGGGAAAAATAGGATATTTAAATATAGGTGTGGTGGGACATAGTGCCTGTCAGTCCAGTTCAGTGATACTCTTACCAAAACCTCCTTCATATTAATATAAAATAGATGGTGCTGTTAAACCCAACTTTTGGTGTGTAGAAATAAATAATAATTATGTATGACATACATGTATGTATTTATGTAACAATGAAGGAAAAGAGGTGAATTAATCTGATGCGTATCCACTGCATAAATTTTTAATATATTTAGAAAATACAAAAGTTACTGCTAGTCCCCTGGCACTAATAAAATAAGCAGAACTTCTGATCATGTGTGGATTACGTGCCTTATAATCCATGAGAATTGTTGTGTACTAGAAACTAGTTATTGTAAATACTAGTATTTACATTTCTGTTTCACGGGTTTGTGATGTACTAGCATGTGAAGGTATTCTTCTTGAATATTCTAATAGATACTGGCACTGCACTCTGCTTATTTTGGTATTTTTATTGTGGAATAGCTTCATTTTACAATGTAAAATTGAATGGAAATGCATTTTCAGTTAAGAAACAACATAGTCAGATACCAGCTAATACTTTAGAGACAGAGAACGTGTGGAAATTGGCAGTACTTGCTTGTGTTTCTGAGACATGTTTGCTAGAATTAATATTTTTGGAGTCCTGTAGGATTCTGCTTGCCTTAGGCTGAGTGGTGTGAAATGTAATTGAACTAATGATTCACTGTGGTGAGATCATTTTAAGAATGTAGTGGGCTTCTTATTGTACAATACTGTGGCATAAATTTGCCCCTTTTTTTCAGCAATGCTGCCTCTTTGCATTCTGTTTTAGTCTATCTGTCAAGCACCCACACCTTCATATCGCTCCTGAAATCCTCTTGTGTCTGTAGGATATGTAGTATATCTTCACAATTTACTCTTTATTTTGTCTTGTGTTAAATCTGTCATGCAGTGCAGATCATGTATGGCTCTGTTTTATGATGGTTTCTGGACGTATGTAGGATGGCACGTATTCTTACTTGTATTCCTTCATGCTGTATGCAGAATTTTTTTTTTGCAGCCCTCAAAGTGTACTCCAATGTAGTATAAATCCCCTTTTAAAAAATTTAATGAAGATGAAGAATAGTAAAAATGAACCTGCTTATATTCGTAAAGGCAATCAATGAATGTGATCGACACAGCCTTTAAAACTGGGCTTAATCTTTCTGGGTAATTCCTAGGCTGCTTTTTCTCTGCTATGAAGTGCTGCTTCATTGCATCTGATTTTCTAATGAATGAGCTTTTAACACTAAATGTGTAATTCTTGAGGTTTTATTTAATTTTAAAAAGTAAGGTTATGTTGTCAAGAAACCTTTCAAGTCTGAAAGCTTTTCTAAATGCATTTTTCAGATAAGGACATGATGTAGACTTATTAATCTGTTCATTATCATTTCTCCTTTCCTTCTTTTTAAATGAATGAGTAGTATCTTTCATTTAAGAATGCTTTATTGGAAGATTAGTAATCACGGAAATCATGTTATGATATTAACCCTACACATCCCACATTCTTCTCCTTCTAGTGTTCAAAATACAGAGGATAGCTTGAAAGAGAAATGAAGAAGGGCTACAAAAAAGGAAAAATAATAGCTTCTGCTTAAATATTTTGGGTGCATTTCTTTTCAGAAGTAATTTCCAAAATAATTTTTTAACATTGTTAATGTGGAGGATATGGGTTTTAAAAAAAATCTTACTGCATTTACTTCCTCTCTGCAACCTCTCAAATAAGACGCAGAATTTCAATTCTTGTAGGAAATCAGAGATAACATGAATAAAAAAAATGCTTTAAATGAGTGCAGTTGAATGAAGGTATTTTTGGGCTAGTTTCAACAAAAAAAGCCAGTGAAAATATGAAAATATGTTTGAATATATAGTAATTTCACATAATCAGTTATTGTCAAGGGGATAATAATATTTCTAGGTAGAATTTCAACAATTATAAGTGGTTATTCTTTGTGGAATATGGAGCTGTAGTATTATATTTTGAGTCTTCACTTCTGGTAAGCTAAGGCATGAGTCCAAGTAAACTAAGGTACATTAAAAGTATTTTTAAGCACAAAACCAGTTTTGGCAATGCACATATGATTAATAATTTAGTGATGTAGTGGAAAAGAGCTTTTTGTTCTCTTAAAACTGCGCTTTTTTTATACGCAACTTCAGAAAAGTGCTTTAGAAATCCTAATTTTTTATGTAATAATACTTTAGTCAAACTAGCTCTTGTATTCAGGGGTATGATCTGCTTTTTTATATAAGATAATAGTTATTGAGAATTAGCATTTTAAATATACTGGTAGCTGGTGACACACTGATCAGTTTATGTAACACAAGGAGTGAAATCATGCTCATTGATTTTGCAGCTTTTTGTTTTGTTTCCCCCTCCCTGCCACTGTTTCATTGAAATTAAGAATTTTTTAAGCATGGCATGGTGCAAACAACTTGACAAACTTATGTTTGGATGAATATCTTAATTCTTGCTTACAGTGCTATGGATGATGATAACTTCATAAGACTTCTTGGTTCTTTGATGCAGGTTTAAGGTGAAATTGAAAAAGACAATATAGAACAAAGGTATGCCGTGGCTGCCCAGTAATGCAGGAATACAGTAGCTAGCAGCATTGGTGACCAGTTTGTGACGAGGCAATTGCATGGCTAGAACTGAACACACTGGAAAATAATAAAGTTATCAAGGGCAAGAAAAATTATCTTTTACTTTAGCTGTGGCATTTAACAATCATATCTTTGTAGATAGATGGTATGTATGAAAAATTTCTGTATGAGAGGTCACACAAGAGGTCAGTGTGAAAAATCTAAGCCTTTACACAGGATTGACTCTGTTGGTTGTCTTATAGCATCAACCAAATAATTTTCTCATCCATGCTTTTTTTCTTTCATTTAGCCTGTTACCCTACCCTGTCCTTTGTAATTATTCAAAACTGTGTATTTTCTACGTAGAAATTGTGGATCTGAGATTGTATATGCAAAACTTTTTACTTAAGAGTACTGTCAATTTTTGGGATGGCATGAGTTTTTTTCCCCTTATCAAAAGTTTCTGAACCACTCAAATACCATGTAAATTGCTTTTTCTGCATGGTAGTCGCATGCTGGAGAAGATTGAAATAAGTGCGATATCTAAATATGAGGTCAAAATGCATCCAGGTTGTAGCTGCATAATATTCATAATTCCTCTGATCAATACTGTTTATGAATTAAATTTAAAAACACCATATCATACAAAATGGTGAATTTGTGCTATAGAAAAGTATTCCCAAGTGCAATTTTTGCTTAAAAATTCTTTTATATTTACAGAGAAACTGAGCCATACAAATATTTTTAAAAGTTTGCACTTCTTTAAGGCTATTTATTTTCTAAAAAAAGAGGACTTGAATATTTTTGACAAATATACACATGGTGTTACGCTAACAAACAGCCATGCAACATATATCTTACATAATGAAGAAATTGAATATACAAGACCTACTCTATTTAACATATATATTGAAAATATACAGTCTCGCCAATAGTTAAAAAAGTTTTTCTTATTTGGCAGTATTTTTTTACACTTTGTTCAAATATTCCGTTTGATGTGTTTTGGTGAAAACTGAAATCTAGTCAGTGACAACCTGAGGTACTAAACATTTCTGCCTTACTTCGCTGTCTTCAAAGGTAATCTTTTTGTTCCTTTTAGGCTCTATCCATGAGTTGTGTATTACAGCGTTATTTGGCATGGGATCTGCTTCCACTATTGAAACAACTCGCTTTTTCATCTTACTTTTCAGAACTTTCTGAAACTTTTGCCTTGTGAATGCATAAAGTAGAGGGTGAAATATAGTTGTTCCATATGCCATTACTAGAAAACATAATCTCAACTTTACCAAAAGGTCACTTGGGCCCAAACATAAGATAGTGGTGTTCAAAACAGAGATGGGTGTCCAGCAGAGAAGGAATGTTGAGATAATCAGAAGGGACATTCTGAAGACTCTCTTTTGCCGTTCTCGCCGCTCCCGGTGCCGTTTTACAGCTCGGCGTAGAGCAATTATGACAGACACGGAAGTCCTTACACCAAAGACAACATTTTTTCCTCCACTGCCATGGGACATGTCCGTAGTCTCGTGTTGAGTGGTCAAAGAAATAGTTTTTTTCTTTCTGTTTTTCTTCTTTTGTCCTGTTGTAAATCTTGTACCAATCCGAATATTTAGGGCCTGGAGTATTTTGGTGTATGTAATTAGCATTACTATAACAGTGAAGAAAAATATTGGAATCTGAACAAGAATGTGGTAGTACATTCCTAGTTCAGTGTGGTACTCGTTTGTACTCACGCACAGAAGTGTCTTATTTTCCCAAGTACTTGCACTTTGAAGACTGAAAAAGTTGACTTCAATGAAAGGAATCAGGAAGGAAAAAAGTGAAATGATCCATATTGATGTCATTAATATCACAGCCCTTCCCATGGTCAGGATTCGGTTAGCAGGTTTTACGGAGATGTCGTATCGGTCCAGGGTGATAGCGAAGACGTTGATTGCAGTTGAAACGCTTGCAAAAGAGACACAAGCCTCATGGAAGCAGCAGATGAGAGCAGTGTTACTCTCCAGTGAAAGCAGAAGGATAACTATAGTTAGAGGAATACATCCCACACAAATTATTACATCAAGTACATGAAGGTTCATTGTAATTATGTTACTGACAGAATTGATTAAGTTGGATTTCATACAGTAAAGTACCAGCACGGTGAGGTTGCTGCCAAGTCCCAAAACAATTTCTAACATCAAAAATCCAGTGAGAGAAACTTGAAAGCTTAATGGATATGACAGTGGTTGGTACATGTTGGTATCGATGTCATCAATGGCATCTCGAACTGTAATGTTAGATTCGGACTGCATGTTGACTTCCAGAATGGGGGACAAACACATTCTTTTGTTGCAGCTGGTTTTTCTCCTGAAAGGTGAAATAAAATACGGAACTATTTGATTTCTTTTTTTTAACGCTCATTGTAGATAAATGCTGGGGAAGGAGGAGGGAGGGAAAGCAATATTCTTACCAAACTCTTCATTTACAGTATGTTTAGAGCTTTAATTGGCATTGACTCAAAAGCCTGAAGATCTAGAGTAAGGTCTTTGCTTTTTAAAAGAAAGCAGGATTTGTTTGAAAAAAGAAAAAAATGGTGAAAAGCTTCCACTTAGGGAGGCAAGCCTTTGTTTATAGTGATGTGGTTTTTCACAAAGGGCTCATTTGTTGAATAAACCATACTTTGTGCATAGCCTTTGTATTGCTTTGAGGGTCATTTTAGAAGAATGTTGTTAAGTATTAACAAATTAGTGATCAAGATAATTTTAAAAAGCTCTTGTGGAAAAAGAAGTGTTAGGAGCATGGAGCACTGTTGCTTATGTATCATAAAAAGGATGTTTAAATTATTTATGCCAATTTAGCCATATCTTTCTTAGGAGGTTTACAGTAGTGTTGTGGACTGAAAAATCATGTTCTGTTATTCACCAGATTTTTACAGAGTTTAAACCTTCTGTTCATTTTAATCTTCTGTGCATCTGTGTCTACAATGCTTGCCACTACAACAACTTTTTATAAATATATATAATTTCAAATGCAAAACTTATGTGGGTTTGGTAAACTGAGTTTATTATAAAATACTACATTTCCTTTCTCTGATTTGAATATTAAATTTCTTCAAGAAATCCATGCGTACATGGAATGGAAGAGTATTTAATTTTATTCCAGAATATATTTAAGGGATTAATTTTAGCAAATAGTACTTAAAAAGAAAATTGTCTCTTTCAGGTTTTGTTTGTGGTTTGCTTTTTCTTTATTTACATACTACATTTAAACCAAACAGATTTACATATGTAGCATCTTTCTCTTAGGAATAAGTAGTGTTCAAAAAGGTATTTCTTTTATCTAGCAGTTTTTCTATTTTGTGTCTCATCTGCTTAGTTTTACACATGTGGGTAAGTTTTAAATATAGCATCTGCATGTAATATTGATGTTTGTATTATTTATACTGTCAGCCAGCTCTTGAGTTTGTAATTGAATAAATAAAAGAGAGGTTATTCAATTTCTTGTTATGATTCTGGAGGGGTTTTTTTTCCTAGGTAGCTCTAAATTTAAGAGGGGACATATTTGGCATGAAAATAAATTTGAAGGTCAACCTTTGTTCTAATCTAAGTACATTAAAATGGATAGCACTAAGGTGAACAAAATTGAGCTCTTTTAAAATGAAAGTATGAATTAAGCACACTTGGGATACAGTATGCAAATGGATTTCATCTGCAGTTCTGAAAAGCCTCAATTGAACAATACTATTAATTGCAAATTGTATGATGAAAGTTCTTGGTATTCTTCAACAGTTATTTCACATGTGCCTCTTAAATAAAAAAGATGTAAATTAGAACGTATTACTCTCAGGTGTGAAATGAAACAAGAAATATTTCAAAAGCTTTGTTTCATTTCTAATTTAGGCAACCTCTATCTGTCTCACATTAACCCTCAGGAGTATGATCTCCTCTTGCATGCTGTCCTGGCTGTGAATGGATTTCAAACCATTCCAAATGCATTGCTGGATAAATGAAGTTCTTTTATATTAGCAAAAGCCAGGAAGAAATCAAAAGCAGATCTGCTAAAACAAACTACAGTCTCACCCTAACATTATAGCAACAGAGATTTTGTGAAAACAGAAAACCTCAGATGTGTTAGGCTGTCACGAATAGATGAAACATCACCTCCTTGCTGCCTTGCCTGGGTTTGGGGTGCAGGGAGGCAGAGTGGTGAGGACAGGATCTCGTCCACCCGGTGCTGCGTGGGCACAGCCGGGGCACAGCCGGGGCACCTACCTGTTCTCTGTGCCTCAGGGGCCTGGCACAGCGGGGCAGCAGCTTGGCAGAAACTGATACATGGTGGCACTGAGAGATTTTTGACACGCACTGTAACCTGGAAATCAAGTGGTAGCTGAGCTCTTATTTCATTTTTTGCAGATTTTTTGTTTCCCTTTTTTTTTGTTCCTGCAGTTCAGCAGCAAAAAGTTCTGATTAAACATGGGGGCTTCTTAATTGTCTCAGATACTTCTACAGACCAGGGCATATTCTGTGTGTCTGTTCTGCGTTTCAAGCCAGCAATAACAAATAAACCTTCTTTTAAGTGATGTTAATTTCCTTCCCCTGTTGCATTTTGTAGAAGCCTGTTTTTATTTTCCAGGTTTAAAGAAAAATAATTTCTGCTCTCTGTTTTCAGTGTGTGTAGACATCCTTAGTTTATGGTTGCGTATTTCTTTCTGTAATATTCCTGCTCATTACTTTTGAGTGATGGCTTAGTGAAAAAAGTTGCTATACATCATAAAATCCAGTTCATGTGCTTTGAGAGTAACCATGGGTTACCTAATTTGGTTTATTTTGATTTAAGGAGAATAAATAACATCATAAAATTGAGAGAAAAATATCCATTAGTCATTATGACAAGTAAGTTATTTAATGAGTAGTATAGAAAAAGCTTGGTTAAACCTTTATTCAGCTTGCTGGTGAAGTATGCATATTCTCCTTTTGGGATTTCATGTTTCATTGTCTCTTCATGCATCAGTAGTTTCCACAATTCTGGTTTTAAATTATAAATCCCTCTTTAAGAAATGCTCACCATTTTAAGAATCAATCATTGCACTCTTCTTTTAATGAAAATCTGAGCAGATGTGTTAGTCTTCCATGTATATTGTTGAAGTGTCATGCAAACAAATGGTAATGCAAGTGTGTTCCATGTTTTGTTTTTAATTCCTTTATGTCTTAAGAATACATTTTAGGGATGCATCCTGCTGCTTGTAGGTCATACAGCTACAAAGATACCCGGTCAACTGCATTCTTCATATTGTCAGTTGTAAAACTGAATTAGTTGCTGCATGCCCTTGTGAAGGGGAGGAAAAAAAAGGTTAAAAGTAGGGCTTATCATTTCAAAAGTAAAGTAATGCAAGAATGTATTTTCTAATATCACTTCATGAATAAAGAATCTCTAAAATTGCATCTTATGGATTACATAGAAAATCAGTTAGCCTGCACTCTATTTGTCAGTAAAATCATATTCTGTCAGCTTACATGAATTTAGGTTTTTTGGACAAGTTTCCTGTTCTCCAGATAGTGCAGGTTACAAAAAAATCCTGGCTAGAAGCAATAACTGTTGGATGCAGAGTGTCTGTGACTAAAGCTAGAAAATGTAGTTTTATAGCTCCAGTGAGCAGGTAGTTTATACATACAACTCTCTTGTCTTTTAATGAACTGAACAGAGTTAATGAGCCTTTTAGAAAAAAATGCTTGTGTTTAATTTTCACACTGTTATACTTTCCTTTCCTGAAATAAATGTTTAGCAAATCCATGCTTTTAATAAATGGCTTGAATGTACAGGATAATGAAAGAAATAAGTTTAAAAAAAAAACAGCAGAGAAGGGGGATTTCCTGAGCAATCAGAGATTAGTTATATTAGCCAACCTTCATAAAGCAATAAGTATACACTAATTACAAACTGTCTGATCCTTCGAAGAGTAACTGAATAAATCTGAAATGTATTTAATTGCCAGTATTTGGAAATACTGCTGAGGGAGGAAAAGCATATTCCTGGTTGCTTTATGTGGTTATTTTCCCCAATATTGTATGAGCTTAAACTATACTGTCTTTATGTAGTACAAACAAAACAGGTTCTTAATATTCTATAAGACTTAAATACAGAATAACATTTTTCTAGCACTATATTTTTAATGGGGAAGGGGAAATAGCATTTAAATATTTCCTAGTCTTAAATATAACAATATATTACTGCTTAATATAAGTTGAATCTGATCTGTTTTTTTCTCCAATTTTTAATTTGGTTTAATGTTGCTTATTCTGCATATCATAATAAGGAACAGGTCTTACCTCCACTAAAGATTTGGTAAATTCTCGATGCAGGTGAAGCAGTTCCAGGTTGGAGGGATTCATTTTGTTCACTTGTTAGAAGAGTAGAAGGGAAAGAGGGTAATAAGCATATCTTCAAAAAATGACCTTAATGAAAATTTGTGCCTGTACTGTGCCATTGTTTCAGCATACTGCTAATGTATACAATTGCTTTAGTTCTGGTTTACAGGCTGCTGCAGTCTCCCACTCTTCCTACCGTAGAATCAATAAGCATCTGAAAATACATAATGAAAGTAATTTAACATACTGAAGGCTTCTTGTCTCCAGAGACACCACTGAGATTCAAGCTTTCTAAAAAAGAAGAGCAGTGCTTCTGAGAGGAAAGCTTGCGATGGGCAGCTTTTGCAGAATGACAGCCTACCTTGTCGCTTCTCCTCACTGCAGAGAGATGCAGTGCATTCACTAATTTTGATTGGTCAGTGATGTTGGGCTTAAATTGTGCTTCATATATGGGATTGATGCCCTCCCTCCCCCCAATTTATATAAGGATTCTTTTATAAAAGGACTAAATTTACAAATGATTTATGAATTCTGGAATATATTAAGGGTATGCCTGTTTTATTTTTACCTTTTCACTCTTTACTTTGTGTACACTGGAAACCACATGGCACTGAGAAAAAAAAAAAGGATTAAATGGTTATTACTTTAAAAGCTTCCAACAATCTATATTTGAATTTGCCTACTTTCCATTTCTGAGCCTTTTAGGTGTTTGAGTTTTTCATTTGATTTTTTGTTTGTTTGTTTGTTTTGGTTCGTTGATTTTTCTTGTCTTAAGAACCTTCTGAAATAATACTGCCTCTTTAAGCCATGCTGAATTTCACCATGCATATATACATGCAAATGGTCATCTAGGTTTTGCAGCAATAAGTTATATTCAGGACAACTTGCTACCCACATATATATTAGGAAAATTTATGTTAGGATGCAGTGAGATTATTCAGACCCTGGTAATTATTCAGACGTGATAATTCGGTTGATTCATGATCAGAAAAACATGATTTTAAGATCCATCACTATGTGCAATTTATGTATATAGTTGTGGAGGTTATTAATTTTCTTGAAATGTAAACTTCTAAAAAAATTGTATGTTCCACATTAATTTTGCTAGAGGCTTGACAGGTTTTTGTAAGGATGTCTTTCTTGTGTGATGTTCTTGACCTTCACTTTCAAGGGATGTCTTTGTTTTCA
This sequence comes from Cyanistes caeruleus, assembly GCF_971803275.1. Taxonomy (NCBI): domain Eukaryota; kingdom Metazoa; phylum Chordata; class Aves; order Passeriformes; family Paridae; genus Cyanistes; species Cyanistes caeruleus. Next base: position 14,250,364 of record NC_141704.1, on the reverse strand, counting down.
CTTTTTGTTTTGTAACTTATTTCTGAATCTGTTCTATCAGTATAAACAATGCTCACAACCACATAATGAGAAGTGTAGTGCAATATCTTTTTTATTTAGTACTGGTGCTAAATAAACCTTGGAAATAATTTCAGTATAAATACCAAAATAATATTTTTCAAAATCAGTTTGCTGAAACAAATAGTTTAAGAATATCTGAGTATAAAATGTCCTATTGGTAGTTTATAATCTCAAATGAGTGTAGGGCTTTTTTTCCACTGTGATTGAAAAGATTTTTTGGTGATAAAGTGTGATAAAGTACTAAATGTTAGAGTTCATACATAAGTAACTGTGTTAAGATGGTAGTTAGAGTCAAATTTTGATGGGGTCCTCTGTTTTTAGGTTGTTAATGCAAAAACAGAATGCAGTTGTGTAACTCAGATGTCTTTATTTCTTTTCTTTGCTTTTTCCTTCAGTCAGACATCCAATATATTATTTATCTTCAGATAACAGCATGCTTTATTTATTTTTTTAAATGGCTTCTTATTCATCTAGCAGGCTTCCTCTTCCATACTCTTTTGCATTCAGAAGCCATGTAAATAAAGATTGCAGAAACTTTGAACAGAGATCAGTAGGTACCATCAGGCTATGCTGAGATTGAGCCCTTTGAGCTGTCTCTGTATCATCTGCCTCCCAAGAGCTTGAAACCAGTGATACCAGCATAGCTCTTCAGGGTGATGTGATAAAGAGGATTCCTGAAATGCAAGCATAAATACTAATATATTAGAGATTTACTTGCTTCACTTTCAGTATGACTAAGGATAAGTAAGGAAGCCTGTCTAAATTTAAACAGATGAATCTCCATCTCCCTTTCTAATTCTTTAGTGTGTGCCTGAACAAAGATGGAGGTATTGGATGAGCTGTACTGTTAGAAAAAGATGTACACACGGAGGAAGATTGTAGCAGGATTTTGGGTATACCAGGAATATATGGTTCAAATGCAGGCAAAGGGGTCACAAAAGACTACCTATATGACAGGAGGTGATATTGGCAGAAGTTTTATCTGCAAGAAGTGTTTGAGAGGAGTGATAAGGAGCTGAGTTGTTAACATATTAAGCTTAAGTTTTCTGGAGACAAAATCAGGAAAAGAAGCAGTACCATATGGAGGCAATCAGGAGTAGGTGGATGGATAGACATGCTTATAAGCCATTGCTGTGCAGATGCTAGTTAAGATGGTGTGAACAGATGACTTCATCCTCAAAGGGTAGATAGGGAAGAGTGGGCAAAAAGAGCCATGTGCAGGCACCCAGCATAAACAGAAAATGTGCTGTTCTTATACCTGTTTCTATATCAGGATAGATGGGAGAAAGAATTTGACTGGTATTTTGTCTTTTAAGGTAGTGAAAAGTGGGGTGAAAAGGTAATGAGAAGGTAGAAGTATCGGGGAACAGCAGGAGTCCTAAACCAGGAGAGTGATGATGAAGGGTCTGAGGATTGAGAATGGCAACACAAGGAGAGAGGAAGATCCAGATGGTTAACAGAGAATAGACTGTGAAGGGTTGAGGCTGCTGGGTCTGATGTGAGGGGGAAAAGAAATTCAGAGAGGCAGGAGCTTGAATCAGAGTAGAGCACAAGGTGTAGAGGCGTGTGCATGTAAAGAGACACTGGGTGCACAGGGGTAGAGATAATGGCAATTGCCATAACACACACCCCTGAGTGAACACACCCCTGTAGTACTTCTAAATTCAATTCAGGAGTCATAGCTGTATGTGAGAATATATTTTTCTGTTTTGCTGAGAGCAGGAAGTCTAGGAATTTGGAAGTTGTAATGTATTTCTTGGTCCTCTTTTGTCTTACTTTCTGTCTTGCATCTACTGTCTCACTTTCTACACAGCGGAAGTAACACCCCAGCACTGACTGTTACTGCCTTCCCAAATGGTGGGAGGTCATCTCTAGATCTGAAGGTCAAAACTCTGCTGTTATAAGGTCACCCTGAATCAGTTTCTTGAACTGCAGTGTTTTAAATAAGCTTAGTTTGTTTGAAATGACTCATTAGGCTCAAAAGGTCTAGCAGGGCCAAATGAAGTACCTAGTTCTAATGTTTTTCTATCAGAATCCTTGATTTTGGAGCTTTAGAATTATTTTAATGTGTTTTACATTTTAACTTTCCATAAACCTACTGCAGACTGTTTTAACATCCATGAAGATCTTTACTGGCACAGTCGTGAAACTATGTCTGCTCTCTTACCTCGTCCTCTGCATTATTCTTTTTTCATCCTGAATGCTTCAGCAACACTTTTTTTCTTTGTACTCCACATCTTTTTTCCTAGTCTGAATCTTGCTGCTCATTTAGTGACTATTTAGAATTTTACTGCTTCTGGGTCTAAAAATGTCATCTGTTTTCATATTAGGAAGAGACTTGAGATCCTAACTCATACAGATTTTTTAGTGCCAGATAGTGTCTTTAGAGCTCAAGTTGCTTTAGAAAATGAATATTGGGTGGTTTTGGACATGCTGCCCTGGAATTGTTGTTCAGCATTATTTACATGGTGCATCTGCAGAATGCCAACTAGATAGCTCCTCTGTACCTATCATTTACCTACCCTTAGGAGTGTCATACCCAAATCTAAGCTAGCTCTTCTGAATATTTTGTGATTTGTATCTGTTCTAGCAGTTTGTGATCTGTATCTAAAATTGTTTCTTACCTTGTTGTATCTCAGTTTCCTTAATAGTCAGTTACAAAGAATTTTGTTAGAATATTTTTGAAAATCTGGTAACTTCTGTAGTATCGAGGAACAATAAGCAATGGCTAATAGCTGTTTGGGTTTGGGAGTTGTACTGATGTGCCCTTGTTATGCTGAATTTGTAAATGTGTTCTGCTTTCTACATGATACCGAAATTACGGCTTGTTGGTCTGGAGCATGCTGTAGCATGCTTTCATGTAAATCTTGACTCCTGACCCATACACAAGATCTAGTCATAAAGGTTTTTATTATTATTTAAGAGTGATATGCTGAATAGATGACAAAAATTCTGTTAGGATTTGTAGATAATACCATTCTGACTCAGATGGTAACATGTTTTTTTCTTTCTTTTGGCTCAAGTACTTTATTCTCATTTCTTTAATGTATAGAGAACTGTTCTAAGGTTATTATTCCTTTTCTGCAGCAAGGACTGACATCCAAAAAAATTAATTTTCTATTTAGTGTCTTACTCTTAAAGTTTATTTTCTCTTCTCTCTTATTGTTGATTGCCATCTTGCTTTGTTTTGTTATTTTTATAATGACTTACTTAGGTTGGGTTTTGCAAGGGTTTTTTTTCCACTTTTCTAACATTCATGTTTCCCATGACAGAAAACAGTCTTGCATGTGGGACATTGTTGATCTCGGTTCTGCCACTGTAGATTGACATCCCTGGGACAATCTGGATTTTCCAGATTAATTGCATGTCGTTTCATTGTGCTTCCTCTTGTATTTGCAAAGATCTTTGGAAGCAGCACAAAGACAAGTATTTTTAAATAGATATAGAATAGATTATATATAAATGATACAATAGTATATATATTTTTACATGTTTATGTATTTTTATATATAATGTGTACATATTAATTTTCAAGATTCAGAGTTAATTATAATATAGCTGCTTAAGTATGGAAAAATTAACTACTTTTTTTTTCCATGGAATAAGAGTGTCTTATAAGATTCTTTTGAGTTTGTATAACTATTAGGCATAGGTTATTTGTTCAGTAGTATTCCATGTTAGAACAACTGTTGACCTTTTCAGCACTGAAAGATTCTGTACTCATGAGGAAATGTGTAGAATGCCCTTTAGTTATTAATACCAAAAATGTATCTTGTTTTAGTTTTGCACGAGGTGATACCAAAGAAGAATTGTAAGACCATAGCTGGTTATCACTCATATATAAGGAAGGCAGCCTTTTTGTATCATAAAAATAAATTTTGTTAAGTGGTACAGCTAAATCATGATCTTAGTGCATTGTTGCACAATTTTTTAAGCATTTTAGTGGGAAAAACAAAGCAGCAATATCAGTTATGCTCAGGAGGGGAGTATGGCTGGTAAATTTAATAGTAATTTAAATAATATCCAGCTTTTCTCTATGGAAGTGGTTTGTCCTCTGGTATAAACATTTGTAATGAGTGGTATTGTATATTGTAGCAATTTTTAGCAAAAGTTTAATTAGTGACTATAGATTTCAATTTTTTATTTTTCTTTAATTTTTCTTTAAAAATTGTAATTGCTCTGAATTTGTGCTTTGACTATTCTGAGAACTTGAGAGGTTTCTGCTTTTGTAAAATATTCTTAGTTCTAAGCTGGTAATTGTTACTGAATTTTAGTGAGGATTTTCATTATTATGGAAAGGTTTTTGGAATTCTGAAATCATATCTTTTGTATTGCTTTGAACATACAAATAAGAAAGGCACCTGCTGGCTTTGTGTGAGCCTTATTGAAAGCGTGCCTGAAAGAACGTTCATTCCCACAGTTGCAAAGTGGTTTAGCATGGTAGCTGAAATGTTCTGGAGCTGGGGTCCTGATGCTGTGTGGCTGTAGGATGAGGAAGTACTGCCTTGTGGTTTGAAGTGCCATGGGATTGCTTGCCTTTCTTTCATGAAGCTATTTTGTATGTTGGAGGAAGTTTTCAGTGCTGTTCCCTGCTGCTGAGTGGCTGTGTTGCTCAGCACCTCCAAATCCCAGCTCCTTGCAGCTCTGTGAGTGTGTATTGCACAGCAGCCTCAGTGTAGATGGGTCAGGAAGTGTTCTGGCAGCTGAAGTTAACATGCAGGGTAGAAACTTTAGGATCTGGTTCAGGATTCTCAATCAGATATCCTTGTTATGAAAGACATGAGTAGCAGGATATGTGGGATGGGCAGCAGCAGGAGCAGCCCTAGCTGCCCTGTTACAATCCCCTGATGCAGGAGTTTGGTTACACACCTTCCTGTGTGTAACCTTAAATATCCTTTAAGTGGAATTGCTAATTTAAAACAAAATGAGGAAGATTTTCTTTAGAGTTGTTTATTCAGCAGAGATCTTGGATAGACTTTGTTTCTAGTAATTTTGTAAACTAGAAAGGCAGTACCATTGTCTCTTAATTAAGACAAAGTGTTCACGTGGTGTGCCTAGTGGCGAGCATTGTTCTAGCTGAAATTAAGAGACAAATCTTAGGATTAATTGTCCTGTAAGGAAAGAGTGGACACAACATGAATAGGTATAACCTGTCATGTCCCTTTTTTTAAAGCTGGCACAACAGTGTAAAGGTTACCAGCAGGGTGACTTCACGTGTCAGTCTCGCTCAGGTAGCCGCTTGGCTGATTCAGTTTGGAAGCAGTACAAAAAGTGTGTGAAAAGAATCCCGTAGGCTTACTACCCTTAAAACCAAAGTTCAGTGACCACACACAGTAACTCTGCATGTGACAGGAATATACTTTGCCTTCTTCACACCACAAAATAAAACCTAAGGACATGTAGTTAGATTCCCCCCGCCTTGTTGTGAATGCCTGATATAAGCAGTTAAAATAATGTCAGCCTCTACAAATTCTTCAAATTCAGTGTTCACTTCAAATGTAGGAAGTTCTCCACATCAGTCTGACAGTGGTGATATTCCACAAATTAAATTTTCAAAATCTGAAAAATTATATGCAGTATATTTTCTTGTCTGAATTTTTTATATGATATATTACTCGGTTGTCTCCTCTTTGCTGCCTTGGTTCATCAGTTGTTTTTTGCAAGGTTGTTCAGTGAAAGTGATAGAAAATCTGTCTATGCAGTGCCATAAAAAGGCATGTAAGAGAAGTTTAAAAGTAATAAGCTATAATGATAAATGCATAATAATATGGAAATTGAACTAATTTAGTGCAGTGTGTTTGCTTCACATTTCCTCTACTAAAAAAAGTATTCATTTGATTGATGTGCATGTTGATCTAAATTTAGATTTGTGTTGGTATCATATTCAGTTTATTTTCGTTCTTCCTCTGTTGTTTGGGTTCATTCATTTTCATAATTTGTATCTATAATATAGTTTAATTTTTTTTATTGATTATTGAAAAACATCTCTTACTTTCTTAAGTGGATAAATGAAAGAAATATAAATCCCTTAGTTTTTTCACATTTTTTTTAAAAAAATGTATATATTGTAGCTGTAGAATCTAAAATAAATAACTAAACTGTGTTAAAATGGATGCATACGCTTGCATATGAAGAACTAATTTTGTCTGTGAAGCTTTCAAATAGCAAGGATTTTTGTGCCTAAACCATAGTTTCAGTTTTTTTCCATCTTCTAAAGTATTTTTAACCTCACTGCATAATTGTTGTCTTTGAAATCACATACTGTAATACTGAAGCAAACCACAGCTTGTATGAAAAATGCTTTCATTTGCTGTTTTTGGGGAGAAGGCTGAGAGCAGTGGTGTCAGTGGTATATCTGAGGAAGGGGATACTATTTTGCGTTGTGTATGGTTGATGCCCGGAGCTGGCTTTGCAGTCGTTAGGCTTGAAGCCTAAGTTTTATTTTACTAATAAAATCTTGAGAAATTTTAAATGGTTGCTCAAGACATTTTTATTGCACTGATGAATGATGAGAAAATACAGGTTTATGGAGAAAAAGCTTGTCAAATTCTTCGGCAGCCTTCAGTGATGATCTATGCAATCAATTAAAACATATAGGTAGCATGAGTTGCAGTGATAGGAGCTGTGAATGGTAGTTGGAATAGGAAAAAGGAAAAATGTTATGTGCATTATTTCTGGTACCTTTCAAATTGAGAAGCTTCACTATTGCTAGGTAGGCTAGCAGCTCTACCTTGGGTTAGGAGCTCCTGGAGGAAATGTGGAAGCTGGAGAATAGCAATAGCAACAACCCATCAACAGAAAAAGCATGTGAATTATTACTTACTGACTGCCTGTTACCACGCTGTCTTTCTGAAAGAGAAATTGCCATTCTGACACAAGTAGAGGTCTTTTCTAGTTCTCATTCTTTCCAAAGTATATATGGTGCCCAGTGAGAATTTATTCCCCCTGAGAGACAGCTGGATATGGAGAACATTATTTTATCTTATTAATCAAGCAAATTAGTTTTAATGCAAGGAAAGAATGAAAGGAAAGGAGAGCCTGCCCTTTGAAAGTGATTACTATTTTAAACTTTGCTGGTCGTTAGGCTTGAAATGTTTTTCTTTGAAGTTGCTTTATGGTGTAATGTTTTTTCTGCTGCCTTGCTGTTGAAGTAAAAGGAAAACTCAGCGCTTTCTGTGCCCCCTGGGGCAGTTGTTTTTTTTCCCTGCAAATATTTTATATATTCTTCAGAAACCTATTTTGTTTGCCACCATAAAAAAATTATAGTCATCTACCTGTTTATTGGACTCTTGCTAATACCCTGTTTAACACTCCCACTCTGAAATCTTGAAGCTGGCATTATCTCAATAAGCAATGCAAGTCTAGGGTAGAATACTTCAACAGGGATTTTCCATTGGTGTTTGTGTGTGTCTGTATGTAAGGACTCAGTGGCTCTTAGACTGTTGGTTGATTGCATACCTTGATAAATGTTACAGGCTGTGATGATAGCATTTATGAGAGTATAAAAGCCACTCTCCGTAATCTTGAAGCCTGTAGGCAAAGCAGGCAAAATTACAGTGTATTTTGGGGCAATAAACATTGATACTAGACAGAGGTTTAGTTTGTATTCAGTACCCCTAATCTAGAATGAATTTATGTGGACAGTTAGTGTGGATTAACACTTAAACTAAGGATTTTAGCTTCTTGGGTAATGTCCATGACCACAGTGCCTGAGCATCCTGTATCTGCTTCATAGTTTCTGTTCACATTATTGGGTTTGTAGAAAAACAGTTTGGTTATGTCCTAGATGCCTAGTGCAGATCTGGAAAAGCTGTCTGTGTTTCATTAATCTGTCCAGTAATACAAGATGAATTTCTTTTTGAAGAATGCATGGACTGTAGAAATTTTCCACATTTATTCTCTTTGTAGATCTTTAAGCACAGATTTTTAATGGCTAACTAGACTTGACAAAGTTAAACCAAAGAAATGCTTTGGAGTAATAAGGAGAGAATTAAGGTTTGACTGGAAAAAATAGTTTATGTATCTATGTCTCAAGATAGAAATTTATTTTTTTCTTAAGTGAAGTAATGTATTGGCGAAGTCAGAATATAAATTATTTCTTGCACTAACTTGAGTTGTATCTAAATTGCTTTAAGCCCTCAACTGCATTGGAAGAAGGGTGGGGGAGCAAAACAAACCTTCAGAAGATGCAAATAATTAATGAGATTTTAAAAAATATATTGATGAAACACTATAGAACTCTCTACTTCATCATCCATCTTTTCAAAATTAAACATCACCCGATCTCTAAGTAGAAACAGGCCTTGCAGCACAGGGCAAAAATGCAAAACTGTGTTTGGAGAATGTTTCACCTGTAATTTAACATTGAGAAGTTGTTGCTTCCAGCATCAACTAGGAAGTTGAATTAAGTGTAAAGATGCTTCATCAATAAAACCAGTAACAAGCAGTACCATGTAGTTTAACAACAGTTAACCAAATCAATATTATGAGTAGAACAAACTGGACATAATGCTTTTATGTGTGGTACTTTGGTCTGTGCCGTACTGAAAAGAAATTGTCGTTAATATATTAGGTGCCTTGTATTGGTGCATTTCCCCTTCTCTTATCCTTCCCAGTGCCACCTTAGTGTGTGTGCTGTGGCAGAAGGAAAAAGAAGAGACACCCATTGAGGATGAGCCAGGCATGGAGTTAGTTGCATGAATATTTGATGAGAACTGAAGGAGTCACACGCAAGGACAGGGAAATTGTGAGAATTGCTGCAAGGGTGATCTGCTCTTCAGGTTTATTTTTACAGGCTTTCTTCGTTTTCTTAATGATCTTTTGCTATAAATAGACAGAGAATGTTGAGTGTTGAATTTCATGGTTGCTTTTGTACAAAACTGCTAAGAGCTTGACTTGTAACCTTGCTTTAAGTTATGGGTGTTTCGAAAAAAGTCTTCAGCAATATCAATATTTTTTCACTTTGGTGCCACACTGCAGTCCTGTTGGGTATGATCACCATGTATGGCAGTTGGCTGAATGGCATCCTGTGATCAGCTGGGCACAAAATTGCCTTGGGTAAATTTCATCCACAGCACAAGTTGATGAGAATGGAAATGGGATTGATCCCAAAAATTCCATGAACTAGCAGCTGCAGAGGGAACTGTGGATTGTAGAGAGTCCACATAAAATTGCTAATCTGTAATTTTAAATCTTTGTTTAAATCTGTGATTACGATGCAGTTTATTTTTCTCTTTCTGTGCTTGTCTGAAAGCATCTCTATTTTCAAAGTACATTTGAAGATCGCTGAGAGCTGCTAGATGTAGATCCTGAAGAAATGAATTCACCAAATTACTAATCTTTCTAATTTTTTTAGATTCTTTTTAGAAATACATCCAGCTGATATAATTTAATACTTTGGTTTTGTGTGGAGTCTTGGCTAATGCATCTGTTGAATGAATGAATAAATAAATGGAAAGAAATGCAGTTTTAATTCTGGAAAAGCCTATTTTTATTTTTTTGCTTGTAAAATTGGCAGCAATATTCTACTCTAGGATAGCATTATTGGTTACTGACATAGTGGAATAATAGTAGCAGTTAGAAATAAATGTCTATGTTGCTGGGTTTTATAGCTTGAGCTTTTATTATTTTTAAGTAATTTTACCACCTGCAAAATAATGCAAGATGCTGGTTTCTCTTTTGACAAATTTTACACCTTCACAGATTAATGTAAGGCTTCCAGTTTCCATTGATTACTATTATCTAGTGAGTGCTTGTTAGATATCAAAGCAATGAACAGTGTGAGCAGGTCACAGATTGGGTCAGCCTATTCTTTGACAGAGGCTCAAGAAAGCAGCCAGGCAGCTATTGTTTTACTCTCTGAATAGAAAAAAATATTCCTTTGACTGTGTTTTGGCTTTTGAATTCCTACTGAGTTAGTAATTTATTTATTTGAATGATATTTGAACTTTAAATGAGGAAATTCTGTTAAGCTTCTTCTGGGAGAAGAAAATTGTGTCCAAATAGTTTTAATTACTGTACCTAGTTCTTTGCTGTTCAGTTTAGCTGATACATACAGGGCTACTCAAAATGCCTGCTGTGTCCACCACCCAAAGCATTCTCAGCACTGTTCCAGGTCCTCTACCAAACCTGGGATTTTGGGGTGCTGACTTAACTGGCACAATACAGATCTTGGTGCTCTTGAGGAAATCTGTGATTGCTTGACATGATTAAAACTGCTGTCACCACTGCCACTGACAAGCAGTGCTCCATGTGAGCCTGATGTGTTCAGCTGAACACTGTGTACAGAGTAGCTGTTCTCTAACTCCTGTGATAGATGTACCGTACTTGTATTTTGTATGAATGTGTGTATGTATATAAAAAGTACAAAATGGTTATAAAAATGACTTGATTCATCAAAGTGCTATGAATTACACTCTTTCTGGGAGCAGAAACAATGTAATAGTTGAATTCTTCAGATGACAATTCTCCAATGCATAGCACATCCTTCAAAGTGGAATCCTGCTTCCGAAAAGGTACCAAGAAAGAATGATGAATTTGAGGAGATGTAGCCTTAGCCCAGAGCATTTCCAAAATAACCCTTTTTTACCAAGAGTGGGCATGCTGCAGTGGCAGTGGAAAAATCAGTTCAAGCTGTAGTTTGAATTTTGACCCTGGTTTTATGAATTTTGACAATGGAGATAATTTTTACCCCTCTCTTCCATTTAATGAAAGTCTTTCTTTCAGTATTTATTCTGCTTAAAAGTATCTGAAGTAGTATCTGTGTGGGCATTGGGAAGGAGAAAAGATGGACACAGATCTACTTAAAATCTCAGTCTCTGATAAAATTTAGATTGTTGTACAAATGAAATAATACCATTCCTCTCTTCTTTTATATTTTTAATAGAATCATATAATCATTAATGTTGGGAAGGACCTCCAAGATCATCAAGTTCAACCTCTGACCAAACACTACCATGTCAACTAAACCATAGCACTAAGTACCATGTCCGGTTGTTTCTTAAGCACTTCCAGGGCTTGTGATTTTTACCACCTCCTTGGGCAGCCTATTCCAATGCCTGATCACCTTTTTAGTGAAGAAATTCTTCATTTGGGATTTTCCTTTGTGTAACCAAACCAGTTCCAAAAGTTTAAAGAAATTACAGATTTATAGTTGATGATGTAAGAAAGTTACTTTCGTCACTTCTCCCACTTTGGTAGATTTCCTGACTCTCCATTTCTACTCATGGGTAGAAATAAGTCAAAGGGGAAAAAAAGCCAAACCTGGGGCAAAAATAATTGATCATCTGGGAATGGATGAAACACTGGACAAAATCCTAAGGTGGAACTAGGTAGGAGACAAAGAATTATATTTCTGTTGTATCACTATTCACAGGACTTGTACAGTAGCTGGGTTTAAGTGTAAATTTGTTTCTCAGACAAGTTGCTTTGTATTCAACTTCTTCCCTTTATAAAAATGCTTAAAGTGGTAGCCAAAAATGCTGTGAGACCTTAAGATGGGAGCTGTAGACAAGCGCTACCTTCTAAAAGGTATTTAAAATACACAGTCTCTATGGTTTGTGAGAAATTTTACAAACTGCAACCTTGCATGATGATTGAAAAGCAGTAGGGAAACTGGTTTCACTTCCAAGCTTCATGCATCAGATGCTTTTTTAAATACCATGATAAAGTGCTGTAGCAATTGAATCTGGTGTTTTCCTTTCCTTAACTCTTTAAAACTGAGCATCATTGGCTGTGTAAATATTGATAGCTTTAAAGACCAAAGGAAAAATTACTGTGAAAAACATAATCTGGATAGACTCAAATACTGCAATTTCAAGACAAGATTTTAAACAGAATATACTAAAACTAGTTTTTAAATAATTCTCCATTAATAATAAAATATTCAAGTCTCCATGGTGCCCCATCACCTTTGTGCAGAAAATGACAGCAAGGAACAAAGTGCAACTGCTCAAAGGATGTTTTACAATTAGAAGTGATTGAAAAAAATAGCAGTGCATGAAAAACATAAAGTTTATTGCATTATTTTTTAGATATTAACTTGTTTGAAACAGACTAGTCCTTCATCAGTGCCTACAGAGTGATACTTTACTCATACTTGAAGGAAACGTGAGTGTTAACCATTGTCTGAAGTTGTGCATGGTTTTTAAATGATCTGGAAAATTATATCTTCTCAGGCTCTTTTTAGGATTTCCCTGCTTGAACTTACATTAAAGTAAGAATGATTAAAGAAATAGTGTTGAAGTAATGGTCTCCTTTTTGTTTGTAATCTAGGTATGATCTTTGATACGTTAAAAAATATTAAATAATGCACTAGCTCCCATAATTACCAGAATGAATTCATTGATGTCTGCCTTAAGCTGATGCTCATTATAAAAAACCTGCTTTTGTAGTTTATTATGTTAATGTAAGAGACAAAATTATAATTCTGTCATTGTGAATATAATAAATACTGCTCCTATCTGTATTACCAAGGCGCACACATCTACCTCTGGTGAAATGTAAAGCACCATGTTTGCCTTCTAGTAAAATACTAAATATTAGAAGTAAGTATTTTCCTTACTGGTGATTGCTAAGCATGTGAATAAAACAGATTTATGGGTGGTAGGGTTTTCTGTATGTTTACTTAAAGTTTCTATCATACTGTTAAGCACACCTGCAGTTAGAATAGTTATGCACTGAGTTCTGAGTAGAGCGATCTGGATCTCAGACTGAACAAACCAGGCTGAATTTTGAATCAATTAGAGCATTTTTATGTCTGGAGGAGTTTATTTTTAGTCTCAAAGGGAGTTCAACAGGCAAAGATGTCTTATGGTTTCTGCTTTATAACTATGTGTCATCTTGGACAAATCTGTTTTACCTTCATGAGTGGATGGATTAAATAAATTGGCAGCTTGCTTAGACAGAACTAAGAAAAGCACAAAGAAAAGGCAGTTCTGTCTTGGAACATTGCACTGCAGCCCTTTCACCTGCCTCTGAATTACAGTGAATGACACTTTCTTCTTCCTTTTGATCTGAAGCTTGATTTGTAAAATAATAGTTTATTCTATAGTGGCACAGCAGTCAGGGTTATGAGGTTGGTTCAGAAAGAGAGTAAATGAAAAAAAGGACTGGTACACATACCTTTAGAAGGAAAACAGTTATGCTGCTCAGTTTCCCTTCGTAAGTGATCCCACTTGAAAAGGCACGAGTGCAGTGATCCCATTCTTAGAGAAGTTCTCTGAATTCTTGCTCAGGAAAGAGGAAGTCATTGAAATCTTGAAGTTTATGGACTTGAGCTTCTGTTTCTAGCCCCAGTTTCAGGTTTGAAAATCTGAGCTGTGAAAGTTTGGGTTCATCAGTTTCACAAATTCTGAAGTGTTACTTATTTAAAGCAGGTTGAGGTAGTTGCACCAAAGTATTATGTAATGTTATACTCAAGAACATTCCCCGTACCAAGGTAGTCAGAAGAAGCTGGTTTATATCGCTCTGTTGTAATATATAATAGGTGACCTACTTTTGTGCTTTCTACATGGGAACACAAAGAACAACACTATATTTATGTACTTGGAGATCTTCCTACACATTTTTCCATCCTTTCTTTCTTTAGGTTTTTTCTCCTTTTTTGTATTCTATGCTCAGAAATTAGAGATTCAATGAAACAAAATTACTTAAGTTTTTTCATTTGTCCACGGTACAAAATATGTATAAATTTCTATTAAATGTAATTCTAAATGTATATTTTCACATTTCTTTGAAAATAAGGATTTTTTATTTTCACTTATGTGTCTCTCATATACCTCTGTATTTGTCTGAAATTTAGGTTTTTGTATATGTTTCACATAATTTTTTTGTTTTAAAATTCTTTCTTTAGAAACTCTGGTCTTTTTATTTAGTTTTTAGTGGGTTTTTTTCTTGGTGAGGGAGGAACTGGACTCTAGCATAAATGACTGTGAAAAATGTATTATTAAAATTGATACAGGGAAAATGCTGTTAAATGTATAGCTTAAACTAGACTCTTCTCCTTGCACTGATCTTTTCTACAGTATGATACTGTAAAATACTATTCTAACCAAGTCAGATAGCAGAAAATTTTCCAGCAGTAATGTTTTTCAGATTCGTGGCATCTGTTCAATTGGCATTTATGAAGCACTAGGAGATACTCAGATGAATGAGGCTGTGTTAGTGTATGTGTTAGAGGGCACTGTTAGAAGGAGCAGCATGTCTAAATAATTGCATCTTGGACTTTTATAAATTTATTTGTATAGAAACCATCCTAAGTAAAACAGCCTATGAAAGGCAAAACATAAGCATTAAATTCCTTGGATGCCTTTTATTAGGAAAGCAGGATTCATAAAAGCACAGTGTGTTGCAGGCTTTATTTCACAGTTCTGCCAACACGAATCCAATCTGAGCTCGAGCACAGCTGCTATTCCTGCCAGTCCTCCTCACTCTCCTGATGGAGCTTGATCAGCTCTCTTTGTTTTCTCTGTTCGCTTAAAACGAATGCTGTTTAATGATCTTCACTAATGAATTTGTGATGTCCTGTTTGGGGACTTTTATTTATGGAGTGCTTCCTCCCCAAGCATTAAAATATCCTTTACTGACATAGTATAGGGTAGGGTAATGAGAAAAAATAGACGTGAAGTTCAGGATGGATTGTAATGGATAGAAATACATAGAGAAAACTAGATGTTCTTACAACAATTGTGCTATTCTTTTTATCCCTGTAACACAGTTACTCCTCCTCCGCCCCCCACACAACAGATTTGTAATGAAAGAATAGAATCTTGTGCAGGCTGCAACTCCCAAAGGTAAAACCCACAGTACTAGACTTCCATCTGTATAGCCTATTTTATTTCAGGGAGATTTCATTTAGTTTTCCTTGGTTAAATTAGTCTGAAATACTGTCTTTGCAAGTTCATTAAAATTATTCTATAATGGGTGTCTACCGTAATTTTGGAAGTTTTATATTCAGTTTCTGGGTGGTGGTGCTTGCTATTTAGCTGATGTTCCCATCATCATTTCTGCCATGTTCTGGTGTTTGTTGTGCTCTCTGGCCTTTGCAATCACCTTCATGGCCAGTAGTGTTATTTCTGACCTGCTCTCCATAGAAGTCTTTTACCCTGTCCCCTTCTGCCCTCATAATAAAATAGTAGAGTACAAAAATAAAAGTCACCTGTGTTAGTTATGTATAATTGGAGTGGAGAAGGGAATCCTCTTTGGTTGAATAATATATTGTTACAGAATTTAAGAAGATTATTTCACCAGAATGCTTATCTGTAATGTTTATATTTACCAAATGTAGCCCTTACTGATTAATAAGGGCTTTTATCTGCTTGGAGAAACTAAAGCTATACATGTAAAAAAACCAAAAAAAAAAAAACAAAAAAAAAACCTCCCCAGGGAAGGGGATAGTGCTGGGTTTTCTTTCTACTCTGCAAGCAGCATGCTAAAATGTACTGGATCAATACTTGGAATCAATACTGGAGAGTTTCTTAGGAGCAGTTAGGAGCATAGGAGGTCTAATCCTGATGAGATCTGCGCACTTGGATCATTTAATAACCTGCACAGCTACGGGGGCAGGTAAAGCCTCAGTGCTGAGTGTAGGACTGGGCACAGGCTGGTGAGAGTTTGGCTCGCCTGGTGCAGAGTGAGCGCTGATCACTGCTCCACAGACTGGGAATGCTCCAGGGGTTAGTGACCACTGCTCTTCCCTGGCTTGTAAGACACTGTCTTTATCCCTCTCCTTTGCCAAGTAATCAATCCCTCTTCCTCTAAAACATGAGCAAATCGCTGAATTAAGTAAGTGAATTGCTGTGAATATAGATAGGATCCACCTGTTCTTCTTTCGGGAAGGGCAGTGATTGAACATTTGAAAAAAGCTGATAACAAGTATTATCTGAATAATCTGAACTTGTCTAATTGCCATTTGAAAACTTTCCCCGCAAACATTTTATCCTCACTGAAGGTACTTGTTTCAATACCTGATAATCTGACACATTTTCTTTCCAAGTTTATTGCTCTGTTCAACTCTGTTCCCTAAAGAATTTGTATTTCTGCTTTGACATTTTTGAGTGCTTTTGCCACAACTAATTTGTGCATTAACTTCTTTATATGTTGAAGGCGTGTGCTAATTAGTGCTAATGAGTTATTGAGTAAATGGAAATCAGAATAGATATTAATTGCTGAGTAAGACGGCAAAAACTTGATGTCCACACAAACCAAAGCCTTACAGATTCAGACACAGAATTTACAGACTTCTGTATATGATAGAAATTTTCTCCTGTGATTCTTTTCTCCTTGCATCTCTGCCACACACAGGTGCTTGTTCCTTGCATAGGTGTATCCAGAGGAGTGAGGAGCTGATGCTGAGCAGTGGCTGAAAGCTACTGGGGGTTATTTTCAGCAGAAAGCTTGTGTGGATGTAGGGGTGGGGAGGAGATGTGGAAGGGAGGGAGCAAAGGCAGCTGGAATAAAAACTGAGCATAAACTGATGTGGAACTGAAGCACAAGAGACTTGGGGTCTGGTACCAGATCAGTAACTTCCCTTTCTTAAAATGTGTAGTATGGTCATTTTATATACAAATAGGTGTCTGAATTACTGTCTTTCCATGGAGGTCCCTGAAGACTCAGCGAAAGAGGGGCAGGAGAAAGCTGACATTATGGCAGAGCTCAGAATGAGTAAATGGAATGACTCATAACCTGGACCAGTTGAATATTTGGTTATGACAGAAGAATTTTGAATATGGGACATAACAAGTAAAAAGAACAATCAGAAATTTAAGCAGTACTCCTGGAAACAAGTTTTGCCAATTAATTTTTGCTTTATCTCTACTGTAATAGCATTCCTTTGACATTGCATATAGCTATTGGTGTGATCTGCATGATGTGGATTGAGATTACCATGGTATCTGTTAGGGTTTTAAATACAGTTTTCTAAATGTGGATGAGAAAATTAAAGTAATTAATTTTACATGGACTCTAAGACAAGAATTGACCACAGCCATTTTGCTAGCAAAGTTTGCACATTCTTTTTGTCATCCTTTGTAACTGATTTTCTATAACTGCTAATGGAAAGACTTTAATAAAAGGTGATAAACTCAGATGATTTTTTAAATAGGGTTACAAGTCTGATAAAGCATAAATGTGTTAACACTATTGAATTCTGTATGCCTTTTAATACATTTTTATTTAAAAAAATAAGTAAAAGGTAAAATGAAAAAGACACCCTGGGCAACTGGAATGATAAGAGTCAATGGCAGAGCAGCTTTCCTCTGTAAAATAATAGTTTCATCTTTGTTTTCTCTCTTTGTAGAGTTTATTCTATCCCAAGATGTGCTAAGACATGTTAAGAGTTCTTAAGCCTTCCAACCATTTTCATATTTGAGCTCGAAGTTTTCTGTGAACATAATATGTTGAAGAAATTTTGATATTTTTTCCCAAACACCTCGAATTTTTATTGTGATTTCCTTATTCTGTATTTTAAAAACTCTTCTGTACTTCATTAGCTGTTTTAGCAGCACAAAATATCCCCCTTCTGTCAGAAGTTGACTTAAAATTCCGTCCTTCATCCATCCACCAAGTACCTATTGTTACTCTTTGAATTTAAAATTAGGGCTTAATGTCATAAACCAGTAGAAATTTAGTACATCTAATATAAGTATTATTGCTATTTTTAAAGCTTAGAGGATGAGAGAAGAGTAAAAGTGAGTAGCAATTGGTATAGTTGGTGGGACAGGTTATAAGGTATTCATGGAGAGGAGTCCTCCTGTGTGAGCAGAAGTAGTGAATTGGGCTGAAGCATCAGACAGTTATTTGCAACTTTTTTCCTTGATCAATGTGCACTTGTTTCTTGATCTTATTGATCTTTTCTGCTTATTTAATGTACTTTCATTTTATGAGACCCATACAATCATTTAATGGAGTAATTTGAATTTGGTTTGAATTATTTTCACTCGCTGTGACATTGGTTTTTAACATACTAGGTTCATTTAGTGGATGTCTGTACTGCTGCTGCCATTAAGAAAAGAATAGTTTATCTACAGAACCAGGCAACTGTTGCCAAGTATCCCATGTTAAATGATTTGACCTTGAGAAAGTTGCACACACTCAGTATCTCTATTTCAAAATGTCAGGTATGTTCAGAAGTTTATTTGGGGGTTTTGTTGGGTTTTTTCCTGTCTGTCTGTTTGCTTGTTTACTCTGAAAACTGGTGAAATACTAATTCACAGCAAAGCAGTTTGATCGTAGTGTGAGCTGTGCTGAAGATCAGCTTGCTTATAATAGACTTTTGCTGAGCAGCAGCCCATGCACTGCTGTGTGACAGCATCATTCTTAATTCTCAGCTCGCTGTGTGCCTGGCGGTGCGTGCTCGGGGCGCCGGCTGGAAATCCAAGTAAGTGTCTCTTGCAGAGCCTCGTGCTGCAATGCCCTGGCCCTGTTTTGCTGCTGAGCTGTCTGGGTACCTTTGCTCTGGGCTGCAGTAGAGAAGTTTTCCTGTCATGGCTCTTCCAGATACTCCTTTCAGCATACACGTAATGGTGCAAATGCATTTTTTCCAAGTCGGGCTATGTTAGATCTGGAGCGAAGTGGGATACATTGCACCAGCAGAAGCCCTTTTCTACACTTAGGCATTTTTTGGCATAAAAACGCTGTAGACCTTTCGCTTCATCCTAGGATGGTGCACTGAGAAAAGTTCGTAATCTAGAGCAGGACTTAATTTATTTGTATTAAGAATAGAATATAGAATCAACATTGTTACACTTCAGTAAGCAAAGCTAGTGAAAAGTACTGGGAAAGTCATGATGAATACTGTGTGGCTTTTTTTTCTATCCCCCTTTTGTGTCCTCAAAACAACTTGATGGGGCTGGTTTAACAGATGGGCAGAAAACCTATCACTGTGTGTTGGAAAACTGTTTCCAGATGAAGAACAGTTTTCTTAAGTCATTTGCACTCTTTTTTCTTTGTTCAACATTGACTGAACTAGTCAAAACATTTTAAGCACATTAAGCAATAACATATTAAGTCTATAAAATAATTAAATCTGAACTAGAAGCTAAGAATTCTTAGAAATATTTACATTAATATTTGACTTTGTATAAATCTTACAATAACTACTTTTGAATCTTCTAGGAACCTTGTGTTGTAGATAAGGAAAAGGTTTGTTAGGGTTGATGTGCTGTTTCATACTGAAATATTTAGGATTATCTGGTAATTTTATTCCTGAATCGACAAAGAACTGTGCTTTCCCTTTGTTGTAAATGCTCAGCTGTTACGATGAAGCAGAGAGACTTAAGGTTTATGTCTCTCTTTCCAGGAGAGCTCTTGTAGAGTTATTAAGGTGTTGCAGCACCCTTTGTTTTTCATGGAGTTTTTTTCAGTACATTTTCTTGTACAGGAATTGCACAACATTGCTGTACCTGAGTTCAGGTAGAGGTTTAATGGCTCCTCCTTGTCTTGTTTTGGTCCTGGTCACTGCTCTGAAGAATTTTTATGAATTTGCCCTCTGTATATTCTTTGGGAAGACCCAGACTTTCAAAATTTATGTAAGGTTAATAGTCTGCATAATTTTGCAGAGTATGAGCAAGTACTTGGCAGGAAGTGCCAAAAAGCTGTGGCAGATTTATGTTGTGCTCTGTAGTCTCAAACTGGGTTCAAAGGACACTTTGTAACAGGTGACAAATAATACACCATTAAATAGCTCTTGTGTGGTGGAGATGAGTCAGGTAGTTCCCAATTCCTAAACACGTTTACAAAGCAAAATCTTTATGACAAGAGATGTTTGGAGATTTTTTGGATCTGCAATTTAAAATTAAAAAGATGTATGCAGGTTTGGGGTTCTTTTTTTTCCCGTCCTCACTGTGTGAAAGAGGATAGGAGAATCCTGTAATTTAATCCTCCAGTAATTCTCAAGTCCCTTCAGTGTCTCCAGTATGTTTCCCCTAACATGAGAGAAATCTCTGATCTGCAGTTTTTCCCTCATTGAGATGCTCTCTGTCTTACCTCTGCCTGCAGGCTCTCTGTGCAGTTCTCACCAGTGAATCGTTTGATTCCTCTCAAGCCCTCGCTGGAGGGGAGCCAGCAGCAATCACTTTCAGGAGGAGGCAGTGAGAGAAGTGTAGCTGAAAAACAGCTCCTTAACCTGTCTCCATAAAGCATGTCACTTGAAAGTGGGGATACTTGCATCCTTTGTTACCAGGCCCAGACTCCTCACACCATGCCCCTGTTTTTTCCAAAAAATGCCTTTGAAGATCTGTGTCAGCTGCTTTATGTTCTCTGGAAGGGGAAAGTCAGTACTGTGCCTCCATGACTGTGTTGCTAGCTTGTGGTAATGTAGGATTGAAAAATCTCGTCCTACTTTTATGTATTTACATATTTTTAGATGTTATTATCACGATAAAGTTTGGGAACCTGAATTTTATAGATCCCATATAGTTTTCAGGACTCTGAAAACCTGGGGAGTGCAGAGCAAGAGTTCTGTAGAATTTCAGGAATAACTTTCAGAGAAACACAGTAAAACATGCATACCAGTGTTATTTGGAAATAGAACTATGCCATGATTTCTTGAGGGCTGACTCAGTTTATAGCGCTTAACTCTATTTTTGATGGTGCTTCCCTTTGTTATTTTCTACGGAAAGAAGAAGGGGTTAGATCCCTCTCTTTCCCCTCCATGTTCTACTTCCTCTTTCCTCACTATGCATGATATTTTCCAGTTTTACTTGGGGCAGAGGGTGAGGGAGACTGAGACTCACAGCAACATGAATGGTTACTTGGAGAGTGAAGGTAGAATAAGAACATACATGCAAACAGTATTTAGACTCCTCAAAAACATGAAACATGGAGAAGTATTCTGAAATGTTTTGCTTTATCAAGACCCAAGGAGGTTTTTTTTCCTTTTCCTGTTTTTACTTTTCCCAGAAATGTGCTTTTGGTGATTTGTGTATTGTATTAACTTTAAATGATTCCCTCTGTCAGCCCACACAGACATCCCTTCTCTTAGTTGCTGCAGGGTCTTCGATACTCAATTTCAGTTCTTTCATCTCATTCTATTTCTAAACGAGAATTGTGTTCTGCTTATTTTTACCCTCGCAACAGACTTCATAAAGAATTTTTCCGTCATTTCTTGTAGCATGTGAACTTTGAGGGATTATTTTTAAATACCCACCCATCAACCCCTCTTCTATTTTCCTTTCTTCTTACAAGCCACTACTTGTTTATGAGATGATGGAAAACTGGTATTCTCTAAATGAGCCAATGAAATTATTTTCCTATTTCCTGTTATCAAATACAAAATTTTATTATTGAAGCCTTATGCTCCTAAGGAGTGCTCTGTCTTACCTAGAATGACTTTGAAGACCTGTCTGATTTCCCCTTACTCCAGCAATTTGCCTTAATCCCTAATGCTGCTCACTGAATTCAGATCAAATATAATTAACTTTGTGGTTGAAAATGAATCTTCAGGAGAGTTAGAAGATGAGACATGTAATTGTTGCTTTCTGGGAAAG
Organism: Cyanistes caeruleus; assembly: GCF_971803275.1. NCBI lineage: Eukaryota > Metazoa > Chordata > Aves > Passeriformes > Paridae > Cyanistes > Cyanistes caeruleus. The sequence goes on along the minus strand of NC_141704.1, from coordinate 14,228,819 downwards.
TTTGACATTTTCAAGTCCAGTTTTCATCCAGTTTGTGACAAATAGGCCTTACTTGCTTTTCCCTCTGAAATAAACATAATATGACATAATCAAAATGTATTTTTTCTTTAAAGAGGAAGCAATAGCTGTTTCCAAGCAGTTACTGAAATGTCTTATAAAATGCACCTAATTTTGAATTCTCATTTATGATAGCATAAATACATGGATTTTTAAAGTCAGTGCCTTGCAGAGACTACACTTTTCATTGTTAGATCATTTGTGTAAATCAAATGGAAGTTCTGTTAAATCTGAAATACTTGTACTCTTGTAGTCCTAGAGCTTCAGTCCCTCTGCAGGGCTTGCTTTTGGAGAGTGAAGGAGCCGAGGTGCATGGGAGCTGTCCCAGCAGCCTGCTGGTGGCTGTGCTGGCCACCACAGGAGACCCAGGGCTGCCAATCTGATGGGTGACATAAAACGGCAAAGAAGGTCATAAAATCAATTAAATGAATCAAAAGTTTTACTCAATAGAATGTTCACTGACTTGGTTTTCTCAGTTGGTAGAACTTACAACTTCTTTTGTTGCATGGTGTTTAGGGTCATGAAGTACCCAGAGGGGTCAGGCTCAGGTTGAGCACTGTGCTGGCTCTGCTGCGGTTAGGGAGTGTGTCTGCTCTCCATCAGTAATTCTCTGTTGGGATTCTTGTGCCAGAGACATAGTTAATGCAGTGTTAGGTAAATCCATCCTTGCTAACCCTGAGATTATCCCATGAAGGAATACAATGGCACACACTCCTGTGATAGTGGAGATGTCAGTCAGCTGTCAGTGGCCATCCCCTATAAATGAGTTTAAAATGACTGAGAGGCAATGGACATGAGAGGTACATGGAATCATGAATGCTGCAGGAGGAGCAAAGGAACACAATGAACAGTCACCCTCTTCCATTACAAGCCCAAAAAAGCACTGAATGAAACTGTCAGCTGGCAGGTTCACAGCCCGAAGTTGCTGCCCCACCAGTGCATATTTCAGTTGCCATGGGAAGCAGAGATTGCTAAATGTTTCCATGAGTTACAGGATTTGTTCTGTAGTTAATGGAAAAGAAACAGAAAGTGCGGATTATTGAACATATCAATCCTCACAATACTTATTGCTCATAATATTGCTAAATCATAAATTGTTGTTCTGTGGAGCTTCTGCTTTCCAAGTTGTCCATGCATTTGGCTCAGCACCCTGTGTTGGAAGGAGCTTGGAGCTTGTTAGGAGCTTGGCTAACCTGAGGGCAAAATCAAGTCATGGAAGTTAATAGCCAAGACCACAGCTCGTCTAGCAGCTTATCTCTTAGGATCTGTTGATAGAGATTATATACTGCTTGCTGAGATATCTCAGAGATACGTATTTGACAGTAATAAGTTTTACATACTATAATTCCATGTGTTGTCATGTTTCCAGTCAAGACTCTTTGCTGCTGCTGCTTCTTGATTTTCAGTGTTTCAGTGATAAATAGTTTTGAGTATATCAATATCATTAATTTTGAGGACCCTTGATAATCTTTATTTAATTTTCTGCTGAAGTTATTTTCAGATTTTGATTGTTTTTTTGTTTATTTTTTTTTGCTTGGCAAAAAACATTTTCTGGATGTTGGAAAAATGTGAATCTTAATTGTGATGCAGGTGTAATAATTTCTTCAGGATTGGATTCCTATTAGAAAGTTCAGTTTATGCGATTGAAAAATTGGGTTTTCCCTGTTTGCTTTTTTTTTCCTGAAGAAAAGGTGTTTAATTTGAACAACATTAATGTTTCTTTTAGAGAAGATTCTGTTTCCTTCCTGATCTTGAAATTATTCCTAACTATCAGCAGTAAATGTCACAAATTATGCTTTGTATGGCTTGAGAAAAATCTGTTATCAGACTAAATATTATTTAGAATTAGAACTGTAATAAAAATCATGATGGAATCATATGAGTACACAATGTGTCTGTACGTTCTCTCAATTTTTCTAAGTATTAAATTGCTAAACATATTTTATTCTTCAAGCAGCACATTTTTTTGTCCATTCAACTCTTTTGTGTTAATTATTAGATACAATTGGCTGAGAGATGTAGGTAATAAAAATTGGCTCATAGATAATTATGAAATTCTACAAAGAAAATATCCACATTATTTATTTAATAACAGTTACTTGCTAAATTAAATGTTTTCACCATCTGTTAACAATTTGTTACTTTAATGACCAAAAGACTTGCCTGAACTTACTGTTTTCTTCCTTGGATATGCAAACCTTAAAAAAAAGGGATTTATATTTTTAGCATTTAGCTCATTACTTTGAACTCGGCTACAATAGATACTGATTTTTAATTTTATGTCTCTGTGACATTAATGATAGTAGAACTCAAATGTGTCATCAGTACTGTATTAGAGAAGACTTAGTTTTTCATTTTTATCCATTTTGAAATAATAGAATGAAAACAATGGCTTCTCTTTCTGTTTACACAGATATTTAGTCATTTTGAGAAGACAAGTACATTTCTGTGAAATCTCAATCCATGGTAATTTTCAACCTTCATATATGCATGTGCTTCCTAATTTTGACACTGTGTTTTTTGTAGAAAATCAGGGTCAGTGTAAATGAAACATCTCAAACTAATAGTGATGGATCATACTGTTCTTCTACGTTGCCAAAGAACTTTTACAGGTAGCAGAAAAGGTATGTGCCACAGCTGTGTAATAGCAGTCCTGGAATGTGCTGTAGGCGATTGTTCCCTTTTGTTCTGAGTTTGAGGAGCAGCTGTACAGGTAGGCTGCTCTAATTCCCTTCGTGGTGTTCACAGCTGGGCGATGATTTGAGTATGTGATCTGTCAGGCTTGGAGGCTGTGGTGAACACTAGGGTTACCACCCTAGCTGGTTACCACCAGCTCATGTGGGGTAGGTTGGGAGGGATGTGACATTTCCTTCAGCTTCCTGGTGTTCATGTTAGTGCAGGTACAGCTAAACATTACAGTAAGTGCTAAGGGTGAGAGTAACAGTTTATCAATTTGCATCTAAATACCATTTTTATCAAATTGCAATGAATGTTGTAGAGGAGACAAGAAAGGCTTTAAAACTTTTTTTTTTATTATTTCACTATTCAAATTGCACAAAATAGAAGGTGTTAAAGACTCATCAGAGGCAACTACTGTCAGTCTGTGTTGTGGTTAAATACTATTCCAGTTGAAAGGTCGAAAGACAGGCATATGTGTAGGCTAACTTCAAATGCAGTGTTTGGAGTATGAGCACTGTTATATTCAGTTTGGCTTTCAAACAACATTCTTTTTTTTGCCTATTTTTTTTAGTACTGTTGCTAAGTTTTATTATTGCTAAAAGAATTGGCAAGAATTCTGGCAGACTGGGCAGATTTCTGCCATGGGCTGATCTCTAAATTTTTAAAAAGCCTTTGCTGTAGGAGATAAGATATATTTCGATAAGTTTTAAAATTTTGCAGTTACGTTCAAGTTGTCTACAGAAACACTCCGTATAACACACGTATAACACTTTGTTCTCCTGCAGAGTATCTGAGGTACATAAAACCTGTGTAATTTATAACCTATGCAACACCTGTTTACTCTAAAGATGATAAAAACAGGTAAATCTGCGACCAGTTGCAGGAAATTATTGATGATATGACAAATGAGGGGTGGGAGGAATTAAATATGTATTTATTGAGGACAAAAATTGTACATATTCTGGAGTACCGAGGGAGTTAACATAGCTGTTACTAAAGAAAACGCAGTTCTGCTTTTGCAGAAGTGTTTTCCTGAAGGTGTAAGTATGAAAGGGTGAATGGTGGGTGTTGAAAAGGCAGGAGAGACCCATAAGGAGAGAGGAATATGAAAGAAATATTTGCAGTTTATATATATGTAGTAAAGAAAAAAAGTAGTATTCCGCCTTATGTAGGGGCCAAGATAGCATGATTTTTTTTATTACTTTGATTATATAGCACTGTAACACTACTGATTCTAAGGTATGTCCTGGCATTTGCAAATGTATGTTAGGAACTACCTGTGTTCTCTCACAGGCAACCTCGATTTTTGGATGCACATATTAGTGCAAAAATAGTGATAAAAACTCAAAAAATGTTGGACATATCTTACCAAAAAGAAAAAAATTAAATGCAAACTAGCTAGTTCAGGATGGTAACTGTACACTTGTAGACCTGTAAGTCTGTAGCTGTCCATGTATACCTTTATCCAGGTGTGAAGTATTCAAAAATTAGGTCAATAACTATTGACATCATTGATTAAAACTCACAAATGTACCAAAATCTCCCCTGCTCTCCTTCGAAGGCAGTGATTCAGCGAAGAGTCAGCCATCTTTGCCTTCTCCGCAACTGGTGGGATGTTTGAAAGAAGTTATTTTTGACTGAGATTCTTGAGACACATCATCATTTTCCTTCATTTTCTTTTATCATTGCATGGTCTATTGCAACATGGGATGGTACTGATGGAAACTGAATCATCACACGTTTACATAATGATCTATATTGAGGAATTCTGCTTAGCTATTGAATGATAGCGTATTAATAATATGTAAAAGCTGACAAAAAGAATGGTGGTCTCAGGCCAGCATGTAAATTTAGGTTATATTTTGTATCTCTCTGCTTGTAACTATTTTGCTGGCTTTCATGGCTTTAGTTGCCATGCTAACTTAGGCAAGCAAGACAGCCAAAGTCACATACCTTCATTTAGGTGAGTCCTTATCTGAGTTTCCTAGTTCAGGAAAGAGATGGTTTACTTCATCCACTCCATTTGGAAGGGCATAATTCTTTTACACGGGTTTATGGTGCAGTTGGAATATGTTTTCAATGCAATTACCTCTGATAAATATGAGAGTTCATTCTTTTCATCCTGCTTCATTTTATATACTGATATGATGCTCCATATCAAGGACTGCTTATTGTTCACCTGTTGAGATTTCAAGAAATATTTTCAAGACAGTAAAAATCCTGATTACTGTCTGCATGAAATTTATTAAAAACAAACTTTCTTCACCTCTTTAGTTTTTAGTTTTGGATGCTCTCCTGAAATATAAGCCGAAATGAGCATTACCATTGGCCTTGGCAATGAACAAGCAGTGCAAAGCTGTGGGCTTGGGTGGGGAGGAACTTGTCAAGGTGGAAAGCATATGATGGCACTAAATTGCTCTTACAGATTAATAAAACCAAACTGTATGAATTGATCTGTATTTGTATCCTTTCACTACATTCCTTCATAATTTGCTGTCTGTTATTTTTCATCATTCTGTCGTTCTGAACTCTTTCAAAGCTGAAGTTCATTTCTTCTGTAATGCCCCACTTGGGCTACATCGCTCTCCTGTTCCATATTATACCTTTCTGTCCCCCTTTCTGTTTTTGTCTCTTTCACACATGCTGTACATTTGCTTTGCATCTGTGATGCTATGAAGTCTGTTCAAAACCAAAATAGGACAACTAGATTTTTACTGGCAACATATTTTATTTTTACTTTGCTCCAAAAAAAGCCCAAGAGGAGTATTGACTTGCCGAGGCATTATTGCATTGTTGCCAGAATAAATTTAATTTTGAAAGTCCATGTACATCTGAAGAGCAGTTCCTTATCTGTGCAGTGTCGAAATTAAACTTAAATGATTTTTTTGTGGCAAAGTGGCTTTTTTTCTGTTGATTTTTAAGGAACAGTCTTACTTGTCAGAATAAAATGTGGACTTTGTAAGTTATATAGATACTTTGTTTTTCCATGATTATAACTTCTGTTTCATGTTACAAACCTAGATTGTGTTTGTAATTTATGGCCACTGGTGTAAGAAATTTTCTTTTGAATATTTTCTGATTTCTAGGCCAGATTCTAGCTCAGATAGAATACTTGGGATGAAATTGGTTTCCACTCCAGCCAAGTGCTATTGATGAATGGCATGAATGTTACAGTTCTTTTTGAGTCTTTTATCACAGAGAATTTAGGAAAAAAAAAGGCAGTTTTAGTTACTAAAAATGTAATGTTTGGGAGCTCTTGAGGGAGTTTTCCCAAATCAGCCTGTTTTGAGGGAGTGCTTAAGCCTGCGATCATTTTTAGAGTTCTGGATCCTAATGTTTCACAGTTTATTTGTTTTAATAATATTAAAATATAATGTGTGCATTCCTGCAGGTTAATATGTTCTGTGGGTATGGTGTATGAAACCATCAGTATAGTATTCTGCCTCCATGTCTAACTAGAATTTCTCATGCTGAAGTCTGTATCTCTTGCCTCTTGTGCACCTCTGAGAAAGGTCTGTCTGTCAGGTAGCAGAAGATGCAGTTCGATCTCTGCTTAACCATTTCTTTTCAAGGTTAACAGACTCAGTTCTCTCAGCCTCTCCTCACACTCAGTGCTTCAGTCCTCTGTCATGGTGGCTCCCTGTTGGACTCATTTGTCAATGTCTCTGTTTTACTGGGGGTGTGGAGTACAGTGGCCTTACAAGTGCCAAATAATAAGAATAATGAGTTCTCTCAACCTGCTGGGTACACCCAGTCCGATACACAGCTGGCTGCCTCTGCCACAAGGAAGTTTATGCTGAAGTTTAAGTTAAATTTTCTGTCCCCTGGGTTGGTTTCTGAAAGTTTCTTTCCAGCCAGCAAGCAGCCAACCTCCTTGTGTGGACAGGGCTGTGCCATCCCAGGTGAACAGGGCTTAACTCAATTTCGTTGAACTTCATGTTTTTTTCTGTCCTTATCTGAAGGTTGCTAAGGTTCTTCAGAATGTCAGCCCTGCTCTCCAGGGTGCTGTGCACTTCTTTAAATTCCGTAAGCTCGCAGAGGGTTAATTCTGTCCTGTCACCCGGGTTACTGACAGTGGCATTCAGCAGCCCCCAGCTGGGTGTGGGGCTGCTGCCTGCTCCCCTTGGAGCCCGGCAGTCCAGGCAGTGGAGGGCACAATAGAAAGCAGCAGGTTTAGTAGGTCGTGGTGAAGTAAGGTTGTGAGTCTGTTGTCAAGGGTGAGGGGGAGGAATGGGGGAGATCTAATGGTGTGTGGGAGGGGGAACCTTAAAGGAGTTCAACAACTCTTGCTTTAGGCCTAAGTGAGTGTGGGAGTCGTGTGGTATAACTTGTGATTAGACCTAAGTAGTGTTTGTCTTGGTGTGTTAAGCTATTTTCTGAATCATGGCATTTTCACAGGAATGTCTCCAAAATTTGGTGCTCATTGTTAAGTCAGTGATGATGATAAAAATAGATATCAAACTCATTTCCATCAGTTCCAGATCCTGCGTGGCATCTGATTTCCAGCCCAGATAGCAGTAGGAATTAACTCTGCCATCAAGACGACTTAAATGCAGCTTTAATTTAATTTAAAAATAGCTAGTCAGTCTTCCTCACTGCTCCCCCATAATTGTTCTCAATCCAGGGTGTGATTTTCTTACATTTTCGCATGCAGTTTGGAGAGAAGCAGCAGGCTTCCTCTGTAGATAGGATTGGACATAGATGATTATTAAAGCACTACTAAATATTTTAACATAAACCATACTCTGTTAAAAAAACAGGAACAGTCTTTTGGAGGAAACAAAGCTGATCCCAAGTGCAGGATGATGACCCATTCTTTCTTATTCCAACCTGCCTTTACTCTTGAAACTTTCCCCTTTGTTTTAACATGCTACAAGATGTTCAGTTTTTTCATACCTACATGGTCCCTGAATTAGAGTGTGGAATTTTCGGTTTTCTTCTGAAGTAAAGCTTTGATTAGGTAAGATGATGCTTCATGTGTTGGAAGTGTTCAAGGTCAGGCTGAGCAGGGCTTTGAGCAACACAATATCATGGCAGGTGCCCCTGCCCATGCAGAGGGGTTGGGCTACATTTTCTTTAAAGGCCCCTTCTGACCAAACCATTTTATAATAATATATATAATATACATGACAGGTCTGTTTTACAGACAAGTACAGACAGTACAAGATAATTGTCTGTGTTTAAATGAGAAGTTCATGTTTTGCTTTATTTGGCTTGTATTCTTTCCTCCAGTTTGATTTTGGTACTGTTCATCTGATTTCTTTAAAATTAAACCAGTCTTGGACTGAAATGAAGAGCTGAGAAGTGCTTTGCTCTGTTTTTATTTTTCATGTTCCCCTTCTCTAGGGACATGTATCAGAAACTATATCTGGTTGTCTAATATTTCCTCTTCTGGACTTAAAGAGAATGAGTGTGTTAATGTGCTGTCTGAGGCAACAAGCAAGTACCAATGGGCCCCACTCAGTTTCTGTCTCCAGCAGGACAGTGTTCACTCACTTCATGTTGCTCAAGCAGCTAAAAACTGAAATCTTATGTATTATGCATACAAGTAGTTAATTTTTAAGATGGTAGAAATTAGTTAAATATGGATCAGATTTCATAGCAACTTAATGGCACTCTAGTGATACAGACAGATTTTATTCTCTGTTGTTTCACTGATGAAACATTTGCAGTAGTTTTGCTGTATAGGATAAGGGAAGAAAGATACCAAGAGTTTTGTAACTAACTGGCATTTTAGTAAAATAATTATTTTCTTCCTCTTTAATAATGAATTAATAATGAATTAATAATACCTGCAGAAAAATTATGAAATTAATAATCTAATATTCAAAATTCTTAAAAGCATATTCAAAATTTATGACGTGTATGGCACTTAGTATAGAGAAATTACATTCTTATTTTGAACACTTTACACATGTAATCTATGCAGTTTTGATAGGAATTAACATCTTAATTAATTAAGATGTTAGGAATTAACATTCTGAAGAGCTCAAGTAAGATACTGTTTAATAGTACCAGTAGTGGAATTCCTTTCACTTGATTTAAAAGCTTAATATGCAGCTTGCTTCAGCAAGTGCTTTCGTGTCTGGTGCAGAGTGTGGGCCAGTCATTTCTGCTTGAGTGGAGAATTGGTCTGGTTAAAACAGACCATAAGCAAAGGCATCAGCTTCAACTTTGAACACACAGAAATTTGCCTGCTCTTCCTATTCCCTACTTGCTCTATGTGCATAAATTGCACGGCAAATTTAAGTGTCTGTAAGCAGCAGACTACTGTTCTTTAAGGTGGGGTGTTTGCTTATTCCACCTAAGGACTAGAGATATAATGTAAAACCCTAGGTTGCTTTCACCAAAGGGGGGGCTTTGGTCTTCTGCTGAGGTATTGGGAACTCAGGCTCTCTTCTCAGGGCTTTGTTTTTAAATTAGCTGCATTGACAAAAACAAACCAATTGACATATTCTGGCTCAGCAGCATCCTGGGTTGTTGGTTCAGATACAGGTGAGGCAAACAGGATGTCCTTCCTGTTCAGTAGGTACTGCTGTAACTAACATTTCCATTAAGACCATGGAAGATAACAGAAACAAATATTGCCAATAGCAGCTTAGGTTCAGTATCATGAACATCTTTTACCATTGCATGCATGAGTCTTCTATAATAGTTCTTGATAAACCATATAGCCTCTCATCTTCTGCATACTTAAATCCCAGCAGAGCTCTTGGGTATCATTTAGACCTGTTGATTTTTTTAAAATTTAAATTAGTAATTTCTTCAAAAATTGTATTTTTTCTTCACTGTGGAAAAATAGCAATGTCTTCTTAGGGTACAGATATCACCAACATTATCTGCAACTAAGACTGCTGAACTAAGTAAAACAAATGACCAATGCAAGAAAAATAAGTCTCAAACCTTCCTCAAACAAAGAAACAAAGATCTATGATTTTATCATTCTATGATTTTATTTAAAATTTCAAGGATGGGTTATTTTCCATTAATACCCTCTCCCCACCCTTCCCAATCTCCCATGGAACACCTCTTAATTTGCCATTGGATTCTTGCTTTTGAGGGGAGTTACATGTCTGCAGATCTTACATGTTCACTCCTGGGGAACCCACTTCAGATGTTCTAATTTCCCTTTTTCCTCTCTTTATTAGTGTCGCTGAGGTTGGTTCCCAGAGCACAGAAGGGTTTCTCTCTTGACTCAAGTAGCCTCTAATGTCATGCAGCTTAATCACATTGGTTTATTACTGTCTTCTGTTTTCCTCTTTGTTAGTGCACCTGATTGTTCTCAGTAGCCTTCTGCTGATTCTCTAATTCCCAGCAAAAGCTCAGAATCAATTCAGTCTATATAAAGAACGTAATACAATTTTTGGGGAGCTCATAAAGGTGCTAGCTTCATAGTTATCTCTGTTCTAAAACAGTTTAATGCTTACAGAAAGTTTCGATTTCTAATCTTGATTCTGTATTATCACAAAGAATATTTGAGGTTAAAAAATGAGATCACATAATAGGAAGAATCTGTGTTGGTGAGTCACGTAGATTAAGGAAAGCTAACCGTGTTGCTCAAAGTACTGTTTTTCTGCCTAATGTACTACCTGCATATTGGATTTGTCTGTCTATGAAACTCCTCTTACATAACTATCTGGGAAACATTGCTTTAAAAAAATGCATTTTCAAGCAGCACCTCAACCAGTAGATTATAAAAGTTGTTCAGGTTTAGTAAATCAAGAAAATTTAGAATTATTGTCACAAAAATATTTGTTTTATTAAAAAATACAAAGTTCTAACCCTTTGAAGTAGGTGATAAATGTCACTTGGTCTTATTATATTCTGCCTTGATATACAATATTTTTGTTCAAGAATGTGATTCAGCAGGCAGTCTGTATTTAAAGTTCTTAGAAAGTAATTTCCAGCTGCACTTTCCCAGCTTAATAGAGTGTGATAGAAGGGAAGAAATACCAACATGCTATGAGAGAGTTAAGCATTTGCCTTTATGTTCATGAACCTATATAAAGAGGTGGAATTATCAGGGGGATGAGAGGTACGGGATGGCTGTAGGACTGTGGTGACAGGAATGGTTATAGGACTATAGCTCCCTCTTCTCGTTTGCTTTCTGGGTGTGCTGAGAAGCGGCTGGAGCAGCCTGTGGTGCTGCTGAGAGGGTGATGCCTTGGTGGCTGCTCCAGCCCTGGCACATGGTGGTACAAGATACTTAGATTCTATTTTGTTAAGAGCACAAATCTTCCCAAAGATAACAAAATGTTATATATACTCTTTTAAAATTTCTTAAGGTAGAGATGTCAGTTATAAGTATATACTCACTAAATCTTTCAGAGTTCATACAGTAATAGTTTTACTCCAGAGCTCTAAGGTTAAAGCAGATGGAAGGCTGGCATGCTTTAAACTGGACACCAGTCCCCAGAGTCTGTGCTAGCTGAGGGGTGAGCCCTTGTTTTTGGTTAATTCCTGACAAGACACAAGTACCTTACAGCCCGTGTCCCACTCACCTCTGATCATGACCACAGTGTTATTGACTGACAGTGCATGACAAAAAATAGAAAAATGATCACAGGAGTAAGTGCCTGAAGCAAAATCCTACATTTTCTACTCCCTGAGTTAATAACCAATAGCATTTTTGTTGCATTTCACTTGACGAGGTTTCTGTACTAACTAAAATTGACCAGCTGGAACAGGCGAGTTCCACAAAATGTTGCAAGTTCTGCAACATTTTAAATAAATCAGATCTTAAATGCACCGGTATTTTGGGTATGATCTGGCTGCTCTTATGTCAGCTGTCCTGCTTGGTTTCAGCGTGCTGTCCAGGGGAACAACATCGCTCTTGAGAGTAAACAATCATAGAGATTTCTAATATTATGTTGTCTGTGTAGATGACAAAAACTATCAAAAGGCACATACCCAGCCTGTGTTACAGCTTCTGCTCTCACATAAGAATGGCAGAAAATCACTTGCAGGTGTTTCTGACATAGACCTGTTGTCCTTATGAAAACTGCTTTTCTTTCAAAAACTGTAATTGCTAGAGCTTCCTTACTATTAGAATAGCAACTGGGGACATCTATAGTGGTACAGCTAGCCACTGAACCTGCAGAAAGGCCCACTGTTTTCAAGTCCTGCTGAAATGCATTGTCCCAAGACATTCTGTTAGGATTGCAGAAAATTTGGAGCAAAGCTGCAGATTTTAACAGATTGGCAGGAGGTGGCTGCCAGTCGGAGACACAGATGGAGGTATTTGGAGAAGCCAAAGCAGCATGGTCTTTCTGTTCTTTTCTTAAAACCATCAGAAGGAATAGATTTTTAGCTCTTGAAGTGACTTTAGATTTTGAGATAAAACACAGCAGGAAGAAACAGTATCTTTTTTAGTAATTTTCCTCAAGTTTTCTGTGGATTTAGGAGATTATAACCATATTTTAATTTTGTTTTGTTTAGGCAGCCTGAGCTTCCAGATTATGACTTTATGCCTTAAGCGAATTACACAGAAGTTCTTGTATTTGTGGTATATGTAAATATTTGGTAATATTTGCACCTTTTTTAATCACTTTGCCAAGAAACTTCTTCAGAGTTTACTGTGACAGTAGAGTGAATCTGTGGTAGTGCTTTACTCCTTTTTTTTTCTGTGCAGCTAAAAGGAAAGGGGTCAGAAAATTAGTCTTCACACTCAAGACTTGCTCATTGGAACTTGTGTGAGTTCAGTATTAGTTTTAATGGGTTCATATGCCAGACCACCTGTAGAGATGCAGCTTAGTCACAGCAAAAAGTTGCAGGGAAATAAGGGGTAAATGTGGCTGCTGTGGCCTGTGGCAAAAGCAGCTCTGTAAACACACCAGCACACAGGGCTTCATGAATTGCCTGTGCTGTCCTGCTACTTAGCTGACCTTTGACCCCTCTGATCCATTTTTAAACAAATGCATGCAGGGAAAAGCATTTGCAAGTCTATTCTTAGTAGACTAAAACCTATTTGACATACTGTACTGTTAAGAGAGACGATTTCCTTTGTGCCTTTACTAAGCTTTATGCAGTATTTCAGTAAGCTTTTTGTTTCGATTTCTTATATGGTATTTTTCATGTGCAGATGTAGGGATGTTCTATACATAGCTGTAAAATGATTCACTTGGAATTTTGTGTTCAGTTGTGAACATGTGATTGCTAAAATTAATTTGAGAATTAGATCAGTTTATTGTGAATAAACAAAAATAAATGGCTACTAAAGTGAAAGGTTGTTTGGCAAAGATTTAAAAGTTCAGTTAGCTTAGTTAAAATGTTTAAGTCTGTGCCTTAATAAACTTACTTTGAGAACTAAAAGGAAGATAACTTTATTAGGAAATCATAGAGGACTGGTTATAAATGGAAATAGTGGAACACCATCTTATGAAGGAAGACTCTGATACTGCATGAAATGCCTTGGCCATTATTTTGTTAGTTTTATATGAACTTCCAAAAAAAAAAACCCGGTGGAAAACCTGCTTCATTAAGCGAAATGTTGAAAACTGGTTAAATGAGAGTAGTCCTGCATTATCTTGGTGATAAGCAGTAGTGTAAAGGTCTAGGCTACCTGGTCAGGGAGAGCTGGATTAATTTAAATCCAGAAAGATGAAAAGGAGAAAAAAAATAATTGAGGTAAGATGAATTTGAATAGATTTTTTTTGCTGCAGCTGCCAGTCCAGCCCAGTAATCTGTAGCTTATGGCTGATGGTGATTTCCACAATGGTAAGAATTTTTGTGATGATTCTGTGGTTAAAAAGGAAAAAAATATATTGTTTTATTTTTGTAACATTCTTTTGTGTTTGATCCCACATTCTTATTCAAACGTCTGGTTAGATAAATTTAATAATCTAGTTAATTCTCTGGGGCAAGGATATGACTTTTTTCCCCTTTTTGGCCTGTGATTTTGATTCTGCAGTTCCTAGAACTCATGTTTTACATCTTTTCAGAAGTCTCTGGGTCTAGAGAAGTGTCTTGAAGTAATTCAATGTATTCAATATCCAGGTTTTCTTAAGTGATAATCCGATTTTCAGTTTTTCTGGTATAAGACATTACTTTGATATACTGTATTGTCAAGTGTTGTATACAAAAATGTCTCCTGGAACTGACTGTAACTTTGAAATGTTCTAACTTGCTTAAAATGTTCCATTATCCTGTGTCATGCTTATCAATGTTTTGTTGCTTTTATAGATTATCTTTCTCAAGGGATAGATCTGTCTGGAATAGAAGTAATTGAAAATGACCTGCTTTTTATTGCAAGAGCTCGTCTTGAGGTGGAAAACCAGGCTAAAAGGTTGCTTGAGCAAGGTGTGGAGACTCAGGTAAAATACACTTTGTTTTCTGTTTCCTTTCAAAGTAAAGTGTAAAAGAACTCGAGCTTGATTTCTTTTGCTTTGTGTATCACTGTCCAGTGCAAATTAAACAAGAAAAGTCTTATGTGAGAAATTCTCACACATGACTATATTCAAATAAATTGACAAAGCTGGTCTTTTACAGTATTTGCAATAATAAAATTTGACAGCATCTGACCCTGTAATTTGGAAGAAAGTAGGTGAACTTTAAACACTGTCATAAAAGCTTGATGCATTCAACACCATATACAGCATTGCCAATGTTGCCAAGTATTATAGAGAAATACGGAAAATGCAGTTTCTTAAAACTGTAAGAAGATTTCTGCATTTTAGCTGTGCAGAAATATATTGAAAAGATTTGAAAGATTTGCATTAAAACTTTAAAGAGCAGTTTAAACTTTGAGGCAAATGCTCACTGCAGGGAAACAAAAGTTAATCTGTATAATTACATTAATTCATATTAAATTTAATTATTGACATCTCAATAACCTGGCTATATCCATTAACTGTTTGCAGTATCTTTAGTGCTATTTTCTTGCCTTTGTAGAATTTAATGTTCTTTTGTCTATAATATTCTTCAAAAACTATTTTAAATCCTCTTTGCCAAAGTAAGAGGAGAAATCTGGTGCAAGTTTCTATCAAGTTTGGATCTTAAATTATAGAACAAAGAGGCTTAGAACAAGACATTTTTATGATGTTTCTTACCAGAAGTGTTAAACTTCTCTGTAATTCAATATAGCATTTGTTTATACTGTTGAAGATTGACATGAAAATAGAACAGATACAGAATAGAAAACGTATTGAATAAATTGGCTTGGTTAAACAACTGATGATTGAAATTATCGGAATGTCTCCAACTTTTACTTAGATCTGTCATTTCAACTAGTTTGCTGCAGTAAGAAGTCATGGTTTTGGTAAATGCCTTTGACTATTTGCTGATAACAAAGTGGTAGGAAAAAACCACCCCATTTTTCACTTGATTACTATTCCAGTGTTGAAACTTCAGGCTATTTGAGCATGTTGCCAAGCTGTGATTGCACTTTTTGCAAGCTATGAAGCATATACATTATTAAATAAAGATTGACGGAAGATAGGGCCTAAGAAAAAGCAAGTGGACATTTATTTTAAATGTAGCAAAAGTCTTCATCAGTGTGAACTCTTCTAGTTTTTCATGTCAGATTTGACCTTCTCTGATAATTTTCTCTTCATACTAAGTACTAAAATGGAATTGACAAAGAAACCCCGGGGAAATCAATCCCACTCCACCTGAAAAATAGACAGATTTATTAGGTGTTCCAGGCTGTCTCCAGGTAATCCAGAGATTATTAAAGCATATGCCTGTTGTGCTTTAGCCAGGGGCCTGTTTCCAACAAATGGAAGAGTGTTTGGAAGAAAATTATTAGTGCTTAGTCATATCAGAAATGGGGATGTTTTCATGAGGAGGTGCTGGGTTATGCATCACAGGTTTGTTGTTGGATATGATTTGTGAATTTAATGTTGAGAACAATAGTTTGCTTTAGAAAATACATATGCAGCCATTGCCCAAGACATCTAGAATTTGAAATGTGACTAGTGAATTTTGTGATTTTTGTTTTGTGATTCCTGTTATTGTGTTTTATTGACAAGCTGATTTACATCTATGCCTTCCAACCCCTGAGTTTTCCTTAAATAGGGCATGGGACCTTCAGCTTTTCTCCTGCAGTAGGCACTACAGAATTCCTCAGATGAACTATCTTCCTGCCAGTATGCATTCTGATAGCTGTTTGTACCTTTGAGAATAGTGCATGTGTTTTTATCCAGGTGATTCTTCAGTTATTTGATACTGATATGAGTATATTTGCAAATGCAGTTTTAGTTTCCACCCTTGTTTTCATTTGCTCTGTAAATAATACATGAGATCAGTTGCCTACGTAAGAGTGAACTATATTTCTATATTTCGTGCAGCACTTTTCAGCAACACCTTAAGAGAAAAATTACCCTTATGTCTCTGATTTAGGGTATTTTAGTGTCCACTTAGAAGGGAAGCAGGAGGTGGAAATACATTTTACAAAGTAAGACTGGAAGTGTTTATTTTTCAACAAAAGTCATTAGAATTAGGTGAATGTCTTCTCTAGAATTCAGGTTTTTTCTTCAGAGATGCTGCTAGAAGTTACTCTGACAAAAAGAACAGAGCTAAAAAGTCTAAACTGCAATTTTTATCATTTTTATATATCCCCTTTCTTTTGGACAGAGACTATTGTTTTATTGTTTATTTAATGATGTCTAAGTCACGTGCTAATGAGCTGTGCACAGATTCCCCCAAATAATGCCCAGCAGTAGCACATGAAAGCAGATACTTTTACCTAAGTAATACATTGTCTTTTTCTGTTCAGTGTAATTCATGTTTCTATGGCATGTCCACCACTGCAGTATTTATGTATTTCTCAGAAAAAATGAATCTTTTTCCCCTTTTGGAAATGTGGCATTAGCCACTGACTGCTTTAGAAATGAAGCCTTCCACTCCTATTCTTGGTGGAATCTTAAAGCTGTCATCTGGGTATAACTGGAAGTGTCTGTCAGAGTGTCTAGACTTAACAGGCTCTCATAGAGCTGCAAATCACACTCGCCTTCCTAATCCTTTTAGAAAGACTAAACATTCTTTGCTATTGTTGACAGAAGTAATACAAATAATATCAAACCCAACCACATGGGTACCAGTGGCTACAGGCAGGTTTTTTATTGTTCTGTGTGCTTTGTTAGGCACTCCTATTGTACATAGCACAGATAGATGGTCTTTCATGACCCACAGAACAATTTAAAGAAAATGGATTCTAACCCCATCTTTCTTTCCTTCTTTTATTTATTTACTACTATTTATTTTATAGTCCTAAACTCCTTGCTAACTTTCCTTCATACAGTGAACAGCGTATGGCAGATAGTATAGGAAGCAGGAAAGACTGCTTTAGCAGTGATGCATCAGAGAAGAACTTGATTAAAAGCCACCCTTCTAACAGAAGGGCCAGCAATGTTTTCAGCTTTAAAATTTTAAAAAAAGACATATATCTTGCAACCACCTGAAACATCCTCATCATTTCTTTTGCCCCCATAATGAACCCTTGGCTGAAGAATCCAGATTTGCTCTTGTTACCACTTCACCCCTGTTTTCAACAGTAATATTGTGTAAAGCAGATCTGAATAGTAAGAAATTACTGGGGAAAAGAGAAATTTGTTAAAATCACCATAGATCAGTTCCAGGTAGAGAAGTTTTTCCAGACACAGTTTTATGTCTGCTATACTTGAAAATGAGAAAACTTTCTCTGCAACTTAGCTCATGCTTCAAACCCATCCTGCTGTATATTGCCATGCTAGATGTGGGACTTACAGCCAGGGATAACCAAACTTAGCTCCACTTGGTGATGACAACATTGGTAGCTTTAGGAGCCAGGCTGTGTGTGTGCAGAAAAGAGCTGCATTTCCATCTCCTCCATCCTCTTAAAAGGTAATCTTAGTTCTGAGCTAGGTTCAGTGCTTTAAAGAGCAGCTGTGGGTCACTGTGTAAGAAGGATGGATTTTTGCATGTGTGAAATATGTTAGGAACTTATGTTTTTGCTTGTGACTTTACTGATCCCAATTGTAATAATTAGGATATGGATTGTGAGGTATCAATGGTAGCATTAAAGATTGATTAAAATATAAATATCCACTTAGGTCTAGCAGGATGCGGTGCGGAAATGAGAGCAGAATTCAGATTTTCCTGGGTTCGCACTTTAAACAGTTTGTCCTTCTGTGTGTAACAGAAATGTTCTGTATCTTCAACCACAGAATAAAAGTTTTCCTTCCTTGTCTCCTGGAGGAATCTGTAGATATCTGGCTATCTTTTTGGGGTTTTTTTGGTGGTTTTTCTGGGGGGGGGAGCTTTGTTTGTTTGTTGTTTTTGTTTTTGTTTTGTTTGTTTGTGTTTTCTTAGGTTTTAGACAAATTATGTACTTTATTATAGTCCAATTTCCTTATATAAGGTGTGGACAAATCTACTTACCTGCCTAGCACAGGTCTGGAGAAAGTCAGATTCACTGATAATTCATTGAAATTGTTCTGGTGATCATGTAATGAAGTGTCCTAATCATGTTAGAGAAAGAAAAACAGGTGTAAGCCTAAGAAGCATCCTTTGTTGAATTGTGTGTGCTGGCTTTTTTAAATACATAGGTTATTTTTTTTCCAAAATTAAGATTTTGGCTAATTATAACCTTGCAGAATAAAGAAGAAGGAAAAATAACATAGAGAAATAAATCCTAAACTGTATTTCTGACATTGTTCAATGGCTGGATTTGTATACATAGGATGAATAGGAAAACAGTATGATCTGTTATTCACATTGTAACATCTTTGTACTATTATTATTTTGGGCATATTTGGGGGCATTTTGAGTTTTCATATATTAATTCATTGAGAAGAATTTGTTTTGTGAATTACTCTATTTTGCATTCTTTTTCGTATTGAACCTTTCCAGTTGTTGTTTCTGGAAAAAGAACAGCTTTTTTTACATTAAAAAATTACTAACTAAATGTATATGCATAAGTGTTCTTGACTAATGCTATTTAGTGCCTGAGAAAAGTGATGGGAGGATGAAGTGTCTGCATAATTAACCAGTTGTCTGGAGGTGATTATCCAGGAGTTGCTCTCAGTTCAGGGTTCCCTAAGCTAGGTGCTTGTGTAGTGCATCTTGCAGTGTTATGGCAAAATTGGTGAAATTAATCTGAGATCTCTCATAGACCAGCATTTAATCTCTTGTCAAGGATTTCTGATAGGTTTTCTTATCCTCCAAGGGATTGGAAGGGAAAGTAGCTACATAATTGACCAGTTTTCTAGGCACAATCATCAAGAAGTTGCATAATTTATTTAATTTCAAGGCCCTCTGAGCTGAGTGCTTATCTACCACAGCTTGCAGGGTTATGGCAAGATTGGTGAAATTATTCTTAAATCAATCATAGGTCAGTGTTCAATCTAATGTCAAGGATCTTAAGCAATATATGCACTTACAATCCTGTGGAAACATTCACATTCCATGTGAATGTACTTCAAGGTGTTTGAGATATTCAGATATTAAGAATGGTTGGCTTTAGGCTCCATTTTTCACTTTTTTGATGAAATGTGGAAAAGTATAATAGTGTTGCGTTTTCTAATTGCTTCTAATTGTTACTGCCGAAAGTGTGGATGGCTCTTGAGGCATGATTGTTTGGGCAGGGTCCTGTGATCTTGAGTTTCTCAGTTTCTTTCAATCTTGCCTACTTTAGCAAGAATGTGTGTTGCACTGAAACATCCTTTGTTCTAGATTAGTTCATGATATTTAAACACTTAGATTTAAATCAAAGTGTGCCCACTGTTTTTTGCTGGTTTAGTGTCATCTTCAAATTAATACTACCTTGTGAAATGGACTGTGCAAGTGCATGAAAATGCTTTTCTACAGTTGTCAGCTCTGTGGAGATGTGCATGGCTGTAGAAGAAAGTATAATGTTGTAGCAGGATGTCATTTTGTGTGCCCTGTGGTTGTGTAGGGGCCTCTTTAATGTTCAGCTTTAGTTCATTTACCTTAGAATCAGTTCCATTACCCACACTGATGTACTGTGCTAGTCAAAAGAACAATTTTAGTTTCCAGATGTTTTTGCTTACCGTTTGCTGCTTTTACATATTATCTATCATATTTTGTCATACCTTTTAAATAATGCAAGCCCTTATGCACTTCAGCATGTCAGTGGGATTGATTGCTGTTATGTAGATGTACGTAACCGCATAGGTGTGCATAATTACAAAATGATCATTAGAATAGCAAATAAAGTAGAAAAAAAAAAGAGAAAATAACCCCTCCAATCTGGCTCATAGCCATTCTTCTTTTTATCCATATACCATTGGTTACCTTCATAAAAAGCCTGGAATAACTGGGGTTGAAATGCTACTAGAGTATGCTTTTTTTTAAAGTAAAAAAAGTAATCATTGCTTCTTCCTTTTTTTTTTTCTTTTCTTTTTATTATGACATTTATTTCTATCTTGAAAGCTAGTAGCTGGAATTTAACCTAATTACTGTGAAAAATCTAGCCAATATAGTACTATAGGCAGTAGTTGTTATATTTCCTTATTGTACCACAGTGTTGATTTGCTGCAGGAGATCCTGATGGAAACTAGACTGAGACAGTTATTTCGTAATAAAGTGATTGACTACAGTATTATATAGAAATAGAAGGCATTTCTGATTATTCAGTTTGGAGTCAATTTTTTGAATCTAGAGTAAGAAGACTGTAAAGAGGAAAATTTGAACCTGCTTGCTACTTTTGGCATAAGATGAGGGTGGTAGCTATAGTTGACTTTAAATCATCTAGTTTTGTTTAGTGAAAATGGGGTATGAAATCCAAAGCCTTTTATTTAAATTGATGTTAACCACCCATTTTACTGCTCCTGCTAACTCTAATGTAGAGAGAGAGGACTTATTTGAACATGTTATAGCTGTCATATTGGCTTTTGTTGTGAAAGATCACAGTGGCATTTGAGTCTGTTTAATTAAAATCCTACTAACTTACACTGTTTCTAGCCTTGCTTTTAGAGTAGCTCTGTATGCATATGGAGAATTTTCACTTAATGTGTTTAAATGTCTTAACAAGTTTTCCTCTATACTAACCTTTAAGTTTCTTTGTCGTAGAAATATACTCACATTGCATTATTCAGTTTTATTTTTCATCTTCAGTCTTGCGGTTATGGTTTTCATGATCTTGTTAACTTGCTAAATCAGATTCCTTCATCTGGCCATCTGGTGCATGGCACTACTGAAGGAGTTTTCTATAAATCTAATTTTTTTTTCCTTGAACTATTCTATTAAGATGTAATGCAGCAACGTATGGCTCATCTAACAACCAAAAAATATCTTCCAAGTATATTTTAGTTATATCCTACATCTGAATGGTAAACTTCATGGGGATTAACCAAATCTTATAAAATTTCCCCTTTACTACTCTGGTCTAAAAGGAGTTTGTTTTATCTTAAAGTATAATCTAATGGAACTGAAGTGTTAACCACGCCTCAGTAATTCAAAATCACCAAGTTAAACACTACGCATGAATTTATACCTCTGAACTATGGATTAAAAATAAACCACAGATTTCTCAGCAGCATAATCGGCTGATACTGATATAACCTAGAATATCCTTTCAGTTTCCATAGGAACAGATGATAAAATGTTTTGAATTTTGGAGTAGCTAAAATGAATGTCTGACTTCAATATAGTTCACTTTTACTTCACAGCTTGCAACCTCTGCATGCAAGGGCTAAAAATGTGCACTTAAAAAGAATGTGGAATATTGACATAACACATATTAAAGTGATTTTAGGAGCTGTTGTAACAATAATAACAAAAAATAGTATTGCAAGTAAAAATAAGATGTTTATATGCATAATTCTTCAGGTGTTAGTTCTGTATTTTATTATACAGGTGCAAAAGGTGTTTTCAATTCCATAGGAAAAGAGAACCATTAATTATTCCTTTGTGTTAATGGCTTATTTATTGAATATTTTACAGAAAAAAAAAATCTGTCTTGTTGGTCTTCTCTAAATTTCATGTCCAGCCATTGTTTAATCTCACTGTGTTAGATTGTATTAGAGGTATTTTCTGATTGACATAATTTTCAGAACACAAGAAAATTTCATGTAGCCAGAAAGAAAAGATCAGAAAATTTTAAATGGAATATGTAGTGTGTTATTTAGGTGACTTTAGCAAAAAATGATTATTGAAGAACAGGCAAGGAAACATGCCAGCTAGAGTAGTACCTGTTTTATTGGATGTTTGACATCACTTTAACAGGTCATGTTGCTAAATCAGAGGAGATGTGTTTTGAGTGTAAAAACATTAGCAATATTTTTTTATTTATCTATCTTTTTGAGATAAATGGATCTGTAACTCCAGTGTTGATATAGAGGGAAAATACGGAGATCTTGTTAACAAGCCATTAGGAATCTGAGTGCCCGTAACCTGAAGCACTGCGCATGCAGGTAGAAATGATAGTGTGTGACTGATTTTTCAGTACTTGCGCTCCTTTAATTTTTTGTACCTCATTTAAGGTACAGCATATTCTCTATCTAAGATATTTGATGCTTAAACATTTTGTATGAGGAAATTAGGATGGTACTGAAAGTAAAAGTTAAGAAAAAAGAAAGAAGCAAAGTGGCAAAGAGGTAACGAGTTGTGATAGTTTCTTTGTTCAGTGAAACAGGTTTTTGAGAGAACAGAGCTGCACTGTGCTAAAATAGTTCAAATAGTAATTTTTTGCAAGTATCTGTATTCCAAGACTATTTTAACCACCATTAATATAGAGGAGTCATGAGAACTGTAGTTATTGGAACATATGGACAAGTTCAATAGCGACATATTGAAAATAGAAGGATTTCAAAATAAAATTAATATCTAGGGCTTTCCTGCTCAGTACTAGAATAGTGTTTGCTGTTGTAAATGTGTGGAAGACCCTCTGTCACATGTTATTTTCTGAATATTGATCCTTTTTCATTAATGATTTAGTTTGCAATTTTGCAACATCCTTTAGAAAATTCCTCACAAAGTGTGTAGTAGGTGTTTAAGGCAAGTACTTGCAAACTTCATTCCACAAGTGGGTAAATACAGAGAAGTTCTCAATGACAAGAAGTAAACAAGTAGGTTCTTAACAAGTATTTGAGTTTGCAAGTTTCTATGCTTTAATGATTAGGCAACACTGGCCCTTTTTAACAACACTGGCCTTGTTTCATGAAAATAACATATTTTTCTTAAATCCTGGAAGTTCTATTTCCTCACCCAGTAATATCTTCAACTGCAGTTATTGATTTGTTGAAATATTTTCAGGTCAAGTAGGAAAAACATTGTAAAATAAATGTAAGTTTTGGTTATTTAATTTATGTTCAGCAGAAAGTTTTCAGGTGTGGGGGTGAGCACTAATTGGGTATGAAAGGACCCCTTGCCTTCCATCCCCCACCTTTCCCAGTTAGCAGCTCTTGCTGGGAGTCTGCCTCCCCAGCTCTGGGCTGTCCCATGGCCATGCAGCTGTGCAGCAGTCTCACCTGCATTTCACTCCACAGTTCTGTTGAGCTCCTGCAATATTCAGAATCAGGTTCAGACCTTAAAAACTTAAAGATTTTTATGTACCAGATATTGAAATTATGAACTGTCTATCAGTAGAACAAACAAAATGCTCAAGTTTTCCTTTTTGTAATGAGGCAGTATGGGGAGTAACACAGTACTCTACATTAGCAACTATTGTTATATAAAACCTCCAAATTCTATTAGTTTGAGGTTAGAGAATATTTTTTTTCCTGTCCTTTGGACTTTTATTTTTTTTTTTCTTCAAATCATATTCAAGCAGAGAACTGAGATATGCGGTGGTCATTGTTTCCCAGATTTGGATTGCCTGACTGTCTCCACTGGGGTGGTTGCAGTGGCAGCAGCTTCCTCTGCGGTGCCCATGTGTCCATGGTTAGGGCATACAGCTGTCCTGCCTTCCTCCATCCTCCAGCTGGATACCATTACACTGCCATTTCCCTAAGTTTCAAAATGCCTTCAGAAGCATCCAAATTAAGAAGTTCTCTCACACTGGACATCTTGCTGTATTGCCTCTGTTGATTTCCAATCTGTGACCCCAGCTGAGCCCACCAGCTGCCTTCTGAGTATGCTATATTTGTATCTGAGAGCCCTCTATTTGTATCTGAAATAATACTGCAGATCAGCCCGTGGCTCAGGTGAACCCAGCAGAGCTGGGAATTGCCACCTGCTTTGCTGTTAGTGTCCCCTGCAGCTGCTGGAGGAGGTGTTGGCTCAGGGATTTGGGTGGCTCAGCCAAGGGCGTGATATTTCTTGTTGATCATCAGTTAGCACTCCTGACTATTAATTGTACTTCTGCTGGACACGTGTTCCACAGAGTAGTCTGCAAAGCAGACAGCCCCAGTGAGATGTTGTCAACAGCAAATGGAGCATGAAACATTTGCTTTTCCCTTGTCTCGGTGGCAGGTAGTACACCGTGGTGTAAGGAATTCATAATTAGTTGATACGAGGCACAGACTCAAATGTACTGCCTTTAAGCAAATATTGAAAACAGAAGAAAGCAAGAGACTGCATTTTGAGGAGAAACCTGCTTGAACAGACACATGTATATTTAATCAGTTTTCAATAATTCATGTAATATTAATGTGAGGCATATGGTAATACAAGTGTTTAGTAAAATGGTTTTGGCTGAAAGTTTAATACCTAATTGGGAATTGTTGCCTTTTATTTTATATCTTAAAATTCTTTGGGAAAAGGTAGAATTAGTTTAAGTAAATTATTTAATATTACTATCACTATGTGTGTTACACATATTTAAGTGAAAATAGTTTAGTTCTTAAAGTCACTAAGCTTCTTTAACTAAAAACTGTGTCTGACTTTGCGCAATAATTTTGTGCCATGACCTCTTTCAGTGCCTTTCCCAGAGAATCCGCCACTATCTAAACTGTCATTTTTTCCTTTACTGTTTTTTTTTATGACAAGATTTTTTTGTTTGCTATTCAGATTTTTTTTAAAAAAAGACAGCTGCAAGAAATAGCATAAAATACAGATTAATGTTATGAAAATAGCAAAAAAAGGGAGACATTGGTATTGCTTCTCAATTTTCTGGGTTTCTTAAGAGTTTATATGCTAATGATACTCTATTAAAATGATGAAGTTAAATCTGTATCTTTTTAACTTGACCTTGTCTTGTAATGCCATAAAATTCATCAAGTTTTCATTTAATAGAGTTTGAAAAAATTTGGTAGCAACTCTTTTACAAGCCCTTTAACCAAGTGTGGTATTTCTTTGTGTGCAATAAAGATTGTTAGAGCAATTACTTGAATAATCAATAAGTTACATCTAGAAGCAGGCCCAGCATTTCTGCTGGGTAAACATGTTGGAACTGCAGAAGAAAAGAAAACATAGTCATCTTTGGAGACATCTCATGCCAAAAATCCAGATGTGCAGGTCCACCTCATTCATTTTCCAGAGCCGTAGTTTTTCCCCATACATGATGGGCTTTCCAGAATAAAAAGCTTGTAAAAGAGGAGGGAGTGATGAATTCCTCAGTGAATACTGTTGGGAAAATGGGACTGCTTGGGAAGCACCTGGGCATACATTTTTAGAAGCCCACATTTTAGGGTAATAGAGGTAACATAGTAGCAAAAATAGTCATGAGAGTGTTTCGTCTGATCTAGGCAGAATTATTTCATGCCAAAATCTATTCCTTGTACTGTTTACTGAACCATGCTGAGGCTGCACTGCTGTTCTGCCTCTGTTGCTGTGACAGAACACGAGTGCTGCAAGTGCCCACGCCAGGGGCGAGAGGGGCAGCGTGTCCATGCTTCATCCTGCTCCTCTTGGTCACAGAGCACACGTGTAACAGGCATTGGGTGCTGAAATACAGTCCCTCTCCAGAGCTCAGATGGAGCTTTGTGCAACTATTCCCCTCCAGGAGTGGGGAGGAAGAGAGGGTGGAAGATAAACTCCTTTCAGTCGTTTCCCCTCCCTCCTCCAGCACTGTATATGAGCAAAGCTAAAATCCATATGCATTTGGGAAGGAATGTGTGCTGTAGTAGGAGTTACCAGCAAGGAGGATGGGAGGGTGCCATATGTTCTCCTGCACTGCAGGCTTTACTCTTTCCTGGAGATTTGTTCTAAAATCCTATTGATTTCTTGTCCAAAAAATTTAGTTGTCTTTTGTACTTGATCTGTATTATAGAAGATCTGACTATTCCTGCTTAGAGTTGCTATCCTTGTGTTTATTGGGATGTAAGTATTGACTTATTAGAGAAAAGCCTGAGACACCTTGTTCTTTGTTATTAATGTTAGATGAAGGATTTTCCTGAATTCAGATCTAGGTCAGTATTTATTATTACTGTTGAGGTTTTTGTGTACTGCATATTGAAAACCACATTTCTCAATCACATATGTTTCATCCACTAGAAACTTGTGCTGTGACAATGTTGTGTTTCTTTTGCTGCAGGTTTGTGGTTTTTTTCTGCCTAAGGAGATTTTAATACATGAGGCCTTTTCATTGTCTTTCTGCTTGACTCATGTTTTATACCCCTTTAAAATGCTCACTTTTCAATTTCAAAATTGTCTGCAAATAAATACAAGCAACCTTTTCACAGGCTTAAGACTTTTTAATTTGCTGTGCAGCTACAGCCTAATCTATTCTTTTGGGGAATTCACTCCCCTTGATTTAGGGTCAGAATTCTACCACACCTTAGAATTAAATTCAGTCTACCTCATGATCAAGGATATTTTTCTCCTTAATAGAAAATATCATTCTTCTTAAAGACCCTCTGACAGTGTTTTCATATATGGCACAGTGGGAAAGCATCACTGTGTCAAGTATATGGTGCTTCAGTGCAGGTTATAAAAAATAAAATAGTAAAATTAATAAATTCACAGAGTTCTACAGTGATCTAAGAAACCTTGTGCTGGTGTAGTCTGACTTGTATGGTGCTGGACACATACTTAAATTCATCAGACGGAGAGCTGTGAGGTGTCAAGAATAACAAGTATTGTAAGCTGGAAATTATATTCTAAAGTAGGGGATTTGATAATTAGTTAACTTTCATTGGACTGAACAATATTGAATCTTAAATTGTGTAGCCATCTAAGTAAAATAATCTTTGCTCTGAGATTTGACATGGCAAAACTGCTGACAAAAATGAAGAGGGTCATTGAAGTAATGGCCTGGCCTGTAAACATCTAAAGGTCGATCTCATACATATTAAGATGGAGATTTGTTAATAATGAAGTCTATATTTATATTTTATATTCTTTATTCAGTTTAGAAATCTTAAAATTTTATAGAATATCTTTGGGATTTTTTTTCAGAAAATATAAGCTTTAGCATAGTTTTTAGTTCTGTTCAGAAGCTTTCATTCTTAATTCTAGGACAAGTGACAAGAACTTTAAAAAAATGTTAGCCTGTTGTCTTCAACTAGATATCAGATTACTTTTTTAATCCATAACTGAAACCTTTTTCCCCACACTGAGAGTATCTCATACTTTGTGCCTTGATAGTGGTATGTGGAAGAGCGAACTCAATCCTACATCTTGATAAATAACTGCACCTACATATAATTTCTCTTGAACATTAAACTTGTCCTGTAAAGACTTTTCCCACTGCATCTGTATACAATTTTTATGAACAATTTATGAACAATTTTTTTTTTTCTTGAAACCTATATAAGTAAATAAAGTGCGCCTCAGGTAAAAGTGCTGAATGTTGTGAAACATTTTTGGTTTTTACATGTTATACTATTATGTATTCCAGTTTCTATAAGAGATTTCTGCATGCTGAATTTTTTTTTTCTGTCTCATACTTATTTATATTTCATGGTAGTTAAGTTCACAGTTTATGTGTCATTCATACAAGAAAAAGTACTAGGGGAATAACAGCTGAATTTTAATAATGGATGAGGAATTACTTAGTTACAGTAGTTTACCTAAGGCCCTTTTAGTTAAGGGTCTCTGTCAACAATCCCTTTGAATCTTTTATATATACTGAAGGTTTTTACCTTGGCTGTGAGAATTCAGAAGAGGTGAATTCTTCTGGCGAAGCTGATAATACTACTCACAATTTAAATGTTCATTTTTATGTCTGGGTTTGTGGCTTTCTTGGGATGGGGGAGAGGCTGAGCTAAATTAAAGTTAAGATTCTAGTTATTGTCCTTATCTTGTGCATTAGACCCAAGTTGTTATTTGACGTCAAGTAGCTCATCTCTTCTGTAGTCAGAAGTGCTGCTCGTACAAATAGAGACTTTGACGTAGATTTCATGAGAACATGTCATGGTGTGTGATTTAACATATGTGCTAAGAATATTGTTTTAACTGAGAATTTATTGAATTTTGTCTCTGAGGATCATTATTATTGTTTTGAAGTCACAGGGAGTTTTCACACTAACTAGTGTCACTGAAGAACCCTTCCAACCCAAGCTGTTCTGTGCTACACTTTACAGAGCATCCAATTACACAGCAGCATCTCATGTGAAGCTTAGACTGGATTGTCACAGTCAGCCAGGACTGTTGAGAGGCAGCCTTTTTGTATTCCCCTGAGCTGGGATAAAATTACAAACCTGTGATACAGAAACTTCATTAGTGCTTTCAATTAAATACAGTTTTGGGTTTTCTTAAATATGTTAGAGACAGAGACGCCTCATGGTAATTGTGAGTGGAATTCATATTCCATATGCCTTAATGTGACATTTCAGTTTGTTCAGACTACAGTGTCTTTGCTCTGTGAATTCTAAACCTGTCCACCGTATAAATGTGTATAAATCGTGTACCATGATGGTTTGCTATCCTCTCTTCTGCTTTTTTTAGGTCCATGAGAATGTTGAATAGAACCAGAATTAGGGCAGTTAATGAGAGACAAAGGTGTTGGAGTGTCATATGCTTGGGTTATCTCACCCTATTCTTTATTTTCATCATTGGACCATGTTTGCTTGGCTTACTTAGGAAAGACACTTAAAATAGTGTAAGCCTTGCTTCAAATCAAAACATGTTACATCTCCTATTCAAAGGTACATTTTCTCTGTCACAGAAGTAAATTACTTTGGTTTGGCATGAGTTGTTTCTGACAAAGCCATCTTGGCTATTATTTAGCACCATATTAAAATTTCCTTGTGCATATCAAAAGGTAATTTAGCTGTGCAGTCAAATGAAAATAAGTTATTACCTTGTGGCAGTAAGACTTAAAATATTACTCTGCTGTTTGATGGTCCAGTTTTGAAGAACAGGAATGCATGAGATGCTAATCTCAGAATTTCAGACTGTGCAACATACCTCCAGTGTTAATGACTTTTTTATGGGAGAGCTTTAAACTCCTTCATTATTGTTTGCATTTCAGCTCAAATTTCTGGGAAATTTCTCACATAGATGGATAATTAAGATGCTTTCTGGACATAATTAGTGCAGCATACTGTAATTAATGAACTTGCAATCACAAAATGTAGATGTATTCTTGAAGTCCTACAACTTGGATAATGAAAACGTTTACAACCTGTATCATTCATGGAAAGCACTAGTACTCCTTAATATAATTTGCAATGAATCAGTGAACTCCTTTTCTGCTTCTTCAACCCCCGCTGATGATAGTTATTTTAAGATCAGAATTAACACTTACGTATATACAGCTCCTGTAAATCAGATAGATTTTTAAAAGTACATTTTTGACAATGCTGAAGCTAAAGTACGTTTTCTAGGGTGGGTCACACATCAGCTGTAAATATCTGGCAGAATTCTTCTGTAATAAAGTGTTTATGAAAGCTTATTATAATCATTCTAGATTTTTACTTCTGTACGTAGCTGTACATATCCATTTAAGAAGTAGAAATAGGCATTTTTGTGGGCTACTAAAGTTGATTCTCTTGACAGCCAAATAAGATGATTAAATGGGACTAACATCATCTACTCTGAAACCTTTAAAACAAAAGTCACATAGTTGAAGACAGTTTCTGACCAGCTATTAAATTAGATGTCAAAGTGTGTGCATCTAAAAGTTTCACATTACCTCTCATCCCCTCTGTTCTCTCAAGATGTTGGAGAAAATACATCTGCTTTTCAAAAAACAAAACAAACCAACAAAATAAAGGGATGTAGAAGATATTAATGTAATGATGTAAATTTGGAATATGGCCAAATTCACTATATTCTAAACTGTGCTCATTCTGTCTCAGTAATAGGATTTAGAAGAAATCCTATTTTCTTCTAAAAAAAAAGAGCACAAGAAATTTTAGGAATATAAACCCACTGTCACAAGAATAAGAATTTAAATACTGAGGTTATTTAGTATATAAGGTAAACAAGTTGTGCAAATAATATATATATTAGGATATAAGACAATGACTGATACGGAGAAGAGAAAATTGAGTCCTTTAGACTTTGCATTTTCTAACCAGGACACACACTTGTGGTCCAACAGAGGGTTTCAGAGTAGTAAGGAATTTTTACATCATGTTTCTTACAAAAGTCACAACAGTAAGTAAAATTATTTGTTAAGTATTAACTTTAGACCAATGAAGGTACTAATATAGAACATCTCTTAAACAGTCACATTTAAAATGTAAATTTTAAGAATTTAATGTGTGTCATTCATGGATAGTATTTCCATTTAAAATCTGAGAAAACTCTGAAGAGGTCTCTGTCTCAGAAAAGGTGCATGCATCTATCTCTTTAAAGAAAGATGGAAGTTTGCTTCTTTTAGTTTTCAGCATTTATTCACACTCAACATGAAATCACCGGTGTGTTGCAGAGTCTTGACAATACAGTCAAGACTCCTTGTCATGAGGAGCTTTGGTTAGTCATTTTACAGTTAAC
Organism: Cyanistes caeruleus; assembly: GCF_971803275.1. NCBI lineage: Eukaryota > Metazoa > Chordata > Aves > Passeriformes > Paridae > Cyanistes > Cyanistes caeruleus. The sequence goes on along the minus strand of NC_141704.1, from coordinate 14,198,381 downwards.
TTTAAAAATAAAGTACACTCAGTCATGATATTCATGTGCTCTGCTTTCTCAGTCATGCCAAAGAGTGCAAGAAGAAAGTAACAAAAATTGCATTACCGTTATTTTTGTAATACATGTTAGAGGAAAAACTGTTAACCACTAGAAACTTCTTTACTTGTGAGAATATCAGAGTGCATGTGCCTGCATTTAGGACAGAGGATGTGCTAGGATGTATTTAGGTTCTTGAAAATTGCAAAGTCCTGAAAGTCCAAGTAGAGTCATTGTGATAATAATAAGGTGGAAAGGTGTATGCTTGGAATTATTCTTGGATATTCTGCAATTTACTTTTTTTTCAAGAACATCTTCAACAATATTTCAGTGCTTATTAACTGTTTCACAGGCATTGATGACCTTTACAACAGTGTGAAGGCATATTTGTATATGCCAGCTAGTTAGGCTGGAGCAAAATAATGGATTTTTATCAGAAGTTTATAAAGGTCTGCTTTACCAACTTCTGACCAACTTCTGACTTACTATGTAAGATAACAATATTTTAACAAGAGTATTATGTTAAAATTAAAACTCTTTATTATGCTTTAATATATCCATAATGTCAAGACTTGGCTGGCATTCATGTTGTCAAGAGGCCAGTAAAAATTACTTTTGAGTATAGCTCAAGTGTGCAGAGATTGCAGTTTAACTAAGTACTGTGGTAATTCTGTTATATTCTTCAAGTAGGCTCCCTTTCTTAAGTAACTCATTGTGGGCTCAAATAAAGAAGCTCTTAAGTTTTTAAATTTGAGTTCTGAAATTCATATCTTGTTGACAAACTTGAAAAATGGAAACTTCACATGAAAAATATGCATTAAAAGACACTTAAATGTGTGCATATATGTAAAATTCATCCTTGGTTGCTGACTGCTGCAAGTTAGCCTCAGCAGTGTGCTTATTTATGGCGTAAGTGATGTCCCAGTGTTTATCCAAATGACATTGACACAGGCTACAGCTATTAGTAGCTCAAATGTTTCCCTTTTAGGAATCTTTTCAAACTTGGTCTCCTCTTTTGAGTTTATTTTGATACAAGTCCCTGAAGAGGTCATGCCCTTTTATTACAAAATCTTTTGCCTATCTTTTTGTTTGAAAAAGCAAGCCCATCGGCACTTACACGTAATTAGATCCTCTGTCTCGCAAATGACCCAGACAAGTATTTATCACCCAAGGAAGTTCCTGATCTAGAATTTTTGTAAAAGTGATATCATATTATGTGTCAGAACAATTCCACAAAGTTCAGAGTTGTTCTGAGGAATTATAAGAAAATGTGTATATGTTAAGCTAGGTCATTTAGCTTGACCCCAGCCATTTGGAGCTCTGAAGTCAGAAATTCTTGTGAGAGTCAAAAATCTGTATGATAAACATACAGTGTGACAGTTATTTTTGTTGGGATAGGTTATCTGACAGAATGTAGGCAAATAGGTATTCTTTTGTCTGTAGCCGTATAATAAAATGAATCTGACTCTGAAAAAATGCAATTTTTTTTTTTAATATGAGGTATAGATGGTTTTTGTGCCTTCTTGAGCCCTTTTAAATTCAGTGTTAAGACTTAAAACATGTATTAGAAACAAGGATTAGCACTGAAAATGCTGGGTTTAGTTTTCTTTAATGAAAAGCATCCTATGTTTTAGGGTGTAAATCCATGTTTAAATTACATCATCTTGGAGAGTTGTCTTAATGGTGAAATTCAGTACTTTAGTGATGCTGGAGCCAATCAAGATCCTTTATTACAAGATTTGTTAAATCATCATCATCCCTGCTGGGTGAAAGATGATACCTTATATAGTACAGTTTATAATGCTAGATCAGGATTAGAGCTAGGCCTGCAATTCTTGTTGCCAGTTTGGAGTGGATGCATAGGACTGTGTAGCACTTAGGCCTGGGAAAGAAACTAATTTATTTTAGGATTTATTCTTACATTATAAAATCATCCTTTGATCTCTTAGAAGGTTAAAGAATATTTTATCGCCCTTGAGATTTTGTATGCAGGCAGACACAAGCATTTTCACTGATGTAATGATTCAACAAGCAAAGTTCAAATGATCAATAAGAAACCAGAATTTCTGCAGTGCTGCTGTATTCTTTGTCAGCAAATAAGGAGGGTGAACAAGAGATCTCTCTAGAGAAACAGCACAAGTCACTAAGGCAAGTGGAGGATTCAGACCACAGTAACCCTTGCCATAGCTTGTCTTAAGTTTGCAAAACTAAAAGAAAAAAACCAAAGAAAAAAGAAAGAAAAAAGAAACTGTAGTCCATCATTCTAGAATGGTGTATATTTTTGAATGCATTGCAGATTGTGTACTTTCTCTCTTCAAAATAAACCCTTTTAAAAAAAAATTCTTTTTTTCTGACACTCTATTTTAAATCACAGTAGTGAACAGAAATGCCAGCAATTTAGTATATTTTGCTAAAAGAACCCTCTCCAGGGAAGAGGCTCATGAACCAACCAGGATTTAACTGAGAAAAGAAAACAAGTCTGAATTACTGTAATCAGTGAATTTTTGTTCAGATCAATAATAAAGAGCTGATCCTCCAGAGCTTTAATATTTGTATCAGTGTCAGTAAGGATATTAAGGGTCTGATGGGTAGAGACTAAGCAAAATATCTAAAGCCTTCTTGATGACAACTGCCCATTAGGAACAAATATACATAATTTTATTGCAACCAGCAAACCACTGTTTCTGAGCCTGTCCCGAGCATGTGAATGATGTGGTAATATTTTTCTCCAGGCTTAGTCAGTAGATAGAAGACCTGTAGGAGAGATACCCATTTTTAAATCAGAATCTGGATCTAGAATCTATCGAAAGGATCAGAAAGTGTACCTGGGGTGGCTGGGAAGCTGTTGGAGATTCCAGGTGACAGCATGGTTACAGTGTGTTACTGCCCTCTGTAAGGTAGAGGTTAGAGGGGTGTAGTGTTTGTGTAACGAAAAAGCCTTTAACTATTTATTCCTCTTAGAACTTGAAAAGCTAAACTGAATGTAGTTGTTTATTTAGTTTAGAACTACCTCCCTGTTTCTGCATAGAATGAGATGTTACAAGACAGCTTGCTGAGGAGCGGCCAAAAGCTGACACTTTCTACAGTTCATTTATTCTGTATGTTCTGTATAGCTTGTAGAGCAGTCTTCCCTATCTTGACCCTTTCACAGCTTGTTGTGTGAATGTTTTGACTGTGTTTTGGTGTTAAATAGTTGTTCATAGTTGCTTTTCAGTAAACCTCTTGTGTTCTAAATATTCAGAATTTGTCTCAGCTGGTCTGATAGTAGACCAACTGGTGCTGGAGTCAGAACTCCTAATGAAATGTTTATTATTTCTTGTAATTGTTCAAAGTTTATGAATATACCACATATTTCCACCCCCAAAGAATTAATTGTGCAAAAGCAGAACTCAGTAGCAAATCTTTTAGTGGGCTGTGCTTAACCATGCTGTGTTAACAGCTGTTTTAAGTGATTCAACTACTGATGATTTTTGTGTAAACCTTTCCCTCTAGAATTCTGCCAAAACATAATGCTTTGGCACAACTTGAAAATACTCTGGCTGCTGTTTGCTTATTATTTGGCTAGATCTTACTTCAGAGAAATACACTGAGGCCACATTTGAGATAGTTTCTTCCCGGCCAAAAAAAACCTCCAGTTGTGCATTGGAGAAGAATATTACTAACAATCTGCTGCAGGAAGATTATCCTGAGTTTGAGAATTGATTTAACTGCTGCTCAACCACAGACTTGCACTTGTACTCTTTCTCCCATTTTGGACCTTCCCACCTGTTTTTCACTACTGCTCTAGACTTCGTCAGGAAGCATGTTTTTTACATGGCCTTCAGAAATACTTCATAGTACACTCTCTTGGAATTCATTTCCTTTTGAAGAAATATTGGTAAGTAATGAAGACTCTATAATTAAAAAGTAATCTTGAATTGTCACTTACCTTTAATTTTGATTGGAATAATTATGAGTTGTTTTGTACCCATTGGTTGAATATTAGTAAAAATAATCAAGAGGAGATAGAGGCAAGGAAGGTAAAAATAGCTGAAGGTAGAGTTGAATGTAGTCTATGGTTGTAGTGAATAGGTAGAGAAGGCTTTTCCATGGAAAAAAGGCCAATTTTTATTTCCAAGGAATAAAGCACATAGCTGGTATTTAATTTTGTGGTAAGTATTTATGTTATTTGTGTTAATCCAGCCCTGTAACAAGCATAAACGTGTCATCAGAATTATTTCATAAATAATAACATCATAAATTACAATTATTTTTTCTTTGTTTTGCCCTTTTTCTATCAAACCGAAGAGAGGGTAAGGCATTCTTTTTACCTTTTCTCAATCCATGGCTCATCTCTTTCAGTTTGGCTTTTAGGATGCTGCTGTTTGTTTCCTCCTTCCCAGCTGTTCACTAGAAGATTCAGGACTGAAGCAAATTCATTTGCTTTCCTACTTTATTACCAAAAATGGCAAAATTTTGCCAATGTTGTCATTTTCCTATCTCAATAATAGATAATAAAGTTGCACATGGTAGTTTTTGCATATCTTCAATTTTTTGAGTGTGGGTGGAATACTATTTCAGGCTCTTACTCTGAAACGCTAAAACATGAAAGACTGTATTATGGTTTTTTTCCATGATAACCAATATTTTTAGCTTATTTCTGATTCATCTGAATCTGAGATAAGATATCAAAGGCACAGATACAATGCTATGTAAAAAAGAGGGGACAACCCTTCCTAAACTTTTGGAAATGTGTGGGTTTTTGCATTTTACCAGAGGACAAAGTTTCTTGACATCAGCTGTAATTGAGTTTGATAGGAACTAGTGTGGAAGACAAATTCTGTTGAATATAAGGACATCTAAATGCCACAATGGACAGGGTATATGCAATTTGATTTAAAGCATTAAAACCACACAGAAGGATTAATGAACTTATCTATGAATGTATCTGTTAGGTAATTGTTCTTTTTAAAGGGAGAAAAATGCAATGCTAATATTTCAACAGAAAACAATAGTAAAGCAATATTCCCTTATTATAGTCAATGTAACCAAGTGTGGATGCATGTGGGACAAAACCTGTGCACAGGTACTGTGCAGACATGCAGTGGCAGTATTTTTAGGATTGTCTACTGGAGGAGGCCCTGGCTTCACAGCAGCAGCAGCTGATTTTCTAACCAGGCTATCACTCTGAAAAGAAAGATCTCATCTGCTTCCTAACATGAGATTCATTGCCCAATGTTCATATATTACTGTGGGAATTCTTGAATTCTTTTACATTTTCTCTGTGCAAATCATCATCCTCAGAATAATGAAGAACATTTAAAGCAGTCAGTGATGAAAAACTGGGGGTTATTACAATGATTAGCAGCAATACAGGATATTAGATGATGGGTGACAGAAGACCAAAAGTAAATGTATTCGTGAAACAGGTAGTGTTCCTTTCCCACTAAGCAGTCATGTTACTGGGGAGTGTCAGCAATTGGAAGTTAGGCTAATCAGGAGTAAGCACAACACCTGTAATTTTGGAACACATCTTAAAGGGTAAAAGAATCTTTCAAATCCTTCTCTTGGCATTCCCAGTCATGTTGTTGTATTAATATTTTATGGTTCTGAAAGCAAATGTCTTTCTGAGGTAACAAATCTTTTGGTCTTCCAAATGTATTGATTTAATTTAACTTTTCCTTCTAACATCTCTGTTAAAATACATTAGATAATATTTAAAAATGGTAATGAGTCACAGGAATATGTAATACTAGAAGAAGACTTGTACCGACTGACAGTTAAAGATTTAACCGTTGTTTCTAGAACTTCTCAGCTACCACCTTTAATCCTTAAAAGGCAAATTTTAGAGGCTATCTAGTTCAGATTTCAAAAAAGGAATTGGATGCTGAAAGAGATCACTCCTGGAAAAGGGAAATACTTGTCATTTCATGCAGTGTTCAAAAGAGAATGTTCTCCTTCCACAGAATATTCCATCTCAACATAGTTCTTTGGGTTACATTTCAAGCAGCTGATATCTGCCCTGAGGATGATGTGCTGTAGTGGCAATCAACCTTTAATCCGTGAGCCGCATGTAGCCCCTTGGGGCAGTGGTACAGGAGCGTGTGTCCCTGAGAGCTCCCCGCGTGCCAGCCGCGCCGCCAGAGCCGTTCTTCCTGTGCCACTGCCTTCCATGGTGCTCCCCGATACATTCTGTGCACAGGCCTTAAAACTGCTGTGTGTATGAACATAGCCCACATTCACACACTTTCTTGGTGTCCCAGCACTTCTGATAAACACACATGTGTTGAGTCAGCCTCATAACCAGCACAGGTTTCTCAAGAGTGAGTTCTGTCAGCTTTATTCCTTTGGCAAACCAGCCTAGTTTCCTTTGGTTAAAGGGTGTTCAGTCTAGTGGATAGATGTGTGAAAGGTGGAATCTGGTATTTTGTCTGTAATACTTCTTTACCTGTGGTATTTTCAAATTCAAACTGAGGAAGGATAATCTAGACTTAACAATGTAAGGATCACCTGTTACAAGATCAATGCAGAACAGTTTGGAAAACCATATGTGGTGTTGATTCTCTTCCAGTATGGAAGAATTGTGTCCAGTGAAGTTCTGCAGGGATTTTCCCCAGGGCTAGCACTATTCAGTGCTTGCATTAATGGTCTGGATGATGGAATACAGAATATACTTATTAAATGTGCAGGCTACACTTGTCTAAGAAGGATTAAGAGGTCTTGTAAGGACAGAATTAGAGTGATCTTGTGAAATTGATTTGAAAAAATAGGATGCTGTTAAAAAGGGACAGTGTAAGGTACTGCATGAATAAAAGGAACAAGGGAAGAAAAGCATGGCTATATAGCAGAAACAGCTGTGTGGATAGGAGAGCTGCAGAAGGGGTTTTGGATTACAAGCTGAATGTCAGCTGTGTCAATTAGATACAAAGGAGAATGATATTGTACTGGGAGGTGTAAACAAAAGTATACCTGGAGTAATCTCTTAGCTCTACTCGGTAGAGTGACCTTTATACTCTACTCAGCCCTTGGTGTTCTAGTAGTGAATTCAACAAAAAAGATGTGGGCTAAGCTGAGAGGTGGTCAAGCGAGGAGCAATGAAAACTGGACTTTTGAATAACAGTTTGGGTAAATTTCTGCTTGATGGTTTGTATTTTCATCTGTAGATAACTGTTGTTTTATAAAGGAAAGTAAACTTGAACACCTTCTTAAGATCTTTTTAATCTGTGTGGTTAATTTAGACATGGTGTCCTGGAACTGACACCGAGCTGAGCATCCAGCACCCTGGTTGCAGTGGGTGCTTCCTTAAGAGCTCAGCTGAGGGCCAGCCTCAATATACCTGAGGGCCAACTCCCCAGCAAGTGTCACATCTCTGACACACACAACACCGCTTGTCTACATGTGCTGAAGTCTTTTCATACTCTTCTTTGCACCTGCACAAAGGCAAGTGGCCTCCCCAGCCAGAAGGGCTGGGCATCCCTGTGTTTGCTTTATGATTTCCAGTTGACAAGACACTCACATTTTTAATGGATTTCAAATTTCAGTAATGAAAAGTATTTGCTGCTACAGCAGCAAATGAAGTAAACAAGCAAAGTAAATCACCTTGTTGATAATTCAATACTGTATTAGTGATAAGCTTGAAAATCCATTGGTATTCTACTTGACAGGGTTGAAGGGCATTCAGTACCAGCAGTTTGCTCTCTCCTGTATATAGACCAGCAGCATGCTTTTCAAATGACAAAAAAAAAAGATGGAGGAATCTTTGTGGTTTGTCAGAATGCTGAAAATCTGAATTATGACATTTTTAGGTGACCCTTACCTGGAGCCCTCTTACCTACAAGGATGTCAATGGCTGGTTATAGTAAGCAAACCACAAGAAAAACAAATAGCATTTGTGTTAAAGAGAAGACAAATAAACTTTTTTGAAAAACCTAATAAATAAAATAATAAAAATTACTGAAGAACTAAAGTATCAGGTTTCAAATTATGAAAGCAAAAATAGTGAAATAGTTGCTTGTTGGACAGGTGAAATGGGTATTACGTTTGTTAGATAGAGCAGGGAGGAATTTTTGCTCTTGGAAACAAGGAATGGTGTCAGAGAAAAGGATGCTCCAGTGATGAGCACCGTTGAGATCCAAGTCTGAATAGTATTGTCACAAGTTAAAGTATATATTTCAATAATACTAGATCTTCAGAAATATGTGTAAATGTGTGTGCTTAAAATCTGTTGGTATTTACTAAAGCTTTTAAATTAAAGCATGACGTTGAAATGGAGTGCCTGTGGTTTTCTGGGACTCTATGTCTCAGAAATGCTCTACACACAATGTCAGAAGTAATCAATGGAACTCTGTTGGCCTTTTGAGGGGTATTGTTCTTCTAAGAAACTGCAAATAATTTGAAAGGATCTAGTCAGAAATTTCTCTCAAAATATTTGTGCTGTACTCACTGCACCCACTCAATTGCTTAATATAAGATTGTGTTGAAAAGCTTGTGTGCAGATGTAGAGATAATAGTCATGTAAAGAAATGGTAGAGTATGGCTCACATCTTAGGAATTTAAATGCACGTTATGGATAGATAATATTTGTGTACAGTAGTTAACACATGTATCCTAATAGGTTTTGAGTTTCTTTCTATATTGTTTCTTGAAAATGAGTTATACTGGAGATGAGTGAAGATGGACACAGTACTTGTGTAGATTAGGTGTAGTTGCAGAATTTAAGCAGTAAGGCACAATGTAAATTTATATATAAAAAACTCAGTGTATTGCAGCACTTAGCACTTGCAGTAACACAGCATCATACTATATTATTAAACTGGAAGGGGCAGTAGACAATTTCCTCCAGTTGTCTGTCCCCTACATCTCTCTTGTCTATCAGCTGTACCTTTTCTCTACTGGAGATAGGTTCAAACTGAAATTGTGTGGTTTTCATCTTAACTTGTTCAGTGTGTGACAGTGTTATTAAAAATATGTACAACATACTAATGATCTTAGTATGAACCTGTTTGAATACAGAGAAAGTACAGTATTGCATACTGAATATCTGTTTCTGGGAATTCCTCAGAACATCAATTAAAAAAAAAAATAGTGAATTTCAGTCATTAGACATTTTGGCAACAGTCCACAATTTAAATGGCATTTTAATCTTTATTCATAACGTCTGTCTGGCCAGAGAATAAGACAACTTTTTTATATTTAGCTTGGTAACTAGGGGTACTAAACTCTCTATATATAACGTAAAAGCTAAAATAATAATTTAATTTTTTCGAAAAGAAAGTATCTAACATCACATGAAACTTACCTAATGTCTACAGAGATCTTGTTCTGTATATCATTTAGTGTGTTTACTTTTTGTCAGTCCATGGGGCTTTATTTACTGGTACATAGCTAAGAAAATGCAACTTCTAGCTGACATGCTCAGCTGTCATCTTTTAAGTCTTTTGTGGGCTGTTACAAATACCTGCATGTTTTTTAACGGACCAGTTAATTCAGAGAAAGTACTAAATTGCAACATCTAAGCAGATTAACTCTTGTTATTAATGATAAATCAATAAGCATCCCTTCTGATAAAGTATGTTGTCCAGATTTCCCATAGAAGGAAACCAGCTTCCAAGATTGAGAAACTTTTATGCATCTTCCAGAAATTCCCTGTGGCAAGTTTCATATTTACTACACATTATTTTCAGGTGTGCATAGCAAAACTGGAGCTGCTGTTGTCTGATATTCTGTATTTTATGTTTTGAGCTGAGGGACTAACATTTTCAGTAAAAGTTCACCTGAATTTGGTCTGGCTCTCTACTTGAGATGACGCCATAATCTGTTACCAGAATTCCTTACTGTTGCTGGTGCTGTTGCCCCTACAGCAGCTTTGTGACAGAGGTGAAGTGCCAGGATCAGGGTTTTGCAGGTGAAGAAGAGAAGCTGAGAGAGCGAGAGGTCACGCACAGATTGATAATGTGGCAGACTCCTAGGTCTTGCCATGCACAGTATGGGTTGTGGTGGTGGGGAGTGTGGTGTGAGGTACAGGAGTGAAGCTCACAAAACTACTTCAGTCTTCTGGGTGAACTAAGTGAGCTAAATTAAGCACTTGGTGAACTAAGCATTGAATATTTGAGATTTGCACCAGAGATTTGATACACTGATTTGCAGTCAGTGTATCAAAACTGGACCTCAGCACACATTTACAGCTCTTTTAGGGCTGGTTTTGTTGGCATTCACCAGCCACTGCCTTTCCTGAGAGTAAGTACCTGGGGCTTCCTTCTAGGCATGGACGACTGCTTCTTTATCTGCACAATTGATGGAAACAATGGAAGTGCTGGAGAGGAAGCGTTAAAGCACTGCAGGAAGTTGGAATGAAGGCCAAGGTCATCCTTAGCCTGAAGGGCTTTGCCTTGTGTCTCATTTGGGAGGGAGTGACCTGCCCTTGAGCACCAGGCAGGGCTGGGGTGGTCACATACTGCTGTGGCTGCCAAAGGGCTCAGCACTCAGGCATGGCACTGGGTGATCTGTTACATGCTTGTCATTTACTCGTGCAGACAAGACAATTCATTTGTGCTTAGGGGTTGGATCTACACAGTAAAGATGGTGTAGACCCAAGGGATATGATAATCGTGGGACAGACAGAAGAATAATTGTAGTCCAGTGTGGACAGTGTATTTGGGAGGTTCTGCTCTTGGCTCATTTTGTGAATTTAGGCCTCAGTGACCTGCTGAAAATCATGTCATACGTGACTGAGTCTGAACTCTAGTAAACAGATTTTTTTTTTTCTCCTTATAACTTAAAACCAGGCTCAAGTCATTGCAAGAACTGCAGTTTCACAGATTGTTCCTTAACTATGCTGCTATTACTTCTTACCCAGAAATTCACATGGTTGAAACTGATGTTAAAAATAAGCTTTCCCATACTCTGGTGATTTAAACCTGCAAAAGAAGAAGAGACAGCAAGCAGCATCTTTTAGTATCTGTTGCTGCTCTGGCTATGATGCAGAGGCGGTTTAGTTAGGCATTCTCCCCTGTCCGTCCTTTTTTTTTTTCTTTTTTTTTTTTTTTTTTTTTTTTTTTAAATTGTTTTTATCTCCCCTTCTTTTGCTACTCAAAGTTATTTTTTAAAATAGAAATAGAGAAGGCAGAAGCAGTGATTGCTGCAAGAAGGTACTATGGAAACCTGTCACGACAGCAGTTTCAAATGAAAGTGAATCTTTAGCTGCTTAAGAAGTCCGTGTATTTGTCAGACTCCAGTGTCTCCTCTGCAGACAGAGTTGAAGAGGAAGGAAGTGAATAAAGCAGTGTTGAGGGGAAAATATATATTCTTGCTTTTCACTTGGGGAAAATGCATTTCTGGGCTCAGCCTCGCAATTAGATATCCTGCAATGGACTTACCTGGAACCTAAAATTTCTCAGTTATGTAATGTATTATAAAGCTGTGATAGCAATATTGTCCTTTGTGGTTGGTGAGATATGTTTGCTATAAAATCTAGCTTGTAAATGTTTCCAGATGTTTTGTTGTTTGTTTTTACTGTGTTTTTTTAAGAAGACATAGGCAGGTGAATTATTCACAAAGTTCAAAAGAAGGTGGTGCACGGAGCAATAACGAAATGAATATATTTTTAGCATACATTTCAGTTGTGGAAGTTGGTGCATATTTCTCAGATGGAAAATCAAAGCATGACGTGAATGTATTAGATCCCAGGTCACTTGATATTTGTTCTCTGTGGCCTTGCTAAAGAACACACCATCAAATAAGTTCTGTTGTTTTTATAGCATGCAGAAGATAAAAAATGACACAAATCTGGTACTGCTAGTAATGTTACAACTGATAGATTCACTTCGGTCTGTTTCAGCACTATGCTGATGCATAATGGTGTACAAATATCTATATACCTATGTGAACATTAATGTTTCTGAGTTAAAATAAGTATTTTGAATGCCAGTGATTAATTATTTAAATATGGCACTTCCTGGGGATATTCCAAAAATGTGAGTTGAAATGCTGAAATATTTCTGTGGCTACTAAAGTTCCTGGGCATATTTTATAGTGTTTGGTGGTCATGTTCATTGCTGCTAGAAGTATTGGGAAGCAATATCTAATAAAAAGAGAATACATAAGGAAGACTTAACTTTTTTTTATTTTTTTAAATTTTAAAAAATACTGCTGTTCTTAAAGCATTATAGAGGGAGAAAAAGACTTTTTGGTAGAGAAGTTGCCCTAAACTAGTAAATTAATCTTTCATAGTGTGTAAATTTTAAAAACCAGGGTTTTTTAAATAATTGACAAAGATTTTTTTTCACATTTTGTCTTAAACTTTTTACTGTGGAGTTATGAAGCCTTGACAATAACAGGCATGGTGGTAGTCTCTTTTGTCCTGTGAGATCCTGATCTTTCAGATTTTGATGAGTCTTTGCACATTTATTAAAAGATGTATACTGAATTAGAAACAGATTATGGGATTTTGCAGACTTTGTCTGCTCTGTGATATAGAAAGCTTTTTATCACTTTGCCATTATGCACTTGCCCTATATAGAGGTAATTTAGAAAGCCTAATGCATTTGATGTCCAACTGTGACATGGTATTTTTATAAAAGTAAAACTCACTGCTCCTAGTCTTTCTAAATGGTTAATCAAAGTGGATTGACAGATTATATGTCTGGGGTTTTTTTTTTCTTCTTTCTTTCTTTATTTTTTTTCTGTGTAGGTGTTTGTGACTCATAAATGCAGAATTAGACCAAAAATCTGTGACTGGATAATAGAGTATTTGCAAGTACTTTATTGCAATTTTCAGTGCAGCACAACAAATAGCCTTCACTTTCCAGTGTTTATTTGTAAGGATTTATTATTGTGTGGCCCTGCTAATCTCATAATTTCTGCTTCTGTTTTTATGATAGTGCAAGAAAGTGGTTTATAAATAGTTTCTATAAATGGGTATTCCTGAAAATGCATCTGATCTGAACAATAATTTTATATAACTGTCTTTTATGGTAAAGTAATAGGTGAAAATGGAGAAATCATTAATGTTTTGTATCTCTTCACTCTGGTATGAATCACCACTTAGCTGTTTGCCAAAATCTTTGTATTCTGTTTAGTGACAATTTTATGTGAGGATCAGCTGGGTAATTTTTAAATTCACTTCTGGTCCTTTTCTTCAGAGATTCATATCAATTAATTTGACCAATTGTCAACTAAACATGAAAACTTAATCTTCCATTGTAGATGATGTTTTAAATATATATTAACTTACAGTTAGATAATGCTTTTTTGAAGAATTCAGATGGCATTACTGTTCCAAAAATTTTAGGTATTAATAAATTCTAAGGAATTAGTAGCTATGCAGTGTGTGTGAGAGGAGGAAAAGAAAGTCAGAATACTTTAGAAAGCTATTAAAAATGACCTTGTGTTTTAGATCTCCCCATTGAGACTAGTTATTTTGAAATATGAAGCACTTAGTTTGGTTTCATACCAATTAGTAAATGTCATTTGTGATCACTAAAAAACTACTTCTCATAGAATATCCATCATGAAAACACAGGAATGTTTAATAATATTGAGTTCAGCTTTCTTTGCAGACAGAAATTATTTTAAATTAGAGGCTGTTGCATAGTCTGTTTCTGTGTTCTGGTTGTCCATCTGTTTAGGTGTTTTCTCTGGACTGGAAAACTGTCAACCATTATGTCTTGGACAACTCTGACCACAATGAGAAACTGAAACTGCACAAAGACTAGATAATGCCTACAAGGGCAAAAATGTATCTGATTCTAGTACTTTTAAGTTAATTAATGCAAATGTGATGATTGATTCATCTATTTATATGCATAGAAGCCTGGGTCACTACTGTGAACTGCTCAGCTGTGAAAGGCTTTGTAAATAAAATATACTGTAGGGGTATAATGAAGCGGACTGGGAACACTGTGTCAGAAACTGGAAACTGGAAACCAAGTTTAGGACTTGAAGGTAACTCCAGAGATAAAGATAGGAATAGAAAGAGCTGTTCTGAGAACAAGACTGCAGAAGGGCTGGAGCGGGGGGATGGATAAGGTAAAGCAGTGAAAGAAGGAAGTGGTGTTTGCATTGCTACAGATGCAGAAAGGTAGGCTAAGATTAGATCTTCTTGAAAACAGTTGAGGTGAGACTGGAATGGGAACCATGGAAGTTTTTCTTTATCAGTTTTGCAGTGTTTTAATTACATGGGTCTAATCTCTATAGAATGAGGTTAAATAAAGTTTAAGTCCATTTAAGGGTTTCATACCAAATTGATTAAAATATTTGTGATTTGCTGTAGATACTCAAAGGTGAACAGCATATATGAAATTCTGCTAAATTCCAGGGATGCAGCTGAGCAGAGACTGACGTGGGCTTTGGCTAGATCTCTGTATAATCCATCGCAGCCTTTTAAATTTTTGCTTTGTGTGTCTGTGTCTCTTCAAAACTAAAGCTACACTGAGGTTCTTTCTCTCCAGATAAGATAGTATGTTATTGTTAAACGCCTCTCCCAGACTGTAATTCTATTTGTGGTTTGTACTGTTGACTGTTGATTGTTAACAGGTTCTGCAATAATGCAATTAGGTGATCCAACAAGAACATACAACACATTAATAAGCCACATCTGCATAGAGCAGAGTGAAAAATATGAACGACTAGCCATGATACTCATCTAAATAAGATAATATAATTCATTTTGCTTCTTTCTCAGGTTAAAAATCTGCTCTGTCTTAATCCTCTCAGAAGAAAAATCAGTGCTTCATCATGTTCTTGATCTGCTACTCAGTGCCACATGAAATTCTGCATTATCGTACATTGTTACATTTATGGTAACAAAAAAAGATTTAAAGCTTTGGATAAGCTTGAAATGACACAGGGAACTGAACAGTATGTGGCATTAGAAAGGATAAATCTTGCATCAAAATACTGCACTTCTTGGATGATGAATAATGTTATCTGTGTGGAAGAAGAGGTGCACTGAGGTGCTTATTTCTTCTCTTTGACTTCCCTGCTGTCCTTCTGCAGGCAGCACCCCCAATAAGCGCCCCCATTTGTGTGAAGGTTTCAGGATGCACTGCTGGCTGACAGCTGAAGTGAGGGGGGGACTGCCTGTGTTCAGTGGCCAAACTGGATCCCAATGCCTGTGTTAGTTGCAGGCAAAGCTAGGCACAATATTTTTCTGCAGAGGACTTCAGGTTTTTTTCCTTCACTGTAAAGTTTTTGTATGATCTAGCTTTGCCCATTTGATTTTAAAGGGACTGACATTTTTCTTTAAAAATAAAAAACCTAGAAATACAAAATCTATTTCTATAAATGTCTACATTTATATGCCTACATCTGTAACAAAAAGAGGCCAGTTTTGCCATGCTTTTCCCAGTGGACAAATTTACAAGAGGACTTGGAAGACTCACATTGTTATCAGGGTGTGGGTAATGCTGCCAGCACTGAAGACATGTTTGGCTGTATACATGCACTTGCTCTCTTCCAAGCTGGCCTCAGTGAAACTTGATGAAAATGACTGCACAAATCCATTGTTGCATTCTCCAGGAACTGTAAGAAGAACTAGGAAGGGAAAATGGAGCAGAAAGAGTGTCTTATGGCTCATTCCTCAGCAGACTGGTGTGGTAAACCCTTCTTTGAGCACACAGGTGGATTAGGGCATCCCCAGCAGTCTTGGCAACCTACAATTCTTCACCAAATTATCTGCAGACTTTCCTGTAGGTGTGTGATAAAATGAATTTGAACTTTGTATTAAGAAGAAAGAAAAAAGGTTTTAAAATTACATCCAACAGCAAATCTGACCTTGATGGAGGTCTGTCTGTAGTTGAGTACGAAAATATTAGCTAAAAAGAATTTAAAATAAAATAGCTTCTTAAAGTTCATTCCTTTTAAATACTTGAGGGCACTTCAGGGCTGTTGACAATGTATGCACAGATTCCAGAAATGAGATGTTGTCACTTGCATAGGTAATTATTATCTTGTTGCAAAGACTAGCAGGAGAACAAGAAAATCCAGATGGCTTTTGGTAGATACTTAAATCATTCAAAGCATACAATTTAAAGTATATTTTTTCTGAGATAGGATTTTTTTTTTATAAGGAGAGAAAAACATGTTATAACCCTTCAGCAGCTAATTCCTAATGTTAATTGTTAAGATTGAGTTAAAAGTGAAACTTGACATTTCTGTTTTGTAATGGCTTTCCTGAACCATCTAATAGAGTGAGTATGTACATAATGATATTGTGAGGTGGAAGAAAACATCTGATCACAAGCTTTTGTCTTAATATCAAAATTAGTAATGAGATTTTGTGTCCTTATACTTCTGTTCTTCAGTAATGGGAGTTGAATCAGCAGGTACAAGTTGGGGTTGCATAAGGACAGGAGAGATGCTGCAATCTCACCTTCTGCTCTCTAAACTTCATCAGAAAGAGACAGCTGTGGTTTTACTAGAGAAGCCACATCTTCAGGTGTGAACTGGTTTGTTATCAGTAAGGGTTTTAGAGATTGGCCAAATTGTGTAAGAGATGAGAGAAGCATTTTAAGAAGCTTGATTTGGCTCAGAAGCCCCCATTTCCATGATGCCTGACTAGTTTTTTCATTTTGTATCATTTCTACTCTGAGTTTATACTATTCCTACACTCAAATAGAGCATTGCAGCATAAAATATGCAATTGTTATAGGCTGCTCAGTCTAGCTGATCTGTCCTCACAGGTGCCAAATACTCTCTTTGAAATTGCTGTCACATTGATAGCCTAAAGCTTGGTAAACTTTGGAACATTGCTTGATGTTCCATGAGATAATTCTTTACAACAGTTCCTGATGCCTTTCTGTCCCATTAGCTCTTAGCCATCTGTTGCTTTGATTACACTATTATGGTGAATAAGTGTTTTGGCAGGCTATTTAGCTGTGTTGAAAAATCTTGTTTCTTTGCTTTCTAGTATTTTATTGTGACTGTTTTTTGGTTTGTTTTTTTTTCCCCTCCTCAACCTTTGTAGCACAATGCTTCTTACTATTTCCTTCTTGTTATTCTAAGAAACAAAGGCTGACCTAGGTTGAGGACATGGTGGGGTTTATAACTCTGCTTTGTGGCTGTTCTCCTTTCATATGAAAGTCTTTCTGCCAAAAGAGGTTGTGTATTTCAAACATGGTCTCACAGAAGGTAGATGTTATAACCTAACCATATTTAAGTGTTTGGTTTTGAGACTCTTGCCTCTTAAGGCTTAAAGTGTTCCTTTGTGATCTAGCCAATGTGTTACATCAGTATTACCTATGATATCTCTATAGCAAATCATAATATTTTAACATCTCGCTCCTCCCAACACTGCAAAGGCCAAAACAGGAAGATCTGGGATATCATTAGAAAGAAGTCTGTATTCTCTGGCTTTACATTGTCAATTTGACCTTTTCATTTATTGCTCAGGTTTTAGAGATGAACAGAGTAAAAGACAGATGGGGTGATAATGAACACAGAGATGAGATTCCCTAAGTAGGTTCATTTTTAGGAGTAGTGATATATCAATTAATTTTTTTTAGGCATGGACATTTGGAAATGGAATAAAATACTGTTTTTAGACTGAAACTGAATTTCATTGGCATTTAATTTCTACTTTTAGTTTTTTGTTACTTTTTCTACAATTAAAATAGCTGAGTTATACCTCAAAGCAAGAATTCCAACCATTCTTACCAAGTTATTAATTCTGCTTAGTAGGTCATTTTGCCTTGACTGCGACTTAGGTGGCCAAGCGTTCTTCACTTCTTACCTGCTTGAGCTCTTTAAACTGAACTGCAGCTTTTCATGGAGTAACTCTTCATTGTTTTCACTTCTGGTGTCTGTAAGAGATGACTAAGAACTGGGTAGCTGCAAGTGTTTGCAAAGCTTTCTCTATCACTTGGTCTTCGAGTAGTGCTTGTCATTAGGGATAGTGCTGTTATTTATGGGAAAATTATTGGAAGGTGGCAGCATGTTGTAATGGTAGTGAGAGGGGAGGAGGGCCAAACACTGTAAAGGAATGTCTTGACTGGGGATTTTTAGCCTCTCAGAGGGGTCTTTTTTGGACCTTGTAAACATGTGCTGTGTTGGAAATTGCAACTGCTGTCTTCTACAAACAAAAGGAGCTGCATGAAGTAAACTTTAAAAAGTAAGTGAAATAGTTCCAAATATATCAAATCTTCTGTCATATGAAATAAGTTAGTACTAAATATCAGTCAAAGATACTCAGAAGTATAATCTGGAAACTGTTTTTGCACTTACTCTGTAAGGATTGCAATAGTCTTTTGTGTGCCTTGTCAGAGAATACACTTTAGTTTACAAGTTTGGTTATTTCAGTGCACATCCTATTCTGGAATCGCTGTGGTTTAGTGCTGATTATTTCTCCATGGTTAGGGAATGTTGAAGTATTCCTTGCTCGCCATGTTGTCAGACCACTCTGTTTAAGTGATTCCTAGACTAATTAATAATTATGCATCTTCCTTCAACTAAGGAATGTATGTAATTATTTTTGAGCTGTGTTACACTTTTAATGTTTTTGTATGGGACATGGTGTATGTTTTGCATGAGGTAACGATATGACAGCACACTGAAATCACAGCTATTGCGTTATTTCTCTCTCTCTCTCTCTCTCCCTCTCTCTCTCTCTCTCTCTCTCTCTCTCTCTCTCTCTCTCTCTCTCTCTCTCTCCCTCTCTCCCTCTCTCCCCCTCTCCCTCTCCCCCCCTCTCCCTCTCTCTCCCTATCAGCAGTGAAAGTTTTCTATTGGTTTTCTGCCACAGCCTCTCCTGAACAGGGTTATCTGTTCTCTGCAGAATGATGAAGATTTTCAGTCAGAGCCACTGTTCTGATTTTAATACCAAAATAGAAATGTCCTTTAATACATTAGTAGCTATGGAACATAATTTCTAAGTCAGGGACTAGTCCAAGTTTGACTCCTCTGTATGTGATCCTTCCAAACTGTACTGTAAAAGAGCATTTCCTTGGAGAGGTGTTCTGATTATTGGTGGTGTAGGTACTTGTGAAATTTAACTGCATGAAACTTAATAACTAATTACATTTGTAATACCGATTCTTCATGAAAGTAATAGTAATTGTCTCAGATACTGACCATAAATATTTTTGCCAATTAACACATTTTCGTATGAAAAGGAAGTTGATAGTCCACACAGGTGAAAACCCTGTGGCATGGGATCTTAGGGACAGATTTGTACTAGATAAAGAAATAGCGATGTGAAGTTCCCTAAGACAGAACTGGGTAGAGAAGAACAATCCACATAGTGAATCCTGTACCCTGAGAAGGTGGAGTGTAAGTTTGGAAGCACTTGAGCCATTAGGTTTGCCTGTTATACAAGTTTCTTATTTTTGGTTCAACCTTATGCTAGGAATCTTCCTATCCCCAAATTAGCTCGGTGTCGTCACCACATTCCCTTGTGAGGAGCAGGTTTGCTCGTCCAAGCTGCATTTCTAATGATGAAAAAGATTATTGCTCTTGCCTTAGCCATGCTTTCAGAAGACTATTCTGATAGTTCTAATGGCAATCATAAAATAAAAGACTACAATCTTGGCCCTTATAAAATAGTTGCCATACTTGCAGTGGACAAAACAAAATTGTTTTCTGTGCAAGGAGATACTTTCGAATTAGAAAAGTAAGATATAATTTTTGAAGTCTTTAATGGCATTTCTGTTTAGTCTTGGCATGTTATTGTCTGTGTGGGAAAGGAGGTGACCAGAAGGGGTTGTGCTCTGAGAATGACTGTAACTGCCATGCTGGCCTGGACAGCATCTGCTGGCTTATTAAGTCACTTGCTCTTTGAAACAACCACATGATGTAATTGTGAAAAAAACCCACATTCATACTAATGACTGCATGACACTTATTTTTCTATTTGTCTATGATTGTCTACAGAACCAAATGGAATGGGATGGGATAACATTAGTCAGAAATTATGTCAATAAAATGAATGGTTCTCATTCATAGAAAAAATGACAAAATACATCTGGTGTGAACATCTCTTCATCATTTTTGCTGAATGAGTATCTGTTTTGCAAAACCATAAACTGAAACACCCATGCCTTTTTTTCCAAGTCATGACTGGTATCAACCTTCTGACCAAGCTATTGAATCTATGGGTACTGAGAAACTTTGATATTTTATTTGTTTCATGGTAGAACTAGCTTTTGATCATGTTTATTTTTCTCTTATTTTCTTCATATGTTGAGCTGATGATTTACTGAGTTTCCTTAAGCTCTTGCATTTGTGGAATTTAGTTTCCATGTATCTGTAACATACTATGTTGTGACTTGCCAGATGGAGGAGTGCTTTGAATGAAGAAGGGTATTATTGGTGGACTTAATGCCATTTCTCCTTAACTCCCTGATTCACAACAATTTTTGCAATATGAAGATCACTGTAGTTAATTTTTGAGTAGGTAGTGTTGTTGTGGGGTCATGTTTTTACTTCACTTGTGTATGCTTGTGTTTATGCACTTAGATTATACTGTATTGCTAACATATTACTAAATGCTCTTATGTTTTTCTTTGTCCTCTACTCTCTTGATTGCCATAGCTTCAAGTTTATGGGAAATGTACAATGTTTTTACAGACAGAGATTCTAAGGAGAACACTAAAATTGCTAAGTGTGGTTGCCTGCAGTGGCAGACAACTTGGTTATAAAATACTGCTGATGAACTAATTAAATTCCATCTCAAAAGTAGTTATATTATTTTCCATATTGTTCCTGTTGGATAGCAATTCTGAATATTATTCTCTGATGTGATTCCCTTTTTCTTTATAGATTGCTGTTGTAGTCAGTTCTTTTTAACTTTATAGGCATGCTTTCCTCTTGATAAAAATTATGGCAGCCTTTCAAATCTCAGAACTGTTTAGCTTTAAGCTTTCTCAGGTAGAAGGAAAATATTAGGGAAAAATTCTTATCTATAAAATCTACTAATAATAGCAATTTTTGAAATATATCAAGCTCTTAATTTTTTGTCCAGTGTGCATTAACAATAAACAGTTCAATTTTGAGATGTATATGCAAGCCTTAAAGTATAATAATTCATTTCTGTCCTGTTTTTCAACATTTTCTTTTCACATAATTTTTGTCCCAAGTGGGGCTTTATTTTTTTTTTAACATATTGTCTAAACCTAGAAACTAGCTGTGCATACAGATTTCCATTCTCTTAGGATTAGTCATAAACCAACAATGGACTGTTACATAGCCTGTCTGGGGCATATGAAACAAAAACTGTTTCCTGAGGTGAGAAAATGACTGTATATGAATCAAATAAAATAATACACTTTGTTCTACATTGTCTGGGATTTGATATGTCTCTATTTCCATACAAGATGAATACATGAGCTAGAAGCTCTCTGTCTGTGGCCATGTCCACAATTTAAAGCAAATAAGAAATAGGCCACCTGCATAGTCTTTGTTCCATTCTGATTTTAATTTTGGTACTAGATTTGGAAGATACTTTGAGTGAATAGCAGGTTTCCATAATTATCCATTTTGATTTGAAACTTCTGCCTAAAACCAGTTGTTTTGAAATATAGTTCCAGCTCACTTGGAGTATATTTTAATGTCTTTCTTGGCCAGTAGCTGCAGAGTTAGTTTGCTAAACTGTCATGTGGGACCTCTAAGATTGATTTTTTGCCCGCAATTATTTGTGCCTGTATTGCCTATTTGTCAGGAAAATAAGTATCTGGCCATTGATTATTTAAGGGTGGATAATACCCAGCTCACCTTTTGATGCTGTTCCATTTTTTTGTTGTTTAATATATGAACATCAGAGCCTGACTGAAATGTAGTTGAGCGCTCTTATAGTAACAGTAGAGTATTGATTTTGTATTACTGACTCTCTACCTGGTTTCATAATTGTGTAAGTATTCTGTAAAAATTAGAACAATTTAGGAAAGGCTGGTAAATGAGGTGTGTCTTTTCTTCCTTTCAGTTTCATTCTCTTTCTTTCTGCCAGAGTCTTTTCATTCTATTCACCATCCTCTTCCCATTTATATTTTCTTTCTCTTGCTCATTCTGTCCCCAGATTCCCTCCCTGCATTATAGTACTCTTCATTTTCTGACATCCCATTAATCTTCCAGTCTTTATGGCTTACTTTCCCACCTCCACAAGCACACCCACAGGATGCTTAGAAATTTTACAGCATACCCAGTTGTCAAGAAACTAAACCTACAAGTCCCAGACCCGTAATACTATGCTGGGAATGCTCATTAACTCCCACACTGTTTGGAAAAAGAAACTGGTATAGTTAGTATAAGGTCTGCAAACCATAATACATGCCTGATATTCCTTTGCTTTCCACTAAACCTGGAAACTCCTCATTGGAGCTGGGAAGGAAGATGTGATCTGGCTTTTTTTGCTTTAACTGTGGTTTTGATCTTATAGGAACCCTAGAAAAAATGGCACAAATGCGCAGCTACAGGGGTGTGACCTCTGAAACGCTGTGTTTGAGGAGAACTCATGCCAGCAGATCAGAAAACCTGTTGCTATAGGTGGGTGTAGCAGCAAGTGCATCCTCAGCACAGCAGCCGCACCATGGCCAAAGCCAGAGTGGCCTTTGCAGTGGGAAGTGCCAGTGGTCTCAGATGCTTCTGTCCATTCTGACTGCCAGCATTTGTCAGATCATGTTCTTTACTACTGGCAGAAGTGACTAAGAAAAATGACAAAAGACTGCATCTCTAATTTGTGTATGATCAACTGATTGCCCCCTCCACTAATTGCCTGTGAATACTAATTAAAAAAGCAGTATTCAGTGTATGGATGGCAGTGCTTAGTTTCCAAAGGCAACAATTTGAGGCTTTTCTCTTGCTAAATAGCACCCATGTCAGTGTTTAGTGTTGCTAAGTGGAATTATCATCAATCTTTGTCAGAGGTCTCTCAAATAGTGGACCTGGACAGTTTTTGGACAGTTTTCACTCCCCTCTGTTGAGCTTTTTTTATTATTATTTTTTAATTCTTTTTTTAAAAAATTTTTTAACCTTCAGAAATAATCACTGCATTGTTTTATTTCTTAATTCTGCTGTGAGGAAAATGCAGTTATTGTCAGCATTACAAATAGAAATGTAGATATACAAGCTTAAATTTTGCAGTAGTCAGTAGTAGGGGCTTGACCTGCTTGCTTCTTCTCATGCTTCGTTAGGTCTTTTTTTAAGCCTGTATCACATTTAATTAACTATTTGGGACTTAACTGACAGTAGTGTAAAAAGCACTGCATGTTAAAGCAGTACTACTAGCTACACCATCGCTGAATACAGCTGTACTGTAACTAATCTCAGAATTACTGGATCAGTCACTGATAACCCACCCCAGATTAGATACTGCCAGCAGTGCTTCCAGTTCCTTTCTTTCCATTCATATTCAGAGGATAGCAGACTGAATTTATAAGATGAACTTGCCCACTAAAATGATGTCTCATCATGGATAAAACATCTCAATAGTACAGTTAAAGATAATCATTATTTTTTTAATACCTTCTTTCTTCAGAATCCTACTCAAGTGGGAACTGCTCTTCAGGTTTTCCATAATCTTGGGACTTTGAAGGATACCATTGCCAATGTGGTGGATGGATACTGCACAGTGCTGGAAGAGAACATAAAAAATGCATTGGATATCAAAGTGTTGACCCAACCATCTCAAGCCATCACAAGAGGTGCGATACTTGTTTCACAGGGAATGGTAACTGATTCTTTTTTATAGGAGTACAGTAAGTTATAAAATGGAAGAAACTCTCATATCCAAGCCTGATCTAGAAAAATTTCCCTGCTTGCTTTAACCAGTAGAGGGTGGGAGTAGGCATATCTCAGAAAACACGTAATTCTAAATCATTTAAGTTAACAAAATTGGGTCTGGCTGATATTTGGCTCAGAGGTTTTCCTTTATTTCTCCCTGCTGCTCCTTCCTAACTTGCCCAGAAAATTGTCCTCATTAGATTTCAACTTCGCAGCATTTTCTTAGCTGTTTATCATGGAAAGATGACTCCAAATTCTGCTTTCTTTGTATTGGTGGGAGAATTACAGGTTGAAATTATTTGCAATCAATGGAAGAAGCCTGCAACTGCATTGTTATGCTTTTGTCAGGTGAAAATTGTTTCAAAGCAGATTATTCAATATGAAGAAATGTTGCACGATGAAACATTAAGTTCCCAGTTAGCTCAGATACCAAAAAGTACTGGTGGGTAGGCAAAGTTGAACTTCAGTGTTACGAACATTGAATTTTTTTTCAAAAGGCTTGCAGCAAGGTGGGGGACCAGACCCATAATCAGTGGCATAATACAGAAATGCATCCTCTCTCAAGTGAGGTGATTTAGAAGCTGCATGTTCTTCAGCTGGAAGAACATACTTTTTTTAGCAGTTTGTCTATGCATTTGAGTCCTGAGCTGGTAAGAGCTGTGTTTTTTACAGCTACTCTCTCTGACATTTTGCTTTGTTCTTACATCCTGCAAAACTGCTCTTTGGCATTACTGTGGTGTTTCTGGGGAGGTCTGAATTGGTAGAGCATGTAACAGTCACGAGCATGAAGTATCCCCACTGAACTTCAGAGTGTAGTCAGCTCCTCAGTTGAGACAACTGAGGTCATTCACAAAGCTCTCTTCTGAAGGTATTTGTTTTGTTTTGCTTTGGTTTTTTTTTGCTTAAAAAAGTACCTATCAAAGTGCATGGAGATCTATATTTCCAGTATTTAAATTTTCATTTGTGGAAGCTGAAATGTGCTGCTGTGTATGTTTAAAAACCATTTTAGGTGGCCCTGGTAGAGCTGCTATGCCAACACCTGGGAACACAGCAGCTTTTCGAGCAGCCCTCTGGACAAACATGGAGAAACTCATGGATCAGATCTGTGCTGCTTGCGGACAGGTACTCTGCACTTAATTCCTGTTTGTCTCATCATGCAATTTTGGATGTAAGAATTTAGATGTCACTTTCCCTCTCAATAAATTTTCTCTTACAGGTGCAGCATTTGCAGAAAGTATTGGCAAAGAAAAGAGATCCTGTGTCACATGTCTGCTTCATAGAGGAGATAGTTAAGGTAAAGTTTTAATTTAGCTGAATATGCTTTAGTAAATCTCTTAATAAAAACGTGATGAGAGAATGAGTTTGTTTACAATTTTACAGTTCCATTTTTTAAAAAAAATTAAATTGAGGGGAAAGTGTTGGAACTCAAACTAACACTGAAGGATATATTTGTGGTCTGTGGGTTATATCTGTAGGATGTAAACATGTTAATTTTATTGTAGTTTCTTTTGTTTTCTTTAAAAGGGAGCTGATAAGGCACCACTGTATGGATCATTAATGTCATTCCATAATACCGTGTGATTTGAGTAATTAATTAAATCTGTTAGTTTGCATAGGAGAATGTGTCTTCATGTATCATTTTCAGCCATCTGTTTCTCACTTCTTGACACTTTCTCCCTTGAAAAATAATCATGGCTGTTCTTTTGAATACCTATTATTTTCCATTCATTTACATTGTTTTTTATTCATATGTGGAATAATTTGATTAATGGTCTCCTTCAGTGGTAGGAACAGGATTACTGAAACTGTCTCATCTAACTTAGTAGAAGAGAGCAAGAACAAAAGATGTGTTCCTGCTGACATCTCTTTCCAAGTGTATAACTGGATTTTTAATTTACATGGACTTAATATGCAAACGTGGTCTTCTCAACAAAGAGAGGAAATAATGAAGGTTAAATACAGCCTCTATTTGTCTCTTAAGCCCATCTCCAGAAGATGTTGCACAGAGCATCACTTTTCTACTTTTCTATGAGGCCCTTCAAGCTTCTCTTTCTCTGTTAAAACAAACAAACAAAAAAAAGCAAACCACAACAACAAAAAACAACCCAACCAAAAAGAAATCTACAACCCTCCTCAAAAAGCTTATAAACTTTTAGCATATTTTCTTAATATAAAAAGTTGAATCTGGCAAAAATATCTATTGCTGCCTGGGTAGGTCAGTCCTTCAATGGATCAGCATGTTTAGGGAGAAACAGAAAACTGGAGACAGACCAGAAACACTGAAAGGAGGAGTTTGGATGGAAAGGCAGCTTAGGTAAATGATCTGTTGGTGCTCATGAGTGGCTCCCACCCTGTGTCCATGCTTCTCACTTTCTCTCTTCCCTCTTGTAAAGCATCACTTGAAAAGTTTTTCAACAACTGAAAAGGGAGTTTTTCCAGTTTTTGAGGCTAATAATAGAGGGCAGACAAAGGAAATACTCTATTCTTCTGGAGACTAAATGAACAGGGAAAAGGAATTTCAGTGAAAGCAGGGTAAGGAAAAACTCATTAGAAA
This sequence comes from Cyanistes caeruleus, assembly GCF_971803275.1. NCBI lineage: Eukaryota > Metazoa > Chordata > Aves > Passeriformes > Paridae > Cyanistes > Cyanistes caeruleus. Next base: position 14,172,115 of record NC_141704.1, on the reverse strand, counting down.
ATAGAAAATTTACTGGGTTGTTTTATGCATGTTCCATGATTTCTCTGATTGCCCTACCTTCCCTTAAAGTTCATATTGTAGGATTGCGTCTAAGTGAAAGGTTTTATTTCCCAAATAAAATCCCTCTATTTATTTTTCCGCAGTTATCACTCTTCCAATTACTTTGCTCTTTGATGGGTGTTTTGGTGTAGCATTGTGCCAGGCAGGACGTTGTCAGTGGGGTAGCTAAGGAGGAGTGGTATATCCTTGTCTGATGTTCTGCTAGCAGAACTCTCTCAGCATGGCACAGTACTGCTGATGGCACTGATTCTCGACTTACTTCTTGCCTGAAATGGTTCAGTATAGCACCATGTTTTTCTTGGGCATTCTCACTGTTAGACCATTTTTCTGGTGTCTCTTGAAAAAGGTGTGGCACCAGGCTGCAGATGGGTGAGGTCACACCAAAGAGTAGAGCTGTTCAGACAAAACCAGACAAGTACTGCATGCTGCAGAAATTCAGGAGTGTAAGTACAGATGGCTGTATGGGAGAATATGAATTGTTTTAGATATAAATAAAAAACTGGTATTTTGCTATTAATGAAGAAAGATTCTATCTCGTATTAAACCAAACTGAAATGTGCTTTCCTCAGCAAGTGTTCTGGAGAGGGAGAGAAGTCAGATTTTCTTTATTGTATTCAATTTCATTAACAAACTGAGCAAATGAACAAAACAAACCAAAGGTACTAACATTGGACTCATTTGCTAGAGCATCATGCCCACTCCAGAAGATGGGAAAACGAATCATCCACTCTACAGTCTGTGCACTAATTACTGTTACTGATGTCAACATTATTATTATAGTCATCTTCTGCAGCAGCTGCAGTACCACTTTGCCTGTCCATCTGCTTCCTTGTTTTGATTACTGCAATGCAAGTATCATCCTAGGAAGCATAAGAGAGGAGGAGATCCAGCCTTTTTAAAGCACAAGTCCTTAATAGCAAGGAAGCTACTTGCCTTTTTTTTTTTTTTAAGTCATCATTCTATTTTTCCATTGGCGATTTTTTGTGTCTTTCTCTTCACAGATAGCACAGCCTTCAGTTTTTCTAATTTTGCATTATGATCTCAAACATGTGCTTTCCGGCTTTCTAATTACCTGTTACCATAATAATATTTAGTAGTGTTGTATCATGTTGCATCCAAAAATGTAGTTTTAAAAGCACTAGCTAATTAATTAAAGGATTCACAAAAACTCTCAGGGATTTTTTTTTTTTTTTTTTAAAAAAAAAAAGGAAATAAAACCTGACAGATGAAGAAACTGAGGTACAGAACTTGGAAAATTTTAAATACTGAAGTTCATCAAGAGGGCAGTGACAGCATCTGCATCTTTTCTACCCTGTGGTTTGTCCTACAGAATTCCCTTCCAATTTTTACCAGCTTTGGATGTGACCAAGAGTTAAGTAACAGTCTCAGGCTTACATGATCATGGAAGAATCTGGACATTATATTTATAGTGCACATTTTTTCACTCCTTCCCTTTGCAGATCTAGATTTTGGTATTTTTCCTTTGTCACAATATGAAACTAATGCAATTCTGTAAAGAAATCATGCAATCATTGTACCTTCTAAAAACTGCTTCATTTCATACTAGTCATGAACTATAGATTTATTATTAATGTTTACAAATTTAAATTACAGATGTAATTTTTTAGCAACTGTATTAACTGTTTAAACAAGAAATGTGATTGAATTTTATGTGTAAGAAAAATATTTTATTTTCTGTAACAAAAAAAGGTCTTTAATGACTAGATTTTAGCTGAAGAGGGCTAAAAGAATTCAGAGCTCATGGAGATCTGATTTCTAGTTTTGGGGGAAATGAATACAGCTTTCATTGTATACATTTTTTAAAATATAGGGTTAATTCTGTCATAAGGTTAAGGGTAAAAATTAAAATTACAAATAAGATTTAAAAAATGTAAATTTGGTATTTTTGTTCACCTAATGACTGGTTATTTATATCACTTCTTTCAATTGCTTAATTCACCTTCAGAGAGCTAATAGGTTACTTCAGTTTATTCTGCTTTATTGCTTCTCTCTTTCAATGTGTTGTGACTAATCCTTCCTCAGCTGTTGTAATGCCTAAACTACAATTGACTTCACTGTAAATCGCAGCCGCACATATCTTCCTGTGACAGCCACCTTCCTAATTAGAGATAAGAGTCCCTCTTAGCCCCTTGTAAAAGAGTTGAAAATGATCTTTGATCTTCATCTATTTTGGGTTTTTCACTCCTACATAGGCATCAGGGAACAGTTCTGCAAAAAGAAAAGCAACCTGAAAAGCAGCAAATCATTTTTAAGGGAGGGTTGGGAGGGTCAGTAGAAAGGATGAGCTGGGGTCTCTCTGCTGGCATATCGGTACAGGCAGACCTGCCCTTGCTTGCCTTTGGGGGTCCTGTTTGCAGCCAAGGCACATCACAAACCCTGTCGTTGACGTAAGCCTCCGGGTGAAAAAGTGAGCTGAGAGTTGTAGGGAGTGTTATTATGTACTTCATGGAGGGCTCTTATCATTGCTTCTGCTGATGAATGTTTGGTGAGTAAGCAGCCTTTTTTCCTGAGTTGTCAACACTGGCAATATGAGGTGTTAACGATACAGAAAGAAATGTCCTCAGCATTACATAAGTTAAAGAAAATAAATGGAAAATATAGATGTTTATTGACAAAGTGTATGTATATTTCACCTTCTTATTTCTGCTCCCCATCCAAGCTTGTTAAAAAATGTTGCTTTGAAACTATTCACGTCTACCATCACACATTCACATTCAGTTGACCCAATTAGAAAATAATCCCAAGTGGAAAAAATTGGAAAATAATCTAATTATTGCCTTACGTGAATTCAGAAAATAGAATGGTTTTCAGCAATTATTACAAGTATATGATTTATTTTTCAGCATCTTTTGTAGAAGCAGAATTGTATTACTCGCACATCATTTCTACTGTGATTTCTGTTTGTTATTTAAGCAATAATGAGGTACTTTGTGAAGATCTGAACATAGGTGGATAAGCAGGTTTTTGGTTCCCAAAATATCGAAGATGCTTTTTGCTTCAGATCTACAAATTGCCCTGCTCAAGAGCCAAGAAGATCATACCAGTTAAAAGTCCCAATTCTCATTTTGAATGGATCTGTGTGCCCAGACAGCCATACTAAAAGTAATTTGATTCTAATTCACACGGGAGGGTCAGAGCCTGTGCAATGGTTTTCTAATGACACTATGATTTCTGTAGAACTTTAATTCCCTTTTTCTGACAGAAATGTGCAGCTGTGAAGAAAAGGGATGGTGTGGAGGTTGTGTGGGTTAGGAGGTAATAATGACCTTTGTTCTTTTTCACTTCTGGCTTGGTGGTGTTTGTGCAAATTGCAGATCAGTGATGACTGCAAATTATTAAGTCAGTTGGTTTTCAGTCAGCTTGCCATTGGAAAAGAAATACATTTACCAGAAGTGCCGCCTTTTATCATCATTCTTGTCAATCTTACCTGAACAGCTCCAGGCTGAGTGGACATGGTAACGAACCATCCTTTCATCCTTGGAGGGGATATGGAGTAGTCAAGGTGAAAGCATAGTTTGAATTGAAGCTGTACATACTAAATCACTTCTCTGGGTAGAAAAAAGCTGTCAAATCCCTGGGGTAGTTACTGGCTTTTGAATACTAAGTTCATTTATTTCCAGTTGATGCATATCTTGCAGGGATATGGAAGGATTAATTAATGTTTTAAGTAGTTTTGAAGATACAGAGTACCATTTAATATCTAGGTATTTTTGTTCCTTACAAATTAGTTTTTCTGAGGAATCACTTCAGAATTCAAATATTCTATGAAATGCACAGTCTTAACTTTATGTTTTAGTCAAGAAGGTTTTTGAGAAATGGAGTAAATCAGCTTTAGTTTCTTTTGTCACCTGCATAAAGAGACCTTTTTAAAATGTTGCACTACTGCTGGGAGTCTAGAAAGTATTACACCTTGGATATAAAGTGATCAACCCAGTGTAATGAAATTCTGTGCCCTGCAGTAAAACAAAAAAATCAAGGTCATTTTTAAAATCACAGTGTCATTTATTGACATCTCTGCACCTGTAATGTGTAATATAAACAACATTAGAAATTTAAATTCACTCTTATTTTAAGAAATTTAATCCTGACTACTTTAAGGATATAGAAAAGGGTTATTGAAAACACACTCAGAATTTGTCTTTTCTTTACTGATTAATTGTACTACTGAGGATGATGGCTTTTTGTTCACAGTCTAACATTTTGCAATTATGTTGCTATAGAAATAGTGCAAATAGATTTCCTTATTTCTGTCCCATAAGATCTTGCCGTACGAAATTGTTAAATCATTTGCATTGTTGCTTTATTGGTGGAAAAAATATTTAGACTGTCCTTTAAACGTCTTCTGTTTCTAGAGCAACATTCACAAGTCCCGTATTTCTCCATGGCGGAGCGTTTGATTACAGATAGAAAACACTGTATGTATTAGTATGCAAAGCCTGATTTCAGGAGCCTGCAGCAACTAGCTGCATGGTAATATTCACTATATTGTTTTACATTTCAAAGAGGCTTCACAATAAGGTTGTTTTTCACATTCTACTCAAAGTATCAAAATTTCTACAGGAAAAAATAAGTTGGAAGTGGTTGTCATAAAGTGGGAGCCAGTTTAGAATCAGTGGGTCAGATTTATTATTCGAATGTTAAAATAGCTATTTTAGACACACACAAATATGATAATTCACAGATGGGAAATTATACTCATTAAGTTCTAAATTTACAGTGTGGAGGAAAGAGAGACATTTGTAAAAATAAATATATGTCCTTTCAGCATCTTCTTACATTCTTGTCTAATGCTGAAGAAGGGAGGTACTTTCATTCTCATTCCTTGAATTTAGATTTAATGTCAGATACTAAATAGTTATAATAAGAACAGAGCTAAAGAGATTTAATTTCATTTCAATATTAGCAAAGTTAATTAGTAGTTTGATATAGGTTTTCTAAATGAGGTAAGCTGTTTTTATGTTTGAGGAGACTTGAAGTCAGTTTTCCAGGCTTTAGCATTAACATTATTGTATAGTACTAGTGGGTACAGATCTTCTAATATCTTTCCTTTGATGATACTGGTACTCAGCCCACTGTTGTTCAGTGGTTTATTAACTTAATAGTAGCTGTTAGTGAAAATGGGTTATATTTTTTGAACTGAGAAAACAAGTAATTTTCATGTGAGTGAGAAGGGGTTTAGCACATGAATCGTGTCAGTCTGTAGTTTCTTCTATAATCTTGTGAGCAGGCAACATCAAATCTAAATTTCAAATCTATGCAGTCAATGCATCAATCTGAGTAATAGTGTTGCTTCACACTATTAACAAATCTGCTTAGGTGCTGTAATACCATGCACTAAAGATAAAAGGACTACTGAAAAAAAAAATTAATAGACAGGTAAAAATCCCTCCCCTCCCATTCATTCCATACCAGTAAAAGAATACTGATCTAAATCCTCTCCTTACCACCAGTCATTGCATAGAAGGTGATTGAGTCTGCAGGCTCTCCCAGGTGCACTGTGTTCTGAAACTCAGCTTTTTGTCAATGTGGGATTAATCATGAATGTCTCAGCTGAATGGCTGGCCCAGAAAGTGGTGATCAGTGGTGCAAAGTCTAGCAGGTGGTCAGCACTGCACCCCCACAATGGGTGAATACAAGACCCAGTTCTAAGACTTCCTTTAGTGATCTGGATGATGGGCCAGTGTACCCTCAGCAGGTTTGCTGATGACACAAAACTGGGAGTAGAGGCTGATGCTCCAGAGGATCATGCTGCCATCAAGAGGTCCTCAAGAGACTGGAGGAATGGACTGACAGGAACCTTATGGAGTTCCTGGGACAGAGAGCAGGAAGAACTTACACTGTCCAAATGTCTCCTGGCATTGGCCTTATGCAGTGTTATTAAGCTGCACAGGAAGAGTGATTGAGAGGGAGGTGGTGGAGTCAGCATCCCTGGAGGTGTTTATTAAACACTGGATGTGGCACTCAGTGCCATGGTTTAGTTGGCAAGGGGTTAGGTCATAGAGTGGACTTGATGATCTCAAAGGTCTTTTCCAACCTAGTTCATTCATTGATTCTGTGATTCTCTTGTATAATCTTAAATGTTTTATCTAAAACCCACTTTATTGTAGAAAAGCTGCACAGTGTTACTGTTTGTGCTGAGTATTGACAACAGTGATTTTATAGTAATAGCTGAAATGAAAAAGTTGTACAAAGTGAAAATATTTTTAGTGCTTTGCTGGTTATGGCCCTGATCCAGCAAACCACTTAAGCACATTTTTAATTTCACATAAATAAGATATACCATGGAAGTCAAACTACCTCCATCTATTATTTTAATAAGGATAAACTTTGTCCTATTCACATACACAATAAAGCGAGCCCCACTGTTGAGAAAATATGTCACCATTTGTGGTCTAGCCTGCTGGACATTTTTTGTCTGATTTATGGGTATAATTTTCATGAGCAAGTAATTCCTCTGTGAATAGTATGTGTGACTGTGTACCAAATTTTTAAACAGTGTGAAAAAGGGGAAAAATTACAGTTGCTGGGGCATAGTGCAGTCTGGTTGTTGTGTTTTTCTATTTCACTCTACACAGATGCATGTGGGTTGCCTAGAAATAACATATTTTAAAGTAGCTAAGTGGTAATAATCCAAACATCTTTCAAAAGGATTTTCCCATTTCCCTGGTTGTGGCCAGCTGTCCAGCAGGTCAGAATGACAGAGGGTTGCCCTAGTGTATGTTACTGGGCAGTTGTTCAGTTCATTTCTGAAAATAAAGAATTAACAAGAGGAGTACAGATCTCAACTGTCTTGCACTGCCTAAGGAATTGCATAGGGTCTACTAAATCATGTAAGTGCCTGCTCAGCTGTTTGGTTTTGGGGAATAAAGTGGTCACTGGTCACAGGAACAACAGCGACAGTATTTTTAATTTACAGCTCGGGTGGTAGATATTAGTTTGTGTAAGTGTGCTTTAGGCATTGGAGCATTTTCACAACAGATTTTTATTAGAAAATAGCCAGTTCCATGGCTGATCTTACTTCCCCGCCATTTTGTAGTGGTACAAAGTATGATTTATGTGCAGATTTTCTGTGCTGTGAGATCAAAATAAAACTGCGAACAGACAGTACCATTAATTCAAAAATGCTGCGTTGAATGGATCTGGTTTGGAGGGAAAGGTCTGATTGCCATTATAGTCTTACAACTGCTTGCAATTAATGTTCATAGATTTAATTTGGTTATATTTCATGATGGGGAAAATACATATATGTCAACCTGAATCTTGCTTATCATGAGTTTTAGATACCTCAATTACAGTTAAGGTTCTTTTGTTGAAGGAAATACATATCGCATGACAAGAGGAAATAACATTTTATTTTATGCTAAAGTGCGGTAATTTATTTCTGGGAGACTTTCAATTATGTAGGCTTTCTATGTGTGCAGTGTGCACCTGAAACAGCTTTGTGCTGGGTAATAACACCTCTTAGCTTCCAAAGGTTTATGTGTTCTCTGTGTTGTTAAACACATACACTGGATGGGGGGACAGTATGACAGAACGGTGACCTTTTTCCAGTGTTGTTGGTTATGGCATAGGAAGCTGTTGGAAAATGATTGCTACAGAGCTGAAAAGATAATCGGATGCAGTTCATTACTCATCTTGTCAGCTGCTCCTGCTACAAGGGATTGTATCACAAGATGTTAATCTGCTTGTGACTAGATTTCAAAGCAAGCATTTTTATTTTGGAGGGGGTGTAAATAATTTAACATCTTTCAATTCTATTTCATTTTCAGAAGCAAAAGAAATGGAAAATTCCTGATTTAAAGTCTCAGAATATTAATCGATAGAAATATTAGTACATCCTTGTGGGTTATTTTACAAATATATGATGATATGCTGCAAAAAGCTATTTAATTGCAGAAGTTGTTTTTTTTTTTTTAAACTAATTATGAGGTAGTATATTCCTTGAATAGTGAAAGTTAGCCTGCTAGCATACTTCAGTGTGTTCTGCAAGACAAGCATTAGGTACAAGACAGATTTGGACCAAAAAGAGCCCTATCTACACATTAAATCACTAATGTGGATGTACCCAATGCTCCCATACATTGTCTACCACTGAGGATATTTGGTGTGTGGAGGAGGACTATATTCATTATTTACAGATGGGAAGATGACAAGAAGGTAATTTTAGCTAGCTGATTTTAGTTTTCTGAAAGTGAAAGGCCCAAAAGAGCAGTTACTTTCTGATACTGTGGTTTGCTGCTCACGATGCTGTATGTGAAGCATAGGGGAAGGCTTACAAACTTTCCATTACATTAAGATGAGCCAGTAGATTTGCTGTGTACATTTCAAGCAAGCAGAACTGCCTTTTCTTCTTCCAGCTTCATCCTGCCTGTCTTTTTAAGTCCTTGAAGAAGTTGTCCACTACAAGGAACATTCCTTTTATTTCTGCTGGAGAAAAACACTCCTTTCTCTACCCTTTGCTTGTAATTTTCTAGTATTGATCATTTTCAGATGGAATTCCATGTTACATTTTAAGGAGTTAAATTATAATTCTCATAAATCTAATAAATCTAATCCTTATTAGAATACATTATTTAAAAACAAGCATTGAGAGACTTAAATGTACTTTCAAAAGTAATATATTGAATTAATGTGTAGCCAAAATAAATTGCAGACTTAAACAAAATAAATTGTTTCTGGATGCTCATGGTTGCATATGGCACTTTTTTACTCCCTCAGGAGTATCTAATGCTAACTGTATTCCAGTTTTGGTAGCTACAGTCCACCCACTTGAATACCCCCTGGTGTATGCGTAGGCAACAGGATTCTCTAGTTCCTGTCACAAACTTACATGGTCTTCTCTGTGCTATTAATCAGCAGCTATATTTCACCTCCAGAGAGATTGCCCCTCAGCACTGGACAACCTGAAATCTCATATCATATTTTATAGAAGCAACCAGCACTCTGTGGATAGTGATTTTAGGAAATAGGGCATTTATTTTTCACTCAAATATTTTTGACTGAGTAGTCAGTCAGTAGAAAATGTTACTTGACTTTTTCATGAAGCTTTTCCCTCTCCTCATATGTAATAAAGTTGGCTAGCTGAGCCATGACAGCCTTCTTCACTACAAAATTCTGATACAGTTAATGTACACCATTTGCCCAGGTCAGAAGACACAAGCTAATGAGTAGAGGCTAACTGGTATGGCTGTGGCTACCTCTGCAAATGTGTGCATGAGAACATATGTATGTATGTCTGACTTTATATTATACATGTAAATAGAAATACATAGAAAAGTTACATATTTCCGTAACAACATAAAATGTCATCCTGTTTACTGTTACTTGTCACCTTGTTGAATTCAATAATTAAGATAGGAATGTTGATGTGGAGGGGTACAGGCATATTTGTTTTCTGGACCCTTTAATCCCTGTGTTTTCTGCTGAGACAGTGACAGAGATGTAGGTAGTAATGAAAAAAGAGTTGTTTGAAAGTGCTCTCTAAGTATTTTTCCACCTCCATTGGATTATTTGGAATTTGAATTGAGTCTCCATGCTCAATAGGCAACCATTGTTCCAGGTTGGGGTAGAGAATATGAAAACCGATTAATTTATACTTGATGTGAAAGGCAATTTGTTTTATAGTAGTCTTCATCTTCTAAATTCGAAACTGTGAAATAAAGAATTAAGTAATTTCACATTTATGCTATAGCAATACATTTACCAAAGAAAAGAGATTTCATGCAGTGAACCTTCTGAATAGTTTTCTGATATTCTAATTTTACTTTGCCCATTTATGAAAGTCAAGTACAATTTTACAGAAAATACAAACATAGCTATAAAATAAATTACTTCAGTTTCTAAATCCATCATTGTCCTCAAGCAGTCAAAAATGAGATTCTGTAATCCCAGTTTATTTTAGCATTCAGTGTTAATTATCATGCATTTTATGAGTCCAGTAGCATAAAAGATGTTCTCTCTCAATTCTTAACACATGACCCATAAAATTTATCCTTCTTTATCTTTAGAGATAAGGAGTAGAGTTGAATGAATTTCTCATCTAGTTGCAGAGTTTGTGATGATAATCCTATTTTTATCATTACTTTTAGATGTATCACTATATCTTTGACCGATTTTCAGGTTTTATATTAATTCCTTAAGGTTTTTTTTAACTGAAACTTGAGCTTGTACTTGCTGTCTTGCAATGAACAGATTTTTAAGAGGGATGCAGTGGTTCCTGTTAATGACTGACATTGTAAAGACATTCGTTGCTTTGCCCATTATTGCCACTGGTAGTGGAAAGAGATAATTTCTTTTCCTTTATCATCTTAAGTAATAGTAATTAATTTTGGAGTAGTGAGATCTTTAAATATAATAGATTATCTCCACCTTTTTATGATGCTGCTGTGCAGTGCAGAAGTTAAGCTGACATTTTTTTTCATTTCTGATTATCATTCCTATAGTGATTTGGTCAAACTGGTTAATGCAGCAGTAGGGTCAAGAGATGACATGTACACCATGCACTGAAGAAAACTGTTATGTTCAGAACAGGTTTTCTCTCCCCATGACAACACTGAACAGTTTTTCATGTATCTTAACAAGCAGTCAGGACAGGATACCCATCCTCATCTCATGGAATTTTTTTCCTACCTCAGACAGGGATCAAAAATCACACTTTAGTGCTTGACTCTACATGCCAGATGTTGGGGGCAGTAGGGACACAGCCTGCCCCTGCAGATTCCCTTTGGTGTGCTCCCTTGTTTCCACTTCTGACTGCAAGCCTTGTTGGCACCAGGCAGTGAAGGGTCAGCTGTGAGGTTCACTGTATTTTTGTGTGTTTAATGTTTTTGAGAAGCAGAGCTGCTCAGTGCGCAGCATGCAGTGGGTTTGGTCCCTGGTTGGAGTTTGGCAACACGTGGTGATGGCAGTAAATAATTGCTGTGGTGTAGCCAGCACAAAAACTCCCATGGAATGGGAAGGTCACTGCAGTGCAGAGAGGGTTTCTAACACGTCTCCTGAGGTGTGCTACTTCAGGCTGCACTCACACCCTAGAGATCTGGGATAATTTCTCTCAGACTTGGAGGAAAATATTTAATTCAATACAAAACTGAAGCCTTTGTCTTCTCCAGTACTGTTTCTAGCTCTGAACCTGAGGGAAACTCCTCAGATTTCACTTACTTTGTTTTTATTCTCAGTGATGAGAATGAAATGACTGGAAGCATTTGCATTGCTTGAGATTCTTTGAAAAGAGTTTGTTTTGAAACTTGTATTTCTTTTGTCCCTTGCTCTCAGGATGGCCAGTCTGATATTTTGTACAAATTTTGGACTGCAGTAACCCAGACACTTTCCTCTCAGTTTCAGTCAGCTACAGACTGTAAGTATTCAGTAGAAATGATTTGTAATGTGTTCTGTAATTATTTTGAATCTCGCTTTTCAGTAAGCCCTTTGATCGGTATCTCCTCTACCAGAACTATAGCAATGGTTCACTCAGCATAAACTCTGTGTTTAAAACTTCTGGGTTTGTGAGCAGGCAGTTTAGGATCCTCCTAAACTATGGTTGAATTTTCAGAAATAAATATTTTCTGTTTCATTAAGTAGTTGTTATCAATAACAAAATGTATTTTTCTAACTGTGAGTAGAGGTAAAAATGTTTGGAACGGTATATCATACTTCCTAAAGCAAGTGGGTTTGCCAAATTCAAAATTAGTAATTTGATTATAAAGATAAATTCATAGTCTTTTCTTGTTAAACACTGATTGGTTGTAAAAATCAGATTTCTGCCATTTTTTGGATACCATTATAAACAGGATTTTAGTTCATTCAAATTGTCTTGTATAAATACAGGTAAAGAGCTCGTGTTCTGACTATATACAATTTTCTCTACATGTAAATAGCTGATACAATCAAGGAATATTAAATATAACTCATGTGTTAACATAAGACAGTACTATTACTAGAACATGCTAATGCAGCATGTGGTTGGATCATAGGCGAGTTTGGTACTTTCATAAATATATCTTTCACGTTTGCACAGAGTGTTAAAGTTAATCATTTGCACATAGAGGTGAAGTGCATAAGATGTGCATTTATTTTTGTGATCTCAGCTATTGCACTGGCCCCTCAAAATTTGGTCCTTCCAGGCTTTATAGCAGCAGTATAATTTTGAGGAACTAGCTGGTGGATTCATGTTCAGTGGTTGCTAAGTAACTAGATGATCCCAAAAGAAAATGTATGCATCTTGTGTTAAAACATATTAATTTTACTGTTTGCCTTCTGCATTGCTTTAAGAGCAGTATGTACATACCCCGAGCCTCCTGTGTTCACACTGAACTGCTACCTGTTCTCAGCACTTGTGTTTAAGACTGTAAAATTATGACATCAGTTAATGGGACCAACCAACACTACAGAACTGAGGGAACTCTTACATGTTGTCAGCTGTACTTTTTCTAACAGCTATTCAAAACTATTTTATTGTTTATGGTTTTTAATAATAAGTTTTATATAAACATTTATAAGGAGGTTTCAGTGCAAATGATGTTTTTATTTTGCTACAGCTGAGCTTTGGGGAGACAGATTTTTTTCATTTAAGTGAGGCATCTGCATGAAAATGTTCATTTTTAACAAATTTCTGGTGACCGAATCCACTGACATCAGTCAGGTTCTGGATCATATAGATGAGAGGAAGACAAGATACCAGAAAAGTAGTGTAAAAATAGGAATTTATGTCAGTTTAAAAGGTTTGCTAATAGATCATGATCTGCTTTTGTGAGGTTGGGACTGTCTTTGTAAACATAGCTTCATGACCTAAAATAGCTCTGTGTTTGATAATAAATGTGAATCCTCCAGTACTCAGAATTATGTATTTGAACGGAAAGCACAGGCTGGGTAAAATGGGGCAGATGTCTGGAACCTGACAAACCTACCAATGAATGGAACAGTGTTAATCTCCTAATGTAATGGGAAATCTACAGAGTATGAGTGATGTTAGATCAAGATTAACAGTTGCTAAGGCAGTTGTACATTTGTTTCATTTCCTGTTACTTGTGGCAAGCCTTTCAAGGCTGAAAATAATGCAGTTTTTTTCTGCTGGCTTTGTTGTTCTTTGACAAGTTTAGGAACAGCATATTAAGTATCTTGTTTTAAGAAGTGTGCATAAAAGCATATGCTTCCCTCATCACATTTCTGAAGACTTTGGTTCATAGAAGTTACCTTTGTTTGTTTTAAATTGTTATCTTCAAACAGCCCCACACTTATCCTCTATCAAGATACTGTTAGCAAATGTCTAGATTTAGAGAGTTCCAATTACGCTTTCGCCTCAAACAAATGATAATAATAATAATTAAGTTTGATACCAAACATTTATTGTACAAAATAAAGTAAGTGTTCCATATCCAGTCTTCCAATTGTGGGTTTTATACTGGTGCTTTATATCGTTTGTCAAGTGCATTTAACATTATAGCTATGTCACCTTGAAATTATTTACAAATATTACATTATTAATATTGAACTTAGGATAACATTGTGTATCATTGATACAAATGTAAGGATAGAGGTTGTTTATAGGAATAAAAAAATAGTTTGAACGTAGCATTGTGTGCTGCTTACTGCTTTTATTTTGCAGCCTCTATGTTTTTGAAACAAGCATTTGAAGGAGAATACCCTAAATTACTGAGGCTTTATAATGACTTGTGGAAGCGCCTCCAACAATATAGTCAAAATATTCAGAGGAATTTTAACACAAGTGGAACTACTGATCTTTTTGCTGAACTGCAACAAATGGAAGAAGATGCACAGGATATATTCATGCAAAAAAATGAAGATTACGAGTATGTATTATGAACTGTAAGACTATAAAATATAAATCTTTGCAACCTGTAAGAAAATAGAATATTTTTTAAAACTTTATGTTATTCAAATAGTCACTGCAGGATAATTTCAAAGGCTTTTTCCCCTCTTGCAGTTACTGCACTTACTTACACTATTTTAGAGCTGTAGGCTTTTCATTAGCTTATATATCTAACAGTGTTGGGTTGTCTTGTCTTTCACAAAGTCTCTGACTTTTGAACAAGTTCTGTCTTTTTGTTTCTTCAGGTAAATAAATAGGAAAATGGTAAAAATTAAGTTTTGTATGCATTGTGATTACAGCAGTACCTTTCTCCTAATGATAATGCAATCATTTGAGTGTGACAAATGCTCAGTTGTTATGATTCACAGTTTTTGGTTTATACATCATAGAATAAACATGATCTAAGTGATATCAGAAAGATCAAACTGAAACAGGCTTATCAAGCCTATTAGGACTTCTAGACTTATGTAAGATAAAATGAATCTTTTATATGAGAATTGTATTGACTTAAATATGTTCTTGAGCAGTCAGTGGGAGACTTATCAGAAGACTGTTTTTCATATGCATATGTTTTAAAAGCAGAAAAGGAAAAACAGGTTCAGTATTGCAAAGTTTGTACATCTGGAAAGATTTAATGCTATTGTGTATTTTAATTTAAAATGTAGTAACTTTTTCTTATGTGCAAAGTCCAGAAAAGGCCTTGAAAGATTCACTGCAACAGTATGAAGCTGCCTATCTGTCAAAATCCTTGTCTCGACTGTTTGACCCCATCAATCTTGTCTTTCCTCCTGGAGGTCGGAATCCTCCCTCTTCTGATGAGCTTGACAGCATCATTAAAACTATAGCCAGGTATGCACATATAAGGCATTGTAAATGTAACACTCAGCATACATTTTTTCATAAGTTACAGTTTTAGAAAGGAGACTTCCTTTGTGGTAAAAGGTTGATTACTCTTCAATTATAAAGTAGATTAGTGCAAAAATCAAGTCAGAATTTGGGGTGGGACGGGATGGGGTGGGATGGGATAGGATGGGGTGGGATGGGATAGGATAGGATAAAATAGAGTAACACAGAATAGAATATTTCAGTTGGAAGGGACCTACAACGATAAATCCAGTCCAATTGCATGAACACTTCAGAGCTGGCCAAAAGCTAAAACATGTTAAGGGCATGGTCCAAATGCCTCTTAAATACTGACAGGCTTGGGGCATTGACCAGCTCTCTAAGAAGCTATTCCAGGGTTTGACACCCTCTTGTTAAGGAAATGATTCCTTAATGATGAGTTGGAACTTCACCATGCAGCTTTGAACCATTCCCACGCCTCCTGTCAGTGGAGCCTGGGGAGGGATGCTCAGCACCTCCCTCTCCACTTCCCCTGCTTAGGAAGCTGTAAAGGGCAATGAGTCTGCCCCTCCTTTTCTCCAAACTAGACAAGCCCAAACCCGTTGCTGCCCCTCATAGGACATTCCTTCCAGTCCTTCCAGCAGATCTGTTGCCCTCCTCTGGACACATTCAGGTAACACCACATTCTTCCTAAATTCTGGAACCTTGAACTAGATGTGGTGTTCAAGGTGAGGCTGCACCAATGCTGAATACAGCAAGATAGGCACATCTTTATTATTATTTATAATAACTAATATATTTTATTATTTATTTTCTGTACTTTTTCTGAAATAAATTTTAATACAAGTTATAATGTTAATAATATTAACATGATAGTATAATAATAATAATGTTAATATAAGTTTTAATGTTTAAGCTTACAAAAGATCAGGAAGAGAAATTTTACACATACTGTAGATGTCTGGTATCTTAATTATCCTGACTGTGTCAAAGGGCAGTGGTAGTTGCTTGGCTGGAAGTGATAATACCTGGTATAAATACTTTGTTAAACAGCAAGATAATAGATAAGGATGACTATTCCTGGTAGAATTTGTAGAATGAGATACCTAAATTACCAGTGGTGCATTTTTCCTCATAAGCTTTTGGTATTGACTACTCTGTTTAACAAAGTCTGAAAAAAGATGGGCAGTATTCACAGTATGTATGTGTGTATATAAAATACTAAATATTGACATGGCACTTGTGACTGGGAGTTACAGATGCTCAGAACATCTGAGCATCTGTTGGTGTGGAGACTGATACTATTTTCCTTCTTGCAAAAGAGAAAGGAAAACAATGTGAAAATTATGAAATTTCAGCTGAGTTTTCCAGAGTGACATTTAGCTAATGATGTTTGGGGCCCTAGAGAGTTCTCAGAGAAGATTAGTCTAGGTTGGGTGCCTAATGATTCTCCAGCTCTTGAGAGAGGTTAAACTCACCAGTAGCAACATGATGGTTCTTGTGCTTGCCTGTCTTCAGCAGAGCAGTTTTGAATGCAGCCCCAGCAGATGGAGATCTGGGGATGTTCATGAACAAAAAAAACTGGAAGTGATTTAGAAGTCTTTTCCTTCTTCGTTTGTTCCCTGTCATTCCTTGGGGGCCTCTTTTACTATAAAGGATTGCCTAAAACACAGCTTATTAGTTGTGTCAAGCTAAGGCATCCCCTGGGTATTTCTGCACAGCTCATGTAATTCCAGAGTTGAATGACTGTGTATTCACCTGTAATGTTTGAAGGCTGCTGCCAAAGCTTGAATGTAGTTAATTGCTGTCAATATTTTTGAATGGCTTACTAATAGTGATTTCATACTGAAGTGTCATTCCTAAACTTTGCTCATTTTTACTAGAATAGGAACACTGCACATAAAATTCCCAAATGACTTGTTAAATTGTAAACTGAATTACGGTGCGTGGAAAGACTTGGTTGTATGTGTTACTCTCTCTAAACTGACATGCCACGTAACTGTGGATTCATAGTTAATTCTTTATCGATTCAATACAGCACTGTTTAGCTGTTAATTAAGATTTATAATCTTTGCTTCCAGTGAGCTAAATGTGGCTGCTGTTGATCCAGACCTCAGTTTAGCTGTGGCCAAAAATGTGACGAAGACCATTCAGCTTTATGGTGTAAAGTCAGAACAGCTTGTAAGTAATTTTAAATTTCTAAAAATGAATGGTTTTTTTCATGTACAGTGTTCTGGCTTTTGTAGATTTAGAACATAACAGTTAAGCAATCTAGATAGACAAAACCTTCCAATTAGCTTTCCATTGTATTTATAAACATTATCAGTAAAATTCTGCCTTCAGACAAACTCAGTCTATTGATAGCAGTAAAATTTATCTGTATAACAACTCCAAATTGAATTTGCCACATTAATTAAAAAAACCTCAAAATTGTAGATGTCATTAAACAAAATAAAGACTGTTAAATTCAGTTCTTTATTAACCAATATTTGATACTACATCAATTACATGATACAGCATCTTTAGGGTATTAAAATCTAGACTATTCAAATGCTATTTTTTACTACTTGCAAGAAATTTTGGGTATTTTTTCCATATATTTATTATTTCATATATATTTAGCTGACCTTTGATTTGTTTGCATTTGTCATATATTTCCAATCATACCATGCAGTGGTATCTGGTGTTAACCTGAATAGAAGAAGGATTCCCAAAGCCTTATCCTTTCTTCAAGAGCCTCCAAAAAGCCTGTGGATAGTACAGTGAATGATGTCATCGTACCAAAGAAATAATTCAGATGAACGGTTTTCTCTTAAGAACTGTTGCTGAAATTTACTATAAGTTTTATTTAAAGAAAGATGCTTGTTAATATTTTTGTGTACCAATTGGCTACAAAACATTGCAGCAATTTAGTCAGCATGGTTTCTGTGTACCTTTTACATTTCTGCTGTCTCAGAATGGCTTTGAAAAAATTGAAATTTCGTAATGAATACTACGTTTGTCTTGTCTATTGGAAGAATTGTCTTGGAAGTTTGTAGACTTGGTGTATGGAAAAGGAATGTAGGTGAAGCAGTCATGAAGGCCATGAAGAATACTTTAAATTTTAAAATAAAAACAAATGTTAACATTATTTTGTTAGCTATTTAAAGCATAGTGCTTAAGTTGGGTCTGCTTTTAAAGAAACCAAATCATGACTTTGTATTTTCAGAATAAAATTTGCTTATGACAGAAATGAGGATTTTTAGTAGATTGTGAGAGTAATCATAGGTAAAAAAATACATTGTTGTCTATATGTCATGGAGTGTAGTGTCAAATAGTGGCGTTTAACTGGGAAGAAAAAAGACCTTTCAGCTGTAACTTTGAAAGTATCAGGGTTGTGCTCATTGTCTCTGTTAGAGTCTGGCCAGTGGATTCTTTGGAGGTGAACATCGTTTTGTGATCAGACAGCTGGGAAATTCTCAAGAAACCCTGAAAAAACCAAGATACTTAGAAATAAGCTGATAAGTATATGATTTGTGGCTTTGTGTTAGCTAACCTTAAAGTAAAAGAATGTAGGAGGAAAGAGGGAGTGTGAGCCCCTGAGCTTCTTGAATTTGACAACTGAAAATGCAAACTTGAAACACTAAAAAGCTAAATGATGGGATTAGCCAAGCTGGCAGGATGAACATCAGTGTCCTTGAAGCACATACCTACAAATTGTAAAATAATATTAAGAGTATTGCACAGCTACCCATTTTTTAAACTTTCTTTCCTTGCTGATAAATGCTACAAATTTAAAAACCAGAAGTGCTCAACACAGTTGCCAAGATAAAAGTGTCAGAGTCATCTTTGAAGTGCTGAAATATCATTCCTAGCCTCCAGCTGCCTCTCCAGCAGGGCATGGCTCTCCCACTTGTCCTGTGCCATGCTTGCCAGCCCTCTGGATATAATCTGGAACAATTTAGCCTTTTTTGGTGCCTATTTTTGGGCAGACAGATTGAGCCTGAAATGTGCACCACGTGTAGAATAGGAGCTATGTCAGACAGCAATGTTTCATTATGTTTTAGTGGTTTAGCCAAGAATGCAATCTTAATTCAATCTTGCAATCCAACCTCCAACAATAGCTTGGAGTCAACAATAGTTCTCTTCTCTAAAGCTGAGAAGGGGACCATGGAACATATCCGCTCAGATGCTTCATGTCTGATAGCTATAGCAGAGCAGTGCTAGAGATGGAAATTTAATTTCCTGGAGGAATTTGAAATTGAGTTCTCTTCCAAATTAAAAGTAAACAAAACCATCTCAGAATTCTCAGTGAAGAAGGGTGGGGGCAGGAGACTTTAAAAAGTAATTAATTTTTTTTTTTTAATGTTGTAATATTGCAGGTAGATTTGAAAGGTGATGAACTGAAATGTGCAGTTCTAAAAAGCTTGAGACATTCTGATGTCGATGTCAGGGTTTTTATTTACTCAGTTTACCAAAATAAGGAATTCACTGAGATTTCATCACTGTTTCTCCAGGTATTCTTAAATAGACAAATAACAAGAAAAATGTTACTCAAGATTCAAAGGTTTTACCTTTGAGGAAAAGCAGCATCTGTCAGTCTGTACATACAGTCCTAAAGCAAAAACGACTAAGAAAAAACAGCCTCTTCCTATAAATCCGAAATGGTTGTGTTACTTGTGGTTTGTACCCTTTTCAGCTTTCCCCACATCAAAAACCTGCTGCACCTGAGACCTGTTCTTTTATTAACTGGTTCAGAGAAGATAATAACCTCTGGAAGCAGCAGTATGTAGATACATTCTGCTGTTGGATGAATCTTTAGTCAATCCCTTGCTGATGCTTGATGTGGCTGGTGTAGGGAATGCAGCGTTCAGAATTATTCTCCTTTTTTGTGAGAAGGCAGTAAGTTGTATTTCCTGAAAAAAAAAAAAAAAAGTTGAGTAATTTGGGGTGTTTTTGAGAATTCATGCTCCTTAACGAAAGATAGGAACTCATAAATCTGCTTCCTAGAGATATTTTTACCAATTGGTTTAACTGATAGTTGAGCAGTGTAAAAGAGAACTTAAAACTCACCAACATCCTTCTTTGACATGGCAGCAGTAATTGTGTGGCAGGATCCTCTAGTGCAGTGGTCTTAAGATTTTTGGTTATGCATTCCTATCAGTATAAACTTTTTGAGCATGCACCATCATTATATGTATACTTGTTTATTTATAACTTTTATTCAGGCACTACTGAAGTTCTGATTTTTTTGTCATGCACCCTATTTTGTAATGCCTAATCCTTGTGGTGCAAGTACCCCACTTCAAAGACCACTGCTCCAAAGTAATACTCTGCAGTAATCTTCCATAAAAAGGGAACAGACTTGGTCTGTTAATTTTTGAAAAAGATGCCTTGTTGATTGCAGTCTTTTGAATTCATATTTGATTTTGTTAATATGCTGATTTAAATCAGATTTTTCATTTATTTATAGAAAAATTTAAAATATGAGAGTCCAGTGATTGAAAGTGAAACAAAACTATGTTTTCCCAGTTGATTACCTGTAATTTTGTCATTTACTGAGCTGAATTTTGAATGTACTTGAAATGCTGTGGTTTTTCTTAAAATTAAAAGTGTCTTTGTTGCAACTTTGCAATCACTATATTTTTGTTTGCTGTTGATAGAGAAGTCATGAAACACTGAGGGTTAGAAGCTCTGGAAGTTTACAAGCTATGTAGTTTTGCCAACAAGCAGAAAAATAAGTTGCAAGATCCATTGTCCACATAGACTGAAGATGGAAGAGCGCTCTTTGGTCCTCTAGACTATTCCCTTCCCAGCACAGGACTGTTTGAAACAATATTTGTTGTTGGGGGTTTTGTTGCATTCTTTCTGGTTTTAAAGTGATGATTTCAGTTACCTGAATATAAGTACTGCATGTTCTCTTACTTTTGTGCTGTTTCTATTCAGCTTGTCATGTGGGTGGATTGAAATACACTAACACACCCACCAAGTGCACATAGATGAAATGTGTTGTGCTGTGAACATGAAAATGCAGTTGTTTAGAGAAGGTGTGATTCTCCGTGAACCTGGAGACCTCTACCAGTTTCCTCCGTAGAGTTACAGTCATCCTGTCAGACCATCTTTATTAATTTTGATCTGAGTCCCAGAGCAGTCCTTCCTGCCTTTTCTGATGGAGGCTGTGTCTTGCTGTCTCCTCCCAGCATAGGGCATCACTAGAGACATCATCAGAGACAATGTTATCCTCTGGCCAATAAACAAGGAAAGAGTCATTTGCAGAGGCAGGGTTGTAAAAATCAGGTTGCCCACTTGCTTTTCAAAGCAGATGGGGGCGATTATGCTGGCAAATTCTGGTGGATTAAACTGTCTTAAAAACATTTCTCTATGAGGATATGGTGTGCTTACATGATTTAGTCAGACACAAACTCACTCTACTGTGCTGCCAGATGGCAGAGCACATTTTAGCTCCACTCCAGTACATGCTGACCAGTTCAGCTGTGGCACCTTGCTGAACATGACATTCACTCAGCCTGGAGCACAAGCAGAGGAAGTTCATGTCTGCTTCAAGTACAAACAAAGCAAAAACCTGCATGGCCATGCTAAATACTAGGCATACTAGGCTTTTTTTTTTTTTATAATGTTAGGGTAAAAGAGGCTAAAA
Source organism: Cyanistes caeruleus (assembly GCF_971803275.1). Lineage (NCBI taxonomy): Eukaryota > Metazoa > Chordata > Aves > Passeriformes > Paridae > Cyanistes > Cyanistes caeruleus. Next base: position 14,150,729 of record NC_141704.1, on the reverse strand, counting down.
TCAGTGGGAGCTGTGATTGCCTATAATTGGAGTGTTTCCTAAATATGGAATATTGTATTTTATGGAGTAATAAGTTTATGTAAAAAAGGGATCTTTCCAGCAGACAAGAGGCTGCAGGCAGATGATATAATGGAGATCTTTCCCACTGTCAGACTTGTAAGCAGTAATGGAGAGGAAGCCCTCAAAAGGTGGAGATGGAGAGTGGGTGTAATGAGGGAGGAAGGAAGTAGAGAATTTGAATAATTTTTTTATTCTCTTAACTCAGTGTGGTTGAACTGATGCCATATTTCTCACAAAAGCTGATGAATGAGGCAGCGGTCCGAAATACAGGCTGAGGGCTCAGGGAGAGCCACTAACCTTTACCCTCAGCTACTAAATTATCCTTTATAGCTCATGGTAGAGGCTTGGCTTCTCATCAGGATTTTAGCCTGGGCAATGGTTGTGGTGTTTGTGATACCATGTTTGCCACTGGGACATTTTAAATCACTGTGCAGAGAGCACAGTCCTTCCTGGCATTCTGAATAATTCTTCCCTGATCTTCTTAGAAAACATAAGACAGTGCATGGTGTATTTTATGTATTTCAAAGTTAAAGTGCTGAAATCCCAGTAATAGAAGCAGATTTTGAGATTAAAGTGAATACATAAGTGTCAAAAATTAGAGTCAGTGCACCAAGGTTCAAAGAGTTGTCTCATATCCTCAAAGGGCAGGACATTGAATCACCTATTGGTGACCTCCACTACTGGACATGCCATGAGACAAAATGAGAGAGAATTTGTTATTCTAATCCCAAAATGGATGACTGTACACTTCAGACATAAGAACATTTGTGTGGATTTTTCTGGGTGAATGACGTTTTAAGATTCTGGATTGTTTTGAGGGAAAAGTCAGCATCAGCTGATGATATCTGTGATATAGAGTAGGCAGCCTCTTTCTCACTGTCCTGGATCTCAGTAGTATACTGAGATTTATTTATATTTACTTAAATAAATATTTGAGTTATGTAATATTATGCATGGTTCTAAAATGTGCATCAGTTGCAGAGCACTGGAGCAATATGAGCAGTAATATGTTGGCACAGAAGATTTCTTGAGAAGTAACTGGGAAGCTTTGATTTGGCCTGATCTTGGTTTGGAATACAATGGTGAAACTGGATTTCAGATGTTGTGAAGCAATTCTGAATATTTAACTGGCTTAATGGTTAAATGTAAAGTGACTCTACCATGAAAATTCTGTGATTAAAATTAATATACATTATTTCTAAATTTCTGAGAGCTTACTGAGATTACTTTTCAAGTAACTGATACTAGATAGTGTAACTAAGACAATGTTATTGTAAAGTATTATTATGTGCCATAATGATGAGAAGCATGTGCTTGATGACAGACTTTTTTAGTGCATTATAATTAAAGAAAATAAATACAAAAAAAAAAGCAGAAGTAGAAAAGTGTAACAATTCATTGTTGTGTCAGCCCCCTCTGCAGAGGCAAACACTACATATCCCAATCATTGACTGCTTGTCCCCAGATGGTCTGTGTTTGCTTTTCAAAGAGAATATGGGTGTTGAAAACAAGTAACTGTCCTCAGAACAGTAAAAGCAAGTAAATTAGCTTGGGCTCATCTGTGTGACAGCAAATTTGTATCATTGAGGCTTGTTCTGATTAGTGTTGGCCTCACTTCAAGGATCAGCAAGAGGCGTTTGTTTTTGCTGCAGAAGGGCTGCGTGTTGAATTGCTCCACGCTGTCACCCTGGTGTTCGTGTCAATGTCTGCCTCTCGCTTCAGAGCACGAGGTCAGCAGGGGCTTGTGACTGACACTCAGGACTTAATCTGCCATCCCAGCTGTGAGCATCTCTCTGAGAGGGAAGGGTAGCAGAGATGTCTGTACTAGGGAGCAGAAGGTTCCTGGAAGCACCCCTGGGCACTATGGCCAGTGGGGCCAGGCCGTGCCTCCTGGCTGGGTTGGGGTCTCCTTCCCCAAAGCAGTGCCGGGCTGCCGGAGCCCTCCTGGCAATGGTGTGTGCAGGACTGCCTCTCCTGAGCTGCAGCTGGAGCCTGGGGAAGGTGCCTGTTGGCCCAGGCCAAGAACTTGCTGATGAGTGCCCTACCAGCTTAGCAGTACAGACAATCACGTGCCAGATTCAGGGATCTTTCCTGGCACCCTTTAATTTACTGCTATGGGTGTAGCCAATATGTGACTGAGACTGAACAAGAGCGAGATGCAAAATCTGTTCAAGAGGAAGCTTAAAATGCTGACAGATTGGAGTAATTTTTTTCTTGCATCTGGAATTCATACTTCCTTCTGCTGTAAATAAATCTCTAAGGCAAGTTAGATGTGATTTCTTCTGTAGTAATATTGCTTTTGGTCTTAACATTTTTTAGATTGCCAGAGCTACAAAATATATGCTTTCCAAAACATGTTTTTCTATCTGCAGTGCTTGTCAGCTGTACTTGACTTATTTTCATATAGCATTTGGTGTTTCTACCAGAGTTTTAGACCTTGAAAAGAGTACAATTGTCTGTGGCATTGTGGCTAATTGGCAACTTAAAATACTGCTGGATGGGTGCAAGAAAACTCTCGGATATTAACTCTTCAGTGTTCATCCGTTTCTTCAAGTAGCCAAGTGTTTCTTTGAGCCAACTCAGATGACACCTTTTTGCATGCCAGTGCAACCAAGCCCTTCTGTAATTTAATATTCTATTTTTAGTGAATGTAATGGATGGAGATACAGGCTGAAGACTATCTATCTATCTGTCATGTTCAGATATATTTAGAGCACTGATCTTTGTAATGCTGATCAGCACCAAATGTATTACATAAGATTAGCATCAAAATATATACAATGGAAAGTCAGCTCTGCTGCAGTTGTTCTTAAATTATTTTTAGTATTGCCCACAAAACCTGTATAGCTCAGTGCATTGCCCTGCCACTGTGCTCGGTCTCTATAGGAAACATTTTTAAAGATTTATCTTTTCTCAGACTTTTCAGTCTCAGGTCTCCTTCCTGAGACTTCAAGTAAGATAGTCAGTGATGCACATTATGAAGGTTTTAATAAATACCCACTTTTCACTTTTCAGGACTGAAACTGAGACAAATTGTCTTTCCTTGTCCTTCAATCCAGTTTATATGTGAACTTGTGATTAGCAGATGCAAGATTCCAAATTGTTTTACTTACATTCCTAGCTAGTGTTGTGTTCTTTATTAGTGATTGGGTGGCTTTGTCTTTTGCAGTTACCCATAATGATATCTTCAATTTTCAAATTTTAGTGGATACTTGGAACTCATATCTTCTCATTAAAGATATCTGGTTCACTAGCTAACCATTTAGAACGGATTGGAGTAGATTGCTTGTGAGAGTTTTCGAGTTTATAGGCAGACAGTAAGACAACAGACCATATTCATTTCATACCACTTTAGAAAAAGTATTTTTGTGTTTCAAGTTTTCTGAAAAAAGCTGATCCTTTCTTTTGCGTATTTTTAAAAACTAGTTTGTAATTACTGAGGTTTAAAATAGATCTCAACTTTCTGCATATCCATCCCATCATCATAACTACTTGTAGCAGATGAATCTTGATTCTTTTTTTCTCATAAATTCTTTCTTAGTGGGTTTATGGTGCATCTGATATATTATAGTCAGTAGAAAAAAGTTTGCTGTTTGTTTTTGGTGATGTAGTTTTGAACATGTAATGCTGTCATGCCTTGGCTTACAGATCTTCCAGGATCTCTCTTCCTGAGAATGCAATTAAATGTGGTCTGATCTTGGTTTATATTACTACTGTTAAAAACAATCTCTACTTTATTAATGCTTGTCCTTGGTGGCTTGTAAACATTGTTGCAATAAAGAGAATGAGGAAAGAACAGGCTAGAATGCCAGGTGGAATAAAAACCCAACAATTAATTCAGTTTAAAACAGAGAGCTGAGAAAGAGACAGTCTTTACAAAGAATTTTTGTAATGTCATTTGTAGAAGAGAAAGTGTCTGTCATGCTTGATCAGGGCGATGAAGATTTAACTAAGCTGTTTTCAGGGGATTATTTAGATGATAAGCAATATGAATGGCATATTTTTGTCCAGAATCTAAAAGGCTAAGTGTATTATAACTGATCCAGGGACTATATTGGAACATCTTGGCTTAATCAGTGAAATTATGAAAAGTAGAAGTGCGAAGGAGGATGGGATTTAAAAGTTAAAATATTGCAATGAGAAAACACTTGGATGAGAAGGATTGATTCTTAGTTTTCTCTGAGTAATCATGGAGACAGGATTATTTTTTCTGAACCTTTCAGTCTATCCTGTGTTGTTGACTAGGAAAAGGCAGAGAGGGGCTGAACTAAACAAGTTCCCCATTGACTTTGATCCCGTCTGTCTAGTGGCAAGACAAATATCCATAACATGTTGCAAGAAAGAAAAAGTTGATACAAGATGGCTGTAATTCTGGTTTCTTTTAGGGAAATTAAGAAAATAAAGATCTCATTTACGGAGGAAAGCCTTCACTGAGTTAGCACTAGTCATATATATTTCAAGGGGAAGTGTACCTTGCACTACCCAAAAAAAATTTTTGGCCCTGTTAATTTATACAAATTCCTCAAATGAAATATTGCTGGAGTAGCAAGAAAATGGATGTGAGCTGCATCTCTGTTAAGATGTTTACTGATGTTTATTGACAGAACTGTGTGGTTTGGGGTAGCTGTGTTGATTTTTTCCCCACCCATCCTCTTATGTGACATAGTCAAATTCATCTAGCTGAATAATTCAATCAAGTAGGGGAGAGCAGGGTGGAGAGGGAGAGAGAAAAGACTTCCTGGAACCATATTCTTCCAGTGAAGGGATAAAAATGCACTGGAATTCTGGCATCAGATTTAAACCCCAGCAAATTTATGAGGCCTGTGATGGTTTTGAATTGAAAAGCATGATGAATCCTTATTGTAATTACATAAAGTGAATTTCTGATTGCCTATTTTATTATGTGATCTTTATAAGAATTAATCCATGTCTCTTATTAGATGGTGTTACATTGAATTGTAAGCTTTCATTTGCGGGTGAATCACTATTCAGGACATATTCCAACACTGAGATTTGTCTGACAGTTCCAGGGAAATGTATCTCGTCCTCCTGTCTAAATGTCGAATATTGTGAACTTCGGAGGGAAGTATGAAATCTAATAAGCTCACAAATAGTCAGGAACAGTAGTGAAATGACACCTCAGGAAAGGTTTATGTAAATAACGGGTCAGTAACAATGGTGTAAGTAATGTGAAAGATTATGTTTTCCCCATTTCTTTTTTGAGATACATGAATTAATTGTATTATGCGAGTACCTTGAAGACATGGTATTACTGTCAATGAAAAACTTGTATCCATGCTATTTAAATGAGAAAACCCAAAAATATAAATTCAGTGTTTGGCACATTAAAAGAATTCATTAATAGGTATTTAAATAGAATATGTGGGAGGCTATTATATAATAAAATAATTTCAGAATAATTGCTATTTCACTGTACAGTAATAAAAGCTAAAGATGGCAGTAGGTCTAATTTAAAAATAATCAAAAGTCAGGTAAGGTTTTGTAATTTATTTTTTTGATGGAAAGATGAGAAGAGCTTTGTTAAAACAGTCATTAGGAAGTACTTACTTTGGTCAGAGAATACTTGGAAATACCTATCTGATAAATCACTTTAAAAAACATTGAAACTTTTAAAACTGGAATTAAAAATCTGGAGGAGAGAGTTACATTAAATAACTTCATGAAGGATTTTCTTTTTTCTCATGTTGTCTTTTGCTGGTTAGATCGTGACTCACATAACAAATGTGTGATTTTTAATTTATTTTTTTTTAAGATATACTGGCTAAACTCCAGAAAAAAATCATCCAAACATAAAAGTCTGATTTTGAGAGTACTGTGTACTTCATTTTATCTTGCTAGGAAATTGGTTAAAAGACTTCTTTAGGTCTAGTATGTTATTTTGCTAGCATGTAGAAAAAGAATGTGATTGCACAATCCTTACAGTATTTTGTTATAGCAAGTTCTAAGTCATTTCTTAGCAAATTCAATTCTGTGATTCAGAAAAGGACTTGGTTAAATGTTGATAGATATATGTTAAAGGATTTGGAATTTTTCAATTTTGGAACAGCTGTAATGAGAGTTGGACCACATTAAGTTCTATTATAAACTTGTGTGGGGTGGTAATATTCTATTCTCAGTTCATGCTGGACTTGATACTACAAAAGGCACATGGCAATTAAATAAGTTGATTGTATTTTTTATGTATAGGTGAATATCAGCCTGTCATGTTGAACCTCTCGTGCCTTGGGGATGGATGTGTCTGTTCTTCACCTCTGGAGGGGCATTCTAAGTAGCTGGTTGAAACCAGGAGCTAATGGGATTACATATAAGATATGATTAATCATTCAGTCATTAATTTGGCAAGCATGAAAAATGCAATAAACTGTTACAGTCAGAGCTATCAGGATCAACACACATTGTCCTTGAAATCCTCCTCAGACTTGGGCTGGCTGGATAATAGAAGAGGCATAATTTTCTGTAGTTGAGAAATTATTCCAAGTGTTTCAGGTTTAGGATTCTCTGAGATTCCTTAAAGGAACTGGTTTTCTAAGTGCTTTCTGCTATCACAGTTGTTTTAAAGCAGCTCATTATTTAAGCACCATGAACCATTACTCACTTTTGGTTACTTGTACAGTGCTTTTCTTCTCAGATGATTCAAAGACTTGGAGATAAATCCTGTCTTTTCTGTTACAGAAAGACCATTTGCTGTTTTTCTTCCATTTCTTTGGCTTTTGAAAATATTAAGGAAGAAAAACCAAAACAAAGCAAAAATACCCCTGAGGAAATGGTTCAATGATTGCTGCTTCTTCTAACATGAATAGTATGAGCATGATGTTAGGTCTTTTTCCCTGGTCAAGGATATAACAGTCCCTTCAAATTTTTCTTTCCAAAATAATGATTATGTTTTCTTTAAGATTTTTAATTACTTCACCATAGACCTCCTTTTCTATATTTCTAGAATATTATATTTTCATTTTTTTGAGGAAGCTAAAAAAATATATTCTGGAAGCTACAAGAATATCCTGAAGGTACAATATGCATGTTATTATGTACATTTTAAATTATTGCCTGAACTCACAGTTTATTCCTTTCTTCATGTTTTGAAATATTTCTTCTTTGCAAAATTAGAAGCTGCTCCAAGAATATAAATTCTTACTTAGGATTTATTCTTAAATTTTAGTTGTTTTTTGGGGTTTTTTTCAATTTAAAGCAGAACATTCATATTAATTTATCCTCATCAGTCAAGGACCTTATTGCCACTGACACATTCATTCAAATCCTACACTTCGAACCTCTAAATGATGTCTGTTCTTTTTGCAAGTTATTCTGTAAGTCGCTAATCCATTAAGTGGACTAACTGAGTTCAGATTCTTCTGTATTTTTCTGCTAAATGTTGCTTTTTTTAAAAAAGTAGCAAACTGATTCTACTAAACTTTTATGGTTTTTAGGGGAAAAGAGATTGTAAAAGGTTCCTTCTGCAGTATGGAAAACGTTAAACCTAATAGTAAATCATGCCAATTATTTGTAGTTTATGGGAAAAATCTCAGGGCCAAGCCCTATCGACTCAGAAACTCTCTAAATGGATTCTGTGCTTTATAATAAGTTGTTATGATCAGGCAGGAGGCCAAGTACCAGATGGATTGATTGCCTTCTGCCAGAGGTATGGCAACATCAGCTGCATCTATTAGGAATGCATTTGTTGCTGAAAATGTCAGCTTGACAACTGGAGTTCAGTTTGTGCTATCACAACACTCTTTAGTCTTGTGATCCTGGAGTTAGATTGAATGATTTGTTGAGAAGCCCTACTTTAGTCTTATTTTAGGATCTTCTCCATACTCCTAAATTATGATGATGTTTCCTGCTCTAAAGAAAATGGGTTTGCTGAGGCTGTTTCAGAAAAATCAAATAAATGGAGCTTTCCAAAACTGTCAATAAGGATGCACAGGAGATCTTAGTTGCTAAGTATGAAACTGAAGTTTTTTACAAGATATATAGTCTATGAAGGGAATAGTAACAAACCAGCTCACAAATCAGTGTCTCTTCTGAGCTGCCACCTGTTGAAAGAGGGGAGTGTTAGTCACTTTGAAGCACTAAAAAAATTACAGAAAAAGATGTATCAATAGTCTGAGCTTTCCTACAAGAAAAATACAAACTCAGTTAGCATTTTATTTATAACCCAAGGGAGAACTGATGATTTGGTTCATGGCCTAATCTAAATTCTACTTTCATTGCTTCTTGGTGAAAACAAAAATTTAATCCCAAAGCAATTTTATTATTGCACATGTCTCAACATGTGAGATCAAATCCATGCTGTCAAATTTCATGTCTGTTCTTAGGCATCAAACACAGAAAAATGTCAAATCCAGAACACTTAATCTCATTATTTCAAGACATGTTTCCAAAGTAGGTCTGTGCAAAGGGGTGCAAATATATTTATAGGGTGAGAATGCATCTGACATGACTACTAGGGATCTGTGCTACTGCTTTAAATTCCTTTTATAGGTAGTGAAGGGAAATAGGTGCATACAGGGTGCATGTACTCTCTTCCCAAAACGGGGGTTTTAAAATAACCTAGGTGAATTACTCAGTGGAATTTCTTACTTCTCTGCATTGTGGTTTCCTGCATGTGGTCAGGTGAATCATTCCTGAAATTTTCTGCCAGCTTACTGACCCAAGGTGAAGCATCTGCACTCTCTGGAGGTGAAGCAGTGTAACCCTGTAAGTGTACTGAGGGATACAAACTAAAAGAAACTCTTTTTCAGGAGAACTTCTGAATTCAGTGAGAGCACAGTGCCAGTCATGGCTTACAGTTTCTTGACCATATCAGGCTGAAGTAAGTCAGGTAGCCTTAAGTCAGCTTGTTCCTCTTTGTGATACATTTTTTGTGCATTGGCGTCTACAAGTGTCCTTTTTGGTTCAGTAGGCTACCTGATATCAATCTACTGCTTAGGTCTCAAATTCAGTTGAATTAGATTTAAAAACCCCCAAAATTCTTCTATGCAGCTTCCTCCAGCTAGTCAGCTGCTGGATTGAACCTGCATATTTCAACCTCCTACTTCAGAGAAAACACTCATATATATGTCAGAAAGGCACTATCTCCCTGTGTTTCTTTATCATTTCAGTTTAACAGCTGCCCTTTCTGTTTTTAAATGCTGCGTGGGACAGAAGCTCACATTCACATATTTTAGGGCACCACGAGACACATCCTTTGTCCCAGTGCCTGGATACATGATACAACAGTCCTGGCTAGTATTTCCTGGTAGGACACCTCTCTGCCTCACTCTTCCTCACGAGCATCCCATGTTGGCAGTGTGCTCATGGCCCCTGTTGGCAAAGGCAGCTCACACTGACGAGTCTCCCCTTATAGAACTGATGTTTGCTGGGGAATGGGTGCCTGTGCTACTGCCCATGGAATTACTGTGAATAGTAGACAGGCTTGAGGAACAAGCAGAAGCAATTTAACCACCTGAAATGTAGACAGTAAGATATCGATTGCTGTACTTAAAGCAGATACAGAAATGTGGAACAATTACGGTCCTTGTTGTTGCTGCTCATTCAGGTCTGGCTTCAACATAGTTTCTTCTCTTTTGTTTTCAGCTAGCAGGCTTAAACCAGACTAACTCCCTGGTGACTGACAGCTCCCTGGAGATGGGATCTGGCCTTCAGCTGCACATGGTCTTCTACTTGTTTCCCAAAATAGATTCTGATTTGGGATGAAGTCACCCCTTCTGTGCCCCTCGTATAATCTACCCTTCCTGGTCTTCTGCATTTCAGGATCTAACTGGCTGACTAAAAAAGCATCTGATTTTTTCTCCAGTGCCCTCATCAAAAAGAAGGCCTGTGGACTGTGTCTTTCAGACAGCTTGAGCAGACGTGCACGGGCTTCACACTTACTTGACTTAACCTATTTACACAATGCAATCCCCAATGGCCAGATAACAGAGCAAGAGTAACATTACCTCTGGGTTTAAATGCATAACCTGTGTCTAGCGCAGAACTTTACAAGTACTTTCTGTGTAAAAGAGAGCAATAAATGTGAATTGTTGATGAAAGCCGGTATGTTGGAAAAGAAACCAAGGAGTGGTTTTTGTCTATAGCAAAAGGATCATAAGCCTGGTTTCTGGAACCAGGGAGACACAATAATCACATATCTCCTAACTGGATGCATGATTGCATAATGGATATAAGGGGTGTCAAGAATGCAGTGTGAGGCATTAGAATACTGGAATAATTATAAACTGTCTGAAATCCAGACTATTGCCAGTGACACAGTGGATGTACATGAACCAAACTGGACAGAGTGCAGAACTTTCTTGTCTTGAGGCAAAGTCAGAGATATCATTGTGGTGACAGCAAGGGAGACTTCTGGAAATGGTAGGACACACCTGCCCATATAGGTGCCAGGTGTTCCCATGGCACACCTTCAGGAGAAATGGTCTTAGAGAGCCCTGGGCTGCCCTGTTTCAACTGCTAGTTACAAGAGTCAAGTTTTTCAGGCCTCTTTGCTTTAGACCAGTGGTTTTAGGATGTAGAAGGGATCAGCACATCTAACTGTGGATTTGTTAAAGGAAATTTGTTGCATTCAGCAGCTGCAGGATCATGTCCAGAGAAACTACAGTTACCAGGAACCATCATGGGACACCAATGAGATGGGCTTCTGCTCAAGAAACCATTCAGCATAGGAGCAAACTCAGATCCAGAGTCAGAGAGCCCTGAACAGAGACAGGATGATGGGTTTTGAGGGACAGAACCAGGGTGGAGTTCAAGGTCAGGGACCACTAGGAACACAACAAGGGAGAAATCCCAGGAGCTCAAACCCTATCAGACCTCCCTGGGCTGCCACCCCATGAGGGTCTGGGGTGGGGCAACTCTTCCAGGGCTCACAGGGCACATCCCCCAAGGCAGAGGTTTTAGAATTCACACTAGCCAGGCTTTACAGCCACGCCTCTCTCTTTAACAATGCTTATCTGAAATAAATCTTTGCCTCCCTGGGCAGGGAGTACCTCACAGAAATTTAATATGGTAAACAATTTTACAAAGACTAGTTGTTTTTAAGGTATTTTCAGATTTTGTCTGTGAAGCTATCGTGCACTATTTCTGACTGCAAGAATTTCTTGTTATTGCAGAAGGGTTGTTTGTACTCGTTAATGGTTTTACTTACCAGTTAAGCTTTTTCATCAGCAGGAGAGATAGAGTCCAATGTCTAAGAAATTGTGAAACCTTTGCAACTGTGAGGAGCTGAGAATTAAGTAACTGGGATGAAAAATTGTACTGGTTTAATAACATCTTTTATGTTTAATAGTTGTAAATGTGCAAAAAGATAAATTAGTCTGTACAGTACTTTAAAAAGCATGGAGAAGAAGGGTATTTGTGTCTGGGAGGGTGGTCAGCAAGGTGGACAGAGTCTGTCTTTGCACAGCTGTTTTGTTACTAATATCTGAAGCTGTAAATGTGAGAAACAGAATTCTGAAAACCAGTCAGGTCTGTCAATTAGAAGTATCTAGAAGGAAACAGCAATGTTGTGGCTCACATGACTGTTCTCATCAGGGAGGGAGGAAAATGCTGACACAAGAATATATTTGTCAACCAGTTTAAAGATACATTCTGATATCAAATAATTGAAGGTACATTGAAAACTATAATGGCCTCAGAAACCTATTTATTCTGAAATAATCCCTAAATTTGAAGAAAGAGAAATGAACTGATATTGTCACCATAGTGCTGTGAATAAATAAGAGCTCCTGGGTGCTTGTAAAAACCTGTCTAAAACTTCATTAGCAATTCTGGAAAAGCTAGATAACTGTGCTTGTGTGCTGGCTGTGTTTATGCTGTGTGGAAGCTATGGGAAGTATGGGAATAGTCTTTCAGTAGTAAAGATTCACTGTTTCTCATAAGTTAAAGTTTTTCACATTATGTTTGTTTCTTTTGCTTTTAATTATTACTGTAGGCTCAGTTTTAGTTTAGAACCTTTCTGTAGCACCTATAACTGCATTCAGACACACTCCATGAAAGCCTCTTTACCATTGCTCAGTGAGTTGAATATATTTTTACTGAGAGACTTTTGGAGCTAGGCATCTTCAGGGATTTCCTGGAAGATAATTCTGTATCCTGAAACATAGATAACTAGTTGGGTAATTAAATCTCAGTAAAGCCTTCTATTAATAGGTATTCTTGCTTTAATGTTTAGAATTCTTCTAGAATTCGCATTGCCATTTGTCAATTCTTTGTATTTCTGCAGCTTTGAGTACACAAGAAAGTTCTTGTTTGTTTACCAGTTGCAATTTATTATATTTTAAATTGCAAATATATGCTGTGGTATCCTTACAAGACTGTTCCATGGTTAGTGGCTATTTATGTATCATCCTGGAACTTTGCTTTCTGCTGTAATAATAAAAAATGGATGCTTTGTGCAGTTTAACTATGAAGAAATATTTATTTGATTTTTGCTGAAAAATTCATAGATAAAACTTTAATAACAGGTCTAGCAGTCTTGGTCATTGTAGTTCTGTTTTTCTATTGGCTTATAAGCCTCTAATATCTACAAAGCTCTAAGCCATCTATTGTAAAACCAGATCTTTTAAGGAGAGGCTTGAATGGTTGTCAGAAGGACAGACTGAGGGCATACAGAAAAATACACACCGCTCATAAATAAAAGTTGCTGGCAGTTTATTTGGCTTCCTCAAGTAGGTGATTTCACCTGATTCTTAGATTACAAAATTCAAATTTTGCTGGGACTGGGTATCTCCAGGAGATCTGGGTCTCAGTGCTGTGACTTGGCAGCTGAGACAAGGTTCCTGTCGCTGTTGTTCAGTCTGTTTAATCTGAAGATGGAAATTCTATGAATCAAGAGTTAAATGGAAGAACATTGAGTAGTGAGGGCCTGTGGCCTTCTGCTGTGGTTTGAAGTTTAGTTTGGGGAGATGCACCATTGAAAAAGTTGGTACCAACAATTTCTGTGTCACTGCAGCTATCTACTCAAGGAGACGCCAGCCAGGTGATTGGGCCACTGACGGAGGGCCAGAGGAGGAACGTGGCTGTGGTTAATTCTCTGTACAAACTGCACCAGGCAGTTCTGAAGGTAGGCTTCTTTTGGCATTTCTCTTCTTGCCACAGTGTTACCTTGCACTATCCTGTGCATATGCTCCATTTAGCAGATGAGAGCCCTTGACAATTACAGCCCAATTTTGTGCTAAGAGTGTTAAGAGCTGCACCTTGCTGTGCATTTGTACATCTCTTTGAGGCTGGGCTGGCCCTTGTAAGCACCACTATATGACAAATTGTCAATATTAGAAAAATAAAGATATGTTTATAGAGAATAATCACATCTGACAGCCATTACTTTGTGAACATAAACAATTGAACTCTTTGTTTTTTCTTATCTGTCTTTGTACTAATCAGCCTGATAGCTCCCTTGCTGCATCTACTTCAACCCAAGCTTATTTTTTTCAGACCTTCAATGCTTTCCCACAATTGTGGCTAAACAGAAAAGGGGAAGGAAAGAGGGAAATCAAGAAATGCAATACCTCACAAATATCTCCATACATTATTACTGTGACTAAAATATGGCCTGGAAATTTTTCAGGATCAAGCAGAGTTATGAATAATTCCAATTTACTGTTTTAGTGATGCCAGTTGTTACACAGTCTTTGTAAAACCAAATAGGTATATTGGTAGTTGCAGTAAATCGTATTTCAATCCTAGCCTGATTAGAAAAAAGATCATGAGTACTCCTGACTCTGGCTATGTTCAAAGAATTTAAAAAAATGCTAAAAAGCCTATAAAATTTTCTTGGATTTTGCAAACAGATGGTAGATAACTTTTAAGTCTGCTTTCTCTGATGTACTTAGTAATGAACCTCATGTGTCTTAGTGTTGGAGTGAGATCTGATATGATTCAGTATTTGAGTTCAGTACTTATCTGGCTTAAAAATACTACTGTGTAGCACGTTCAAGACTGTAAGGAAATTGGTAGAATAGTCCTTCAGATCATTCCTTGACTCTCAATTTTAATATTGTTTTAGCTGTACATAAGCAACTATTTAACATGTAGTGCTATAATAGTCATAATACTGAGAAAGAACAACTATTCCTTCAAGTATTTGCCACAGAACTGCTTGTATAGCTCTCCATGAATTCTATACTTAGCAGTGGGAGAATACACCAGTTATTTTTATTCTGATTCTGTTAGCCCTTCAGCTAAATTTCAGCTTAACTCCATTGAGTCATTTCTTTGCCAAGGCAGAATCAGAGTCCATAGGAAATCTGAGAGCAAAGGACTGATACTGATGCATTGAAAATTCTGTCTGTATAAAGCACACTTGATAGTTATCTGTAGCTATGTAAACACTCATTACTAAGGATAACTCAGTATGTTTTTAAATGAAGCTGAATATTATGTATTCTAATAATTTGCTGAATGCTGACTATTAACAATTACTTTACAATTTTTAGGTTATTACCAGTCAGAGCTCATTTCCAGCAGCTGCTGAGCAAACGGTCACAACTGCCTTAAAGGTAATAGAATGTCCATATGCTTCAGGGATAGGGATGAGCTTGGCTTTCTTTGTTACATTTAGAATGGGCACTTATTTATCACATATTATTTTAGATCAGTATATTTAGTAACAGGTATACAAATATTCTGACATTTCTAATTTATTGTATCTGCAGCTCCATATGTGTTACCTGTGCCAAATCACTGCTTGAGTCGGGCTTGTATTCAGAATATTCTCATAACGGTCAGAACATAGATGTCATCTGACTGTGAAAATAAATGTCTTTCTCTGCAGCATTCACACAGCAATAGCTGGATCCTTCATCACCCCCTTCCTCCCCCGACAGATACATCAAATTATAATTTTTATGCGACCTGGTACTTTCCTGGAGGGGGATGTGGATGGCGGTGCAGCCTCTGTGGATGACAGCTCTCCAAGTCCATCCTGCTGGGCACTGACCTGGGAGGGGTTGTGTGCAGGGGAATGAAGGGCAGCTTGTGTCTGGGGAATGAACAACTGAGCCAAGTGTGCACCAAAACATGTACATGTACAAGCCTGGAATGCCAAATTGCTGTGCCTTTTTGAAAGGAGGCTTTACACAGAAGCAGCAAGCAGCTTTATTTTCTGTACTCTACTGGTAAAATCAGTTAAAGAGAAATGTTATCTTTAGGTTTGGTTCTCCTATTTAGCATTTTCTAATGCCGAATAATAAAAATCACTGATAAAATGAACTGTTTCCTAAGGTATTTCCGAGGTGTCAAAATGCAAATGCTTCTAGTTTTTGTTTCCTTACTTCTGCCTTTTTCTTATTCTATTTTAGGCAGTCCATGATCTAATGGGTAGTGCTGTTCAGCCGCTACTGAACTCTGTAGGAGATTCAGTGGAAGCTATTATCATCACTATGCACCAGGAAGATTTTTCTGGGTAACTAGAAATATCTCTTAAATTTACCGTTGCTCTTGTAAGATGTCCTGCATGTGTGTAATAGATTGTTATTGCCACAATGTCCTTGAAGCAAGAGTGCTTGTTTGTTGAGGGGAAGGCGATGCTTTATGACTGATGAACACAGGAAGCACAATTACACCTATCTGTTGAAACAAATTAATCAGGTAGCATCCGTCTTCTTTCCTTCCCCCTTTTTTTTATTCATTCTGGTTGAGTAAAATTCATTTCAAATAGAAAAAGAAAGCTGACAAGAGGCCATTTTTGTGCTTAAAAAAACCCTTTTGCTTTCAAAATGTGGTTTTTTTGGACAGTCTTCAGAACTGTCAGCATTCCTGTTTCTCAAAGCGTATAGCCTCTGATGTAATAGTTAATTTTAACTTTTTTTTAAAATCTCAGGTTCAGTGTCTTATGCTGTTTTTCCATAGCATTTTCATTTAAATTTCCAGGATTCTTTATGTGCCTGGATCTTGAATCTGATGTTTAATTGAGACTTGCTTCCTAAATTTTATTTTAGTTGTCATGTCTGTTCTGACATTGCTTGTATCATCATCAATTGTCCTGTTTTCAGTCTTTGTTTCTGATCTTGAAAATTCACTGGAAGTAGTATATTTTCAGAGATGTTTTGAATTTTCCTTTTGACTTTTTTTTTTAAACAATATTTTACCCTTACCCTTTTTGGCATCAGTAGCACAATACCTCTCTAGGTGGGTAAATAGTTACCAGCCAAAGGCTAAGTTTTGTTAGATAGCCTGTGTGTTCTTCTAAGTTTGGAAGAGCTCTTTTACCTGACTGTCAGTCAAAGAAAGGGAGACAGTATTGGTTTGTGTCCAGGGGCTCACTATAATCCTGGGTTTGGAAGAATCTAGGAGACTGATTCTATACAGAGAACAGGTTTGGGATAGACAGGCTAAATTAGTAACCCGGTGACGTGTTTATATTTTATGATCCACTCTTAGAGTTTCAAATCAATAACTGGGACATTCAAATTTAGGATCTGGATTTCAGGTGTAGACTCCAAATTGAAGGAGGCTCCGAAAGTTGGGTAGGAGAGGGGCGTTTTCCTTTACCTCATTATTTCTTGTTTCATCTTTTAATTCTTTATGGGCATGGTGGATCAAGAGGTACTTTTTGACTGTAGTTTCAGAGAGAGCTACATTCTCCATATTCTGAGTAGAAATGAGACTCTACAATTCGTGCCATGACTTGGTGGGGTAGGAAAAACATTTAAAATAATCCAATAGGTTTTGGTTGTGTTTTAAAGATGAATTTAGCTGCCTCTGTTTCTTTTTCTTCTCCTTTTTTTTTTTTCTTTTCTTATTTTCAGATCATTATCCAGCTCAGGAAAACCAGATGTCCCTTGTTCCCTCTACATGAAGGAACTTCAGGGTTTTATAGCAAGAGTCATGAGCGACTACTTCAGACATTTTGAGTGTTTTGACTTCGTCTTTGATAACACTGAAGCCATGGCTCAAAGAGCAATTGAGCTTTTCATTCGCCATGCCAGTCTAATAAGGCCCCTCGGTGAAGGTGGGAAGATGCGCCTGGCAGCGGATTTTGCACAGGTACCCTCAGTGCTGATTTCTGCCTTTCAGTGTCATTTCACCAATTGCACTGAAAAGTACCAATGCTTTTGTCCCTGTTGAAGTGTAAACAGGCAGTTGTAGAGATTGGTGCATTCCAGGTCTAAACATCCTCTCTGGTAAGATACTGGATCCTGAGAAATGCATTCACTACGTAGTTGCAGATCCCTCATCACTGTAAGGCACATTCAGGGAGGTCTGGCAGCTCCCTGTGCAAGTGACTGTTGCATTTAAATTCAGCTGCATCTTGGCATGTTGTCCCACTTGGCTGCCCTCTTCAGCACGTCCATCATTTGCCACCATTCATCCACTCCATCCTTTCTCCCTCTTCTAATGGAATATGGTGTGTCACTTCCTAAATCACACTATATATCATGGTGCCCACCATGGTTAATGGTTAACTCAGCTGCTTTGCAGTGAAGGAGACAAGGTAAAGAAATTTCAGTAACCTGGGGAAGTGCTGTCCAGTTGGAAACAGAAGGGCAGTTGTCTTGTGGGATTCTCTTCATGACTCAATTGACTGACCTGCCTCTCAGCTTTACCTAATTCCTATGCAGGACTAAACCACAAAAGAAATTGCCAGATTCATATCCACTACCTGTCTGTGTTATCTACTATATTAAAATTTAATTTGTCAGCAGTACCACTGCATGGTTAACATGCCAAAGAATCAGGCATCCATGGTTCAATCTTAGGCTGCCCTTTGCTATTATCTGAGTGGAAAAGGGAATTAGCACCAGCTGTCTGCATACTGAGTGCTGCTTTTGGCTGGGAGGTAACTGAGGTAGGAGAGGAAGGCAGGGAGGGAGGAATTGCTGCCGCCTCCACTCCTTCTTGTGGCTGCTTTGTATCATTTGCCTGTGAGTTACATACTCCTGAGTAAAATTTTTTTATTCATTACTCAAACACAGTGAATCTGCCCTTAACCACAGAATTGAAGGGGAAGTTTTCAATTGCTTTCAGCAAGGAGGTTCCATTCCCTTCTATATTTTGAAGACAATGGCATAAAATTGGAAGCAAAAAAAGGACACTTGGCTCTCCAGTGGAAGGAATAGAGATAGTTTTTGTAATTTATACTAATTTTAACTAAAGTAAGTCATATAAATTTGGAAAATATTTTCACCTGATTGTACAGTAAAAGCATCTGATCTAAGCACCTGTTACAATCTAAAAATATAACTTGTTTATAATTTTTTAAACACTGATTTTTCCCATTTTGATATGGGCTGCCTTTTAAGTGAAAAATGAAGGTATGTTTTCATAGAGTGTAGGAGAATTTGCATGGTCTTCCCCACTGTGTTAACTCCTGAATGGACAACTGTGTAGAGATAAATATTCTGATTTCTTTTGTACCACAGAATCAAAAAAAAAAGGGTTTTAATTCATTCCTGTCTTCTGCCTGCTGCATCTGGGGGCTTGTGTTTTTCTTTTCTTCACATTACACCGTATTCTTGTCTTGTTTAAAAATGGGCTTAAGACAAGAAATCCGTGTCCAACCAGCTGCATGGAGCCAACTCAGCGCTCACTGTGCCTTTGAGCATGTCTGCACAGAGCTCCTCTGGGTGTCCCAGGCTGCACAGGGGCTGTAGTGTCCAGAATGGCCTGGAAACTGTATCCTCTTGCTCGGGATAGAAGAAAAAGGATTAAAACATTTTGTTAGTTTAAATCTGCCTTATATCTGTGTTTTCCATGTGTGTGCTCCTTCCAAAACCTGGTGGATTTTGTGCACATGCCCATGATGCCAGCTCCTGGGAGCCTGGGAGGAAGGTGGTTGCTCTGACCCAGCCAGGAGTCCTGGTGTAAACTCAGCTTTAATCCTAATGAGGACTAGGAGAGGTTGCTGCTGCTTTTGTCTGAGGAGGGCAGGGAGCAGGTATTTAGCTGGGCAGCTGGCTTGATGAAAAGGATAAGTTTTTTCAAATGGCCATAAGTGCTGTGTGCAGGGTTTTTTTTTTCAGTCCCAGAAAGGCACTGCATTGTTGGACCAAAGCCAAACCCAAGGGAAACAACCGGCCTGGAAAGATACTGTGTGTAGGAGTAGGTTTGTTTATAAACTGTTTTTACTTGTGTTCTGTCTTGTAATTTTAAATTTTCTCTATACAAAAAAGGGTTACATGTTCCTGCTCAAAAGTGACTTTTGAAATCTAAAATCCCTTCTGGTATTTTGGGATTGCTTGCAAGCAAAACACCTGAGCAGAAATCTGTCTAGAAGCTTTGATTAATTTGAGTTCTTATTATAAACATGTATTCAATGAATCAAATAACCTTGGATTGCATCAGATTTTGGGTATCTCATGCTTCACATTCTTTCAGGGCACTCACAGAGTTACAGCTGCCTTATACTCAGCAAGAATAGCTTTGGCTGAGAGTCTGATTTGAAAATTTTGCGCTGAAAACGTGTTTTACTGATAAGTTGCCTCAAAACAACAGGTGTCCACACAGAAGGGAGAAAACGAATTTCAAGTTCTCTTCATTGAGAACTAGGTTCGCTGAGGTGAGGTGCATAACAGCCAATTTTCTGGAGTGAGGCTCAGGTACTCATACATTAGGAATTACTGCTGTAGATCTTTTGAATTCTCTGTCTTACCCTGTTTGCAGTGTCAGTATCACATTTGGCTGTCCTGTGTGTTACAGATTTCTCAGCAGTGAGACCAGGTGTGTGCTACTGTGGCACCTGTAAACAGAGATATGATAGGCTTGAAATATGCCTGAATATCATTAATGTAATTTCATGTAAATCAGTGCTTACAGGAACACGGGAACATTGCAAGCCCTAGGAAATGTGCACAGCACTGCAAGGTTGTTATCGAGTGCAGTGCCACAGCTCCTCAGGAGTCTCATTTGAAACATTTCCAGTCTACAGGCTGAGTGCAGCATCTTTCATGCTCTCAGTTTTTATGCAGGCAATTGCACAAGATTACTTTTCAGCTCATTCCTGTATACTCCCAAATCAGCTTGTTTTATTTGGTTTTGTATTTTCAAGGTGCCCATAATTCAATATTCACATATTTAATACCAAATTTCACTTTTAATTCAGTACTTGTCAGATTGAATAAAAAATGTTCTCCTGGAGGCAAGCAAGCCCTGATGGTTTTCAACACTTCTGTTTTTGGAGAGTGAAAGCTCTTCTCCAGAGGACCTTTTAGCTTGCTTGGTATTCAGAGTTGTTACAGCACTTAGGCACGCTTTGGGATTGTGCCCTGTAGTTCAGGCCTTCCTAAAACCCAATGGAAGTGCTGGACAGAGCAGCAAAGAATGAACTGTTTTTATTGGTCCTGTTTGAGTTGATTCTATTCTCTACATGCTTTCCTGTATTTCTTATCTAGGCATGATTTATGGTTGAGATTTTTGGCATTGTTCAGAGAGTTTTGATAGGATACAGTTAATGCTGACACCAATTATTCAAGTCTTTCTCAAAAATAACTGCAAAATATTCTGATTTTATTGAATTTTCCTAGAAAAATGTTTTTATGGTAGAAGTTTACAATGCTAAATTCTAATGTAGAAGAGCTGTTCCTATCTGCTGGCTAGTTTGTGGTCAGAATCTGGTTTCCTGATTCAGTATGTGGCATTAAAAAATAGCAAGAATATTAGGCATTTGGATTTTTTAAAATGTAGACGGATTTGCTCATTTGATCAAACACAATGATAGAGGTGTAAAAGTGCTTTACATAATTTTTCCTAAAAAAATTCCTTTCTAGTTTCTTACAGAGAAATGAGAGCAGCAGGATGCTGTAATCACAGTTGTAGTCATAAAGACAGAAATTACTAAAGCTAAAATACATTTAATGTTTTGTGCTAATTATCTTCCTGGAAAGAGGGAATTATTTGCTGATATGTGTTATTTTAGAGGTGTTACGGCTGAAGGATTTACTTAAACATCAACTGCTTTGGAATTTCTGCACTGGGGAGAAATCAAATTGCACATCCCTTCAAGGCCAGCTTCTTTCATATAATAGTTCAGCCCTTCTGCTCCCTTGCTTGTTAAAGCATTCTGTCCTGGTGAATGGCTAGAAAAAAGCATTTTGAGGTAACATTTAAAAACCTGGAATTCATCTTGGCCAGGAGGAAATGTAATTGCTAAAAATTTAATGTTAAAATTTTCCAGCTGAAAAAGCAGCTGTTTAAGTAATGAGAGATCTTGAAAATACCACAATAGGCACTAAACAATGACTTCACTATATTTTTTTTTTAAAGCACTCTTCAATATATATGCATTATCTGTATCTAGACTACATATTAACTTTACCCTTGGGTTGCTGAACATAATCCAATTAGAGAAGCCAGGCATGTGATGCAATTTTTTCAATGTGGCCAGCCAGTGAATAGTTCAACAGATAATTGACCACCTAGCCATGGGCTATGGCAGAGTCATATGAGAAGAAAAGATAATATTGCCTTTTTGGGCTTAGAGAGCATGAACCATTGAGGGGAAGCATATGTTGGGTTGTGTCCTGCAAAGCATAGCAAACTAACATGTATAAATCATGGAAAAGCAATGGGTTTGAACAAAGCTAGAAGAAACAAGTCATTGGGCCTTCTTCTGTTCTATCTGCTGCTTGCTTTTTGGCAAGCACATTCATCTCCTAGTGCTCCCCTTGGACTCTGTGTTAATGATTATATCACATCAAGCCTCTTTGTTTACAGATTACTGCTTGAACACCTGATTTATCACTGAATTTAACCTGTATGTTTGAATTTTCAAATTTGCAGTTTGGAAGGGAAATTTGGAAAAGAAACAGAAAGTACTGCTTACTCTTTTATATGTAAAGTCCACATGGCTGAGTGAAAGGCCTTGCACGCACAATACAAATACTGGCTGCCAACAGCCAACAACATCCCCTGATATAAGAGCTCACTGACAGGCTTTGAAACTATAGCTGTGTATCACAGCAAAGGCTGCTACAGTATAAACTTGCTGTGTGAATCAATAGTTGATGCCATTTCAGGTGATGACAGGTAGCACAACCAAGAAGTGATGCATGCTCAATTCTCTGCCCAATTCCAGCACCTTAAAAACAGCAGCTGGTGCAGCTGAATGGTTCCTCCCCAGCAGTTCTTCCTGGGCTGGCACAATGCTCAGCAGAGACACTAAACCCCTCTCAGTGGCCTCAGAAATGATTGTGACAGCAGAAGGATGCCATAGCATCCCACCCTGTCACTGGGCTCAGATAAACACCTAAACTTCAAGCAAAGAAAACAGTCTTAGTTATTATGTGAATTATACTTTTTCTTGGAGAGAGATTGGGTTATAACACAAAGACTGGTATTGTAAATTTTTTAAAAAAAAAGAGTTTCTGTGGTTTATGTACATTTTTACCACATTAGTTTTCACTCATTCCCACTCTTCATGAGTCAATGTGAGATAGTATAGTATGCTGCAAAGCTTAAAAACAATATTTTTCTTTGGCAGCTATTACTTCACGAATCCACCATCTGCTGCCATTAAATCTATCTAGTTCTAGCAATACTAATAATTTCCTACAGTGAATAAAGGTTGAAGATGAAGTAATAGAATTTTCCAAAGTAATTTTTCTTATTTAGCACTTAAGACTAAAAGTTTTAATTTACGGAAACTACAAGGTATATTCAAGAGAATTCATTTAAATTTGTTTTAATAAGGGATTGGTTAAGCTGTAGAAAGTTTCACTTAACATCTCATTACTTCATATTCTGTTCCAGGAGCAAAACAATCTTTTAAAACTTATTAAGCAAAATTATATTTTGCTATGTTGTTATTTCTTCCCCCTCATGAGTACCATTTGATCCACACATCTCTGTTTCCACAAGTCAGACTGGCAGTTTGTTGCCTGTTATCAAAATCTCTGAAGAACCTAAAAGAATTATCTTCTCCCTGGTCCCTCCCAGTTACAAGCCCAAGGCTCCCACCAGAGCTGGGACACCAGCTCCTGCAGGATATCAGTTGCTTCCAGCTGCCCCCAGCCAATACTGACACCTGAAACAAAGCTCTGGAGAAATCAAAGTCTTGCTCCCGTTCGTTTTTCAGGATCTGTAGGATTCTTGTATCATGATGCAGCAAAGCAGACTTAGTTAGCTCCTCTTTTTGGCTGCCTGCTCCTGATCCTGTGGGGCAGAGCAGCCTCTTGGCTTCCACCTGGTGCTCCTGGGGGAACAACATGCTGAACTTGCTGTAAGCTTCATTGCAGCTTGGAGTTGGAGCATGTCCCTGCAGCAGTTCCCTGCAGAGCCTGCCCTTCCTGGGAGCATGCCCTCACTCCCTGGTGCCAGCAGATTCAGCACAGCACAGCAGCTGGTGGCTCTTGAGCCACAGGGACATTGACCTCTCACCTGCGTGCAGGAGAGGTGACCTCATCCTCAGTGTGTCGAGAGGGGCCATTTCATAGCCTAAAGACTTGGGGACCAAAAAGGGCAGCAGGCAAGAGGAAGCCAGACTGTTACTCAGGTCTGGAGCCTTATTTCCTTATTCCACATTCTGGATTTTTATTCACTTTCTTCTCCTGTGAATGAAACCTGCATAAAAGGCAGATTTCAAGTGGCCTGGAAGTGCCTGATGTGGGCATGTACTCTGAGGTCCCTGGGCTCAGGCAGTGGCTTTGCACTGCCCATAGCAAAGCTCTGTGGGGCACTCCCCATTGCTTTTCAGAGCTACACAGCTCTCCTGTCTGCAGGGGAAGCCAAAGTGCTTGGGCTAGGCCCTGTAGCTTTCTCAGCTTAGCCTGAGTGTCATGTAGGGGGTTACTCCTACAGACATGATCCACCTGACCTGTTCTAGGCGTCCACCTGCGGAAAGGTGCATCCCCCCCCAGGAGTGGCTGCTTCTCTCCACTGCCTTTGAAGAGAACCTGTATGTGTTGAGAAGCAGGTGAGATGACGCCTATACTGCCACCTGCTTTTAAAGAGGGATGCCTGAAGTATATAGCCTTGATTTGCATTATTCACTAATTTAAGTTTTTCTGGGTTTAGCTGAACTATGGCATCATAGTTCACTGCACCATGTTTCTTGTTTATGCTGGAATCCCATGTGCTCTTGGTGAAACTGATGGCCCAGCCATCTTCATCTGAGGAAATGCCACAGCTGGAAAGCTAAATATACTAGTGTTAAAGACTTCACTGTAAATAGTGTCATATCACAAACACTTTGAAACTCGTTCAGCAATATTACTTACAAGGGAAACTCAGTGTATGGTGGTTTTGATCTTGTTACTTATTTTAGCTGTCATCCTTTGAAACTTAATTTAATTGTGCATTATGTGTAAATCAAAGTCTGAATAGTCTTTCAAGTTGGGGATTTTAAAAAACAGAGAATAAAGCTTGATCCCTCATTTGACTGACACTTCAGGAATGCAAAAAATAAAGACTTTTACTCATGTCTGAGTAAAATTACCTGCGGGGTTTTTTAAGTGGTAGTGTTTGTATTGGTGTGCACATTAACTGAAATTTTGCTGTGTAATGTTCATGTTCAGTCTGGGATCTAGAAGGGAAATAGTTCTTTCTCACTTCTGTGTCCTCAATGTTAATGAAGAGCCTGTGACACAATTTAGATGTAAAAACCCAAGTGGAGCCCGGCTCTTCTTCAAAAAAGCAGAACTATGCTTAAAACAGAAAATGGGTTAAACTTGTTTGTTTTTAAAGATGGTTGCTCTTACTCAGAAACCAAACAGTGTGAAAATAAATATGAAAATAATGTTCTTACTCTTTTGACCATGACTCCATATGACCCTTTGGCAATAGATCACAGCTGCCTTATATCTAATCTGTATAGGTTTTGTGCCCCAAAATCTGGGGCTCGCTGTTTAGGAAAGAATAATTTTGACCTTGTCCTTCACCAAAGGAAAGGGTGCCCAGCTGAAACTGTGTGTCCACAGTTTTAATGCTTTAGCAGTGGAGAGCTGCCTAGATTTGCTTTCTTCCCAGGCTGCAGTCAGATTTTTGGGGTATTGACATAAGTGCTTCATTAGGAAAGTCATCACCAACAAAATAAATCTGCTGCAAGAAACAAAGCTTTAGTCTCAGAAAGCTCATGAGGCCCCTTCTGTTGTTATGCACAGACTGTCTCTATCATTTGTCACAAAATGCTTATTGTATTGCCAAGAATAAGGCAGAAGTCTTGGCTTGGGCAACATAGTATGAAAGGAAAAGACAGCTTCTTGTCTTAATTCAGCCACCAGAGAGAAGTCACTGACTTAGTCTGCAAGTCTGGATTATTGCTTAAAAGCAAGCTACTTCAATACCAGGTGTGATGTTTTGGGAGGATCTAATTCAAACTGAAGTGTTTGCTTTTGCAGATGGAGTTAGCAGTAGCACCGCTGTGTCGACGAGTCTCTGACTTAGGAAAATCTTACAGACAGCTGAGGTCATTCAGGTGAGTTGCAGTCGCAGTATGACTAAACTGCATTTCAAAACTGATTTATTACCTCGTGTTAGTTCTGATTGAAATGAGAGCTTTTTTGGCAACACCCACCTGCAAATTAGAAATAGATTAAAGTTCTTTTAAATTTTATGCAGAGTATAACTATGATTTAACAATCTTTGTCATGCAAATGTTGGCCAAATTGTACTTTTTTGTCTTCCTTTCAGTACATCTTCTGTATGACAGCGAGTCCTATAGTTACCTTAAATGTTTTCACTGAAATACAAAATTTACAGTCCCATGTTGTTTAATTACAATAGGCAACTGCTATAAATTTTTGCAAACTGGACCTGTGTTGGAAACCCAAGGTGCAGAGTAGTGGTAAAAAACTCAGTGATCCTATCCTAACGCAATATTGCCACCACATAGAGGCACTTTTCTAATGCATAAGATAAGCTTTTTTTCATTTCATGAGTATATTGTTACATTTTTCCAGACCACTGCTGTTCCAGACCAGTGAGCATATCGCCAATAGCCCAGCTCTGGGAGAGGTTATTCCATTCAGCATTATTCTTCAGTTCTTATTTACAAGAGCACCACCAGAGCTAAAATCACCCTTCCAGGTAATAAGATCAACATCTTTTATTTTCAGATGTCCTAAGGTGAAATGAGCATTGTCGTTTGCCTTAGTTGTTTTAGTTGAAAATTATTCAAGTGTGTGTTTTATATAATTTTTTTGGTTTTGTTTTTATTGTGGCAAAGGTATTATGCTAATTGGCTTACTAAATTAAATGATTGATGATTGATTGATTAATAGTAGGGATATGATAACCTGATATTAAATAGACTCTGAATTCTTTACTATTCTGTCAGTTTATAGTAGAAGTTGTAGATCTTTCCCCAGTCTGCAGATTGCTTAGATCCTTCTCTTGTAAGATGCAGGAAATCTAGATTAAAACCCTGTCAGCTGATGTAGGAGATGACCTCTGAGCTCCCAAATAACATACTGTCCTACCCTGTTAATTGTCTTTGATTTCTTAACTCATTCCACATTACTGCTGTATTGAGAGCCTCATGTGGCTTTCATTTATGTCCCCTTTGATTCTGAAATTGGTGTGTCTGTTTCTTTTTTTTGCATTTTGTGTAATTGGTGTTTGTGTTTCTCTGTACCAGAGGGCTGAGTGGTCCATTGCCCGCTACTCCCAGTGGCTCGATGATCATCCATCTGAAAAAGACAGGCTTGCTCTCATACGGTAAAATCGTGCTTCTTTCTTTTCTGCATTTATGGTAACGGAGCACTAACTTATCTGCACACTAGGACTCTTGAAAAGTGAAGAAAGAAAAAAAAAGTGCCTCAGGAGATGTATCATAAACACCATTACCTTCTCTCCACTCATGGGATGAGTTGCAAAGTGGCAGAAATTTAAACTGAACTCACCACCTCCCTGTACTCAAACTCTGCAGTGCCTTTAGAAGGAGCACATAATCCTCTTGTAAAGGAAGTAAACCATGCACAATGATGGTTTACATTAATGAGTTTTTGCAAAACTGCCTCTCTCTTAACTGCTGGAAAGTCAAGGCTGCAGCTGTCCTGTCACCTGTATCAGGAAAGAGAAGCTCTGAAAGCAAACCACTATAAATGCAGGTAGAAATCTAAAGATGGAAGACCCTTGTTACACACCTGGAATGTTATTCTTCAGGAAATCAGCCCATGATCTTTAGAAAGTAATAATTACATCAGATTTTTGAAATCTTGCTAGAGTAGATGACTTCATAGCTAAATACTATTTTGCATCTTAAGATGTTAGGAAAAGTTAACAAATCAAGCAAATCAAGCAAAGTTTTGAAGTATGTTAGAGAAAGCACATTTGTAAGAACATGACAAAATCAACCTGGGGATCCTCAGGGTTCAGATGATCATTTGGCTCCTAAAGCCCTAAATTTTCCAGCCTTTGTCTGTGCTCCCCACGCCAGTGACCTGGGAAGGGCTGTCACATGGAGCTGCACCAGGCTCCATGGCCTGGGAACCAGCTCTGTCCTTGAACTGCCATGCCTGGATGTTGCCAGCTTTTGCTGGAGTGATAAAAGCTGACTTTTACATTCCAGCCAACAGTGATTGTGCCTCAGAAAGTCAACTGTTTTCTGTCCACACTTCTAAAGCAGCCAAGAGCAGTCTGCTATAAATATTTACACTTCCTGAAGCTGATAGCACCACCGTCCCATGTAGTAAATGGGCCAGTTAAGGAGATACTAGCTGATCACCAATAGATGTTACTAGGATTTATTTCTGAAATATTAAAATACAAACTGTGTCACTTCATTTGTGTATTTTTTGAAAATCATACTTGTGATTAGTTTATCTACAAAACTAGCTTTTCTTGAATCTCAAGCCATGACACTGAAATACAGGGGCATAGGTGATACATACAGGAGAGCTGTATATGTTATCAGTTATGATTATTTTGATTGTAATTTCTGTCTTGATAGTACTAGCAACACTGGCAGATATAGTAGGGAAAGCCAAGAATGCAAACCATTTGAGAACCGGTGGGATTTTGTTCTCTTCAATTCATTTTCCCCAAGTTTGAAAATGCCATCCTTAAACTAAAACACATTTTTGTCTTTGTCTGCAATTAAATTTCATTCAAACTGATTCAGTTAATGGGCTTGCTGGTGGTCATGTTCAGACACTGATAAATTGTTCTAACCATGGAGGTATTAAGGAACAAACCTTGGGATGAGGCTTTTAGACTGAGACAGTGTCATCCATTAGACCAAGTTGTGAAGCTGGAATACTTAAGTTTTCCTTTCAATCCTTTAATTGAATCCTTTATTCATTTTGCATGGCTGGTTATCCATATGTAAGGCAGGCAAGCAGACATCAGTCACTAGTATGACCATGAATCACTCATATTTTCTTTAATACTCTATTGGAAGGTTTCTGAGCCTGCTCTTTTTGTGTCTCATATGAACCTTAGCTGAACTATGCAGGCATCTTGCTCTTCTATCAGTCACCCTCTTCAGGCTCGTAGTCATTTCAGCTGTGTGAGTTGAACTTTGGATGTTTGGAGCCTTCAGATCCCTGCACTGGCCTACATCAAGATATTATCTTTTTGTTTGCTGCAGCCTTGCAAATGGTAATTTTCTGCAACTTCCCGTTGTAACAACTGTGCAATTACTCTAGGGGCCTGCTGCCTAGATATTAATTTCCTCGTGTTACCAGGATCCTTCTAGCTTCATATTAAAGCTAATTGGAGTGCTTCTTCCGCTCTGTAGGTCTTAAATGCTTCGCTTGCAATGTGGTGTGAATGGTATGAATTAGTCCCGTTCTGAGCATTTTTGTGCATTTCCTTCTGCTTCTATTCAGCACAAGGGGTGGTATTTACCTGGCCAGAGGTATATTTTCCGGGCTCCCTTTATAGTCAACAAAGAGAAGCAGGTGCTGCTGGGGCTGATTCATCTCATCCTGAAGCAGGTACCTAAAATAGGTCAGTGGCACTGTGTCCTGAAAGCTGCCATTTTCTCTGTTCAGTGAGTGCAGTGTGGGCTGGGACACAGGAGCTCTCTCAGGCAGCCAGCTGCCCTGCAGACATTTAAAGTTGTGTGACATGACCCTGCTGCAGGTGTCCTCCCTGAGCAGGGATTGGGTTGAAAGGAACACTTCTTTAAGTGTCATGGGCAATTTTTTTTTAAAATTAAGCTTGAAACCTCAACTTTTCTTCCATAAAAGAAACCCTATTAGACATGACAGGATTTGAGCCAGTCTGAAGGACAGTTCACCCATTCAAGGGCCAAATTCTTACCTTTACCATTAGAGTGTGTGTTAACTCCCCTTATTCAAGCTCACCCTTGCTGAAGCAGAGTTGAAAGCCAGGCCCAGTGAAGGGTCTGTTTCCATAACGAGCTCTAGTTCTGAGCTGGGGAGTTGCTCTGACCTGCCCAGGGCAGGTTGGGGAGCACTGTGAAAGCCCCATCTGTGTGCTGGGTTCGGTGTGGCTGGGTCAGCGCTGCCTCTGCCGCAGGGAAGGAGCGCGGCCGGGAGGGGAGGCTGCAGCACTCCGGCATCCATCAACCCTGGCTGGCACCCAGGTGTCTCTGCCAGCACACCTCTGAGCTCTTCATTGTGCAGGCTGGAATAACCACAGCTGTCTCCTGCTCCTCGCTTGTCCTACAGGTGAAGCTGTTGGAGGTTTTACTGTTCGGTTTTACAATAATCTCTATTATTAAATGGATTTAATAGGCCCGGTGTCACACAGATGTGCTTTTACACAGCACATTTTCTATTTTCTGCTTCACCCTCAAGTTTGCACAGCAAACAGACTTTAACCAAAATACTAAAGAAAAGTCTGGCCCCGGGGTCCTGCAGCTGCCCTGCTGATTGATGGTGACAGGAGTGCACAGGGTGCAGTCCCACTACTGAGCAGAAAGATGATCCCTGCCTCTTCTGAAGCTCACAATGTAAATCTGATCCCATTTGACCAAAGGCAGAGCCTAGGAGGGTAGTGCTAGGATTCACAATTCCATATAAAATTAATTAATTAGAGTATTTGTAACTGATACACATTAAGATCCCTTAAGAAAGGGATCACAACCCAAATCACACTTTTCTTTTTTTTTCCTTTTAACGCTAGGTAAAAATCTTCATGGGTTGAAATAACATTTTAAAGAAGAACTATCAGGGTCTTATATAATCAGCTTGTCCTGATTTCCAAGAAAGCTCATGGTTTTGCTCATGCAAGTGAAGTAATTTAATAAGTGCTTTAAAATCCTTTTCCTTATGTGGGAGGGCATCTTAAACTTAGGGGTTTTTTTTTCCTTACTTCTTATGGCATTTTTAATGAAGCATTAATATATGCAGAACATCCCACCAACCCTCCTTCCATAGCTCTCTTTTACAAACAATATTTGTAATGTATACCATAGCTTGTCTTTTAAAATAGAAACAGATTGCTGAACAGGTTTTATGTCCTTTATTAGACTAGAAGATGCCGAATTTAGGGCATTATTTAGTCTAATCCCTTCAAGAGTATGTTTTGTATATTACATAAACAGGGCTTCTTCCATCTTAAACAACAATAATATAACTACATATTACATCTTTTTATATGACAACAGCTGTGATCTCCTCTGTGCTGGAGACTTGATGATACTGCTTTCACCCATAGTGCTGTTTATTTTTCCACAACTACTTTAGCACTGGTGTTTTTACAGTGTCTTCAATAGGAGTGAAGCCTGCCAAAATGGTAATTTTTATGGTAAACTGTAGACTGGTAGGGTAAATGGTGGACTGGTGCATCTGAATCGAGTCCTGTACTGCCAGCATAGTTTACAAAAGCTCATTTGAGCTAGGAGTGCTAAAGCTTACCAAAATGTCATGGAGAATTCTGCATTTCAAGTGTTAACAAAGCCCCTGAATTCATTTATCACCCCAAATTAGTCAGGTAGGCTTCCCAGCAGCTCCTGTGATGTTCCAAATTGCAGGCAGCCTGCACTGAAGTCTGGCTGCATGCAGCAGTAATCATCTTGCTTTGCCACAAGCAACATCCTGCACTGTCCATATTCCTGTATGCTGCAGTTCCAAAATCCCACCCTGAAGACTTGTTGACTGTCTTCAGCAAAACAAAATTCCCATCCCAAATGAACATCTGGAACCATGTCTACTCTATAACCATTGGTGCTTTTAGTTACGTCTTCCAGCCCATTCCTCCCTCTCGCTCTGGAGCAACCTCACCTTTATTCTCTGGACTCCAAACAGCCTTTCTCCCTAGATTCATGATTTGTACCATTTTACTCCCTGGAACTTTGCTTACCAGGAATGGACAGGCTTCCTGGTGCCATTCCCACAGGCAGCAATGCAAAGGAGTATCTGAGCTTGACCACGATTCCCTGGTAGCGTGTGGAGCTCCAGATGATGGTGGCTGCCTCTTTCCTACCAGTCTCCAGCAGCTGCAGAAGCTTTTCATCCTCCCCTCGACTGCTTTCCTACACCTGCCTGTGTGGGAGCAGTCTCCTGGCCTTCCCTGGGTGGGCACAGGGAGCAGGGAGTTCTCCAGGCCAGTTTGCTTTACCAGAAGGTGTTTCAGGTAAAGCTACTGATTATTTTATTTATATTATAGTATGGTATAGTATAGTATATATTATGATACAGATTATGATATTATTAAAACATTCAGCTTCAGAGTGCTTAAATACTTGTACTGGAGATGCAAGTGTGGGACACAGGAAAATAGTGAATGCAGTTGGAGTGTACAGAAAGCTTGTATTTTCATTGTTTAATGTAAAGCTGTACAAGGTCTCTTTTAGAAAAATGCCTGAGCGTTCAACTTGCAGTATTGATATTACTGGCTGCCTTTGGAGTGGCTAGGAGTTGTGATGCTCTCAGGTTGGTCATATTCGTGAAGTTTGACTCTTATCTCTTTGAAAGAATGCAAGCAAAGCTACAGTAAAAGAGCAAGTGCAGCAAAGGGACCTACAAAACTCCTTTTAGTTGCTTCTGATGGAGTTGGTTTTGCAAGTTAAATCAGGTTCTTTTGGGGCAGGAGAGAGGGAAAAAAGATACAAGTTGCTAGAAGGTGTGACAGTAGGACTGTAATGCTGCTGTATGGCACTTGGCATAGCCTAAATCTCATTCCATCTTGTTTGATCTGATGGCAGTAACAGTCTGGCAAAGGATTATCAAGGGCTCACATTGAATTTTTGGGTGCTACTCTTAGGGTAAAGCTTCTCCCTTTCATCTATCTGGTTATCTCTGTAATCTTTTTCAAGGGCTTTTTCAAAGCAAGGAGATAAGTCACTTAAGGGATAGCAGTGTTACCATCTGGATAATGCTGCCAACCCACAACTTCACCAAGAGGTGTTAGAGCTTTCTAAGTTAAGCAGGTCAATATGGTTTTTTTTCTATTTTCAGCTTTTGATGACTTCAAAAAACTATTTGAGCCCAACAAACTTTGAGGAATGTATAGAAAGGAAAAGACAGGGATACTGCTGAGTGCAAGGGGGGAGATGTAAAAAGATGAATGACAGTCACAGTAAGAAAACTCACAGGAGTTTTTCAGCTGTCTTTTTAATACAAGAGACAATTCTTTGTAGCAGGTAACAAACATGTAACATGTCTAACAATTACTGCTGACCAGAGCACTTGAGTGCTCACCTGAGTGGAAATGTGAGACATTTCTGACTCTTCTGAAGCACCTCCACTCATCAGGATGGCATCCTTGATGTCATCCTTGAGCCTTCCCTGCCTGCATCTCTCTCTTGCTGCTCAGTCTGCTCATCATATGCTGGCTTCTCATTGCTACAAGAGGCCAGTTTATCTAAAAAGCACAATTTCCTGCTGACCCATTCCCCCAGTCTCACTTTTTCTCTCTCAATCATGGGATTTAAAATAAACCTGTGGATGTGCCTAATCTCTTTGCAGTTCATTATGCTGACGTCTTTTGCTGGGAAGGAAGTGAGCTGCTCCCCAGGGAGCAACTGGAGTGGTTTTCAGGGAGCTGACCAGGTGCAAAAAGTCAGGTTTACTGTAGCTAGATAAGATAAATATTCTTTCCAAAAAACAAGGGATTACTTCTCTGTTGTGGTCTGCTGCTGTGCAAAAATTCAGATTCCTTACAGTGCATTTGTGCCTGGTGTAAACCCCTACTCAGCAGTAGCTCACGAGTAAGTTGTTATCAAAATGGAAGAGCTCTCAAGTGCACCAAGGCCAACATGAGGAACTGTTTCTGTGCTCGATAACTTTATTTTTCTGAAGCATCTCAACTGTTCAGTAATCCATTCCATCCTTCTTTTGTGTACCCCTAGACAATATCTCCTGGGCTTCAGCAAAGAGGGACTGTGAGGTCTGGATGCTGCATAGGGACATCAGGAGCTGTGGTGGGAATTACCTCGTGCTGTGCCATTTCATTCCCATCCTGAGCTCAGAAGTGAAGCTGCCTCGGGTTCTTTGGTTGCACAGTTGCACGCTTCAGTCTCTCCTGTCATACTCCATTAACAGGGACTGTATGTGGGGACAGCCAGCTCCTCCTGGTGCTCTGGCAGTGAGGCTGGCGGATCAGCGCCGGCATTTCTGGGGATGGGAAGTGCTGGCAGGAGCGGGAGCAGCCCCAGGACCAGCTCATGGGGCCGGGCTGCCATAGCTGTCATTGGCTTCTCAGAACCCAAAGCTCAGACTCGTCTCTCCAGTGAACTGAGCACAGGCCTCAGGAGCTTCTTCCACTTGCTGATAAATGAACTTTGCTGGAAATTCCCAGTGATGCTCTTGACACAGATGGGCTCAAGTCATTGAGGAGGGGCCAAGCCCTTGCTGATGTGGCAGCAGCTTTACTTACAGGCCCCAAGTGTATTGTGACCCTGTATGTTCCTACCATCTCCTCTGGTTTGTCAGGTTTGATGGGCTCATCTGAGGATTGTCAGAGCTGCAGCATCACACAGGGATCTTGGCTGCTCCTCTCTTACCATCTTATGCCAGGAGAAGCCTGTGTGTGTGAAACATGGGCTGAATATCACTCTTCAGTACTTTCGCTTTCCTTAAGCCTTGCCTGATTCACTGCCTACTGCTGCCAGCTGCCAGCAGGCATCTACCAGGGAGCAGTGCTGTCTTCGAATCTGTGAGCTCTTCGTGCAGGAACGCAGGGTTCCTCCAAAGGCTTGTTTGTTGGAAGTAGCAGCAAACATAAACACAGCTCTGCCTCCAGAGCCCACCATCCTACAGCAGTGGGTGTGTATTTATAGGCACAGCTTTGCGGTTGCTCTGTGTTACCAACTCACTTGACCCCGGTGCCCCCCACCCCTTCACCAGATGTGCACAACCACCATCTGTCTTCTCCCAGGGGGACTGGGAATGTTCCTGCCATGTTACTAAAAGCCAGCGGGCTCCCTCATTGGCAGAGCAGCTGTGCTGGTGCATCCTGCACTCCCAGAAAGAAATGCATGAGACAAAATCCAGAACCACTCCCTGCTCAGTGACCGCATTTGCGGCAGGACCCCACTGCCCTGTGGGCTGGTGTTAGTGCAGCACTGGAAGGGCTGTGGTGACATTCTGCATTAGAAAAGGAACAGCCACATACCAGGAGTTGTATTAGTCTCCACTTGAAATGGGGCCTGTTGCTCGTGGATTTTCTTAATGTCAGCTTTGCTGTAAATAGCACAAATATAAGCAAATTTTAGAAGGAAACTCCAAGATGATCGTATCAGTTACATGAAGAAATAGAAGCAGAAAAGGAGAAGAAAATTAAATTCCAAGCTATATTTAAGTGTGGCAACACTAGCTTGGCCTACTTAATGAATTAGTAAGTTGGAATCTCAACAGATGAACACTTACAGTGTTTGTTTTACAAATACACTGTCACTCAACAATACTGTGTGCTAGAATGTTAGCCGAAAGGTGATCCTGTGTTGTAAAGCATTACCACAGTTGCCCCTTTTAGCTTTGCAGTGTTTTATTTGTGCAGTTCACACATGATGACTCTCTGTGTGATATCCTGTGACAATGTATGAGAACCAGGCCGTGCCTTGCTCAAGCCCTGTCTGGGCTTAGCGCAGTGTTTCTGAGGATGGACAATGGGAGTTCAAAAAGCTGTGCCAGGAATCACCTCAGGGCATGGCGGCTGTTCACCAGTGCCCCACTTTTCATGCTGGAAGTTGCACTCTCAGCGTCTGCAGCAGCTGGAGATTATTCTCTCCCTTTCTAAAGGTTACCAGTGCAGCACTGAGCCCGAGTCTGTGCGTCAGAGCTGTCATTTCAAGCCATCTGCAACATGCTGCTGCTTATTTAAATGTTAACTTGTTTGCTCTTCAAACGTGCAAGAAAGGAGATAAAGATCACAGAACAATTATACAAAGCTTTACAAGGCCTTCCTTGCTCACTTCCTTCCACAGACAAGTAGGACCATCTGAGGAAAATTCTGCAGGAGGGAAGAAGGCAATTAATTTCTGTTGCAGATCCTGAATTTACAGTATTTAATTGCTTTAGCTGCTTTACTTTTTTTTTTTTTTTTTCAGCGGTGCACTGGAAGCTTATGTTCAGTCAGTGAGAACAAGAGAGGGAAAGGAGTTTGCACCAGTCTATCCCATAATGGTTCAGCTGCTGCAGAAAGCCATGTCAACTCTTCAGTGAACACAGCTGGACAATGCTCTCACACCAGGGAATGGACGTTAACACAGCTGGGGGCTTTGGTGCCACATACATCTTCACTGTTCATGTAAATTATCCCCAAGTACATCAGCTTTACAGTGAAACATTTACCTCCTTCATGTCTGAAACTTCTGTCTTCTTGCTTTATATTCACATTACAGGGACTTACTTATACAGAAATATTGTAAGGAAATGGTACAACTTTTATGTGCTGTAAGTCTACATCTAATTGAAACATTCTTAAGCATTCCTTTTGAATTTAGAAAAGTTTAAAATTAGAACTGATATATTACAGTGTAATTGCTGAATATCTCAAATAAGGAAGCAGCTCTTTCCCTACAAGTAAAGTTTTAAGCAGTTGAATACATTTTAGCTGTATTCAGAAAATTGTACTTTTGAAACATTTGAATCATCAGTTTCCATCTAAAAATCACTAATTTTAACACAAGGAAAAATATTTATAACTAACCTAAATGCTTCTCTATTGCACTGCTACTTGCTTAGAAATAATTTATATTGATTTCAATTCTTTTTGCTTAAACTGTAATAAAGAACATTAACTATCCAATCTTGAAAATAGTATTTGAAATTCTTCACTAGCTTCCTAATGGCAAAGCATTAAAATATACTTTGGATGGGTTCGTGTAAAGACTTCCATGCAGAACATGCTTAGTGCTGCAGGGCTGACTTTGTGATTAGTCTTCATTTTATAAAATACACAACACCAAATTTTAATGAATTTATTTGAAATAATATACAAGAATATAGTGTGCAAAAATCTTAGGGGCAACATCATGTAGACGTGTCATAAACTGAAATTTACAGTTGTGATTCTTAAAAAAAAAAACCAACGCACAGCTGTTTAGTACAGGAAAAGCCATGATTGTAAATGTTCACAGCAGAAGCAATTGTAATCCTAACACACCTGCTCTAATTTTAGACAGTTGGAGAAGAAAAAAAAGTAAAGTGCAAGTGTTGCACATATAGTTAAGTGCAAAGTTTGCCCCCACCATAAAGATGTCTTATGGCAAAATAAAATATTGTAGAATATGTGGCAAAGACAAAACACAGAGTAATAACTATGATGGTGATGATATCAACAGCACCACTTTTCTTGAGATAACGCTATTTTTTCATTTCATCCTGTCCCGGGCCATTGATTCCACCACAAAATGACAGCTCTCACTAGTGCCAGCTGATGCAAAAGTATCTCCCTTGTGGATACAAGTTTTCTAAGTGAAATCCCAAGCAGCAGCTCCCTTGCCACATCACACCACACCCTCCATTCCCACACGTTCTGGTGACTTGCTGGCAGCAGGGCAGGCTGGGAAGCTGGAAGCTGATAATACACTTTGCCATTTCAGAAAATCCCAGGCCTCATAATCGCAATTAATAATACAGTTGTGCAATACATATTAATCAGCAATAAGAATCAATGTATATAAACAGCTGTTACATATTTTAAAATTCCCCTTTTTGTACATTTTCTTTTAAAAATAAACATTTATACATATCTCCTTCGCCTCTTTCTAAAGTACTTTAGCACCACAGGATATCCATTTTCAAGCCTATATTACCTGATACATAATGAAGTTTGGAAGAAAAATAAGGCAATTTGGTTTAAAATGCTGATAGTTTTTAGCTTACTTAATGTTCTATTGTAAAAAGCAAATCTGCACTCAGATCATTTCCATGATGGTGCCAGTATTTTATGGTCACACATAGTCACAACAAATAGTAAGACCTTGATCTTGCATCTTCTCGCCATCAAGCAACAGCCATTTTGTAAATACAGAGTTTACAGGAAAATTCTGGCTTAATGCTGTTGTGAGCCCTGAGAAAAGAGAAGAGAAAACCAGGTCAAGCAAAGGGCAGAACACTTGTTTTCATAGCCACAAGTATTCACTCACAAATCATTGGTCAGTTATTCAGAAGAAAAAAAAAGGTCAAGCCAGGCAGTTTCATTCCTTGATCATCAAAAGACCATCACAACATTTCTGTCACAGCCTAGAGCCCACTGTAATTACTGAGTAAGGTTACCAGACTCCTAACAGCTCAGTTCACTGAACTACAACAATTATGAAGGGCATTTCCTGCTGTAGCGCTGAGGAAACAGGTTCTGCAGATCCTGTTCTCTTGGCCTGAAGACTGTAGGGACAAGGAAACTCCTACTGCAAGGCAGGGCAAACCCATTTTACTGAGGCAAACCCATCACTACTCAGCTACACACAAAGCCGCCTCTGCATTGCATTAGGCTCACAGGTGAGCCTGTGATCTCACCATCCAAAGCTCAAAACTGCACTGGTGTAAGAGCAGAATCAATAAATAATATTATTTTAACTAAACCCACAAGGAAATGTAACAGAAGCTGTCACTGTTGATTAAAATAATGCAGTGAACAGAAAAACAGCTTGTTCCTAGCAGCTGGGGTTTGGTGGAACCTTCTGCAACAAGGGACTGGAAACTGCACAAAGTATGTGCAGCAGAAAGAAACAACTCAGTGTTGGAGCATTTCTTATTCAGTCTTAAGGCAACACTTGTATATGCTCTTGAGAAAGAAGCCTCATTTACACATCAAAGGAAAGGGGGTAACTCGAGGATGAAATCTGACACCACATGGATGGATGGTTTCACCAACCATGTAGATGAAGTTCACACCACCCTTCAAGCTCCTACCCAAACATAAAATGAAAGAACTTGGCAAGCACTCTGTGCATCTTTCTTTCCAATCTACTTTTCTTGTTGGACAGGCAGAATCTCCTTTTTTGATGTTTGCTTTACATGATGTTTCAGCATTAAAGCCCTTCTCTTTTTTTACAACCACCACCACTAATACATTTTTATACATCCACCACCTACTAATATAGTGATGCAGACTCTTAGACTGATGGCTTTCTACTAAAATTTCTTTTGCTACAGAAGTAGTATTATCTACTGTATTTATTTTACAACTGAACAGAGTAATAAATGAAGGGGATTCACAAGGAAAAATTGTTTTGCTCTTTCAGTATCATCATATATGCTGATATAAACTATCAGGAACAAAACTAGGAAAAAAAAAAGCTTTTACAGAAGATAAAAAAGTTTAGGTACAACCTTATGAACTCACTTCAAAGTGAAAGACCACGTGCCCTTCCTTTGCATTTCACAAGCACACTAACTTTCAGTACAACAGAATCCAGAGAACTCTCATAAAATATTCAGACAGACCCTCTCCTGATCTGTCTCTGCCAAACTGCCAAAAGCAGGTTACACAACACGGGAGTAAATGAGGGTTTTGGCTACTAAGAAAGCAGCTTATTCTGAACAAAACACACTGTAGTCACCCATCTGAACACATGTAATGGCATAATGAAAAAGACTGCTTCACAAACATACAGAATTTGTTCGTTTCCTTTTCCAACAGTCAGGATTTAAACGCTTCTGCTCCTCTGCCAAGGCCTTGGCTTCTAGTGTGTACATCCTTCTTTCCTCATTTTTCATTTTCTTCCACCTGTCGCCAAGTATCACACTTATGGCTCTGCAAGATAAATGTTTACAGTACAGTCAGGACAGTGCTAAGAAATACCAAGATTTTTTTTATTTTTTTTTTTTAATCTGAGCACTTTAAAAAATATGTGAGTTAAATTTGGAATTAACACACACAGAAGAAATCAGCTGTATCAAACTTTTTAATAATCATATTTGCGATTATCTTCTCATAGTTCCTTTAACAGTTAAACAGCTGAGACTTGTGTGTTAGCTGAGCATGGGTCAATGCACATTTTAACATTTCAAAGTGTGTACATGCAGCAACTGGCATAAAGCAGCAAAATAGAGATGTTACAAAAACCACCACCAAATGGTAATCACATTTGTTTTGCTCTACTTTCATACTAGAAGATCATATGACAGATTTGCTGAAAATATGTTCTCTAATAATTAGAGCAATGAACTGAATATGACCTCAGCCAAATATTTGATTAACTGCAAGTCCCCATGTCTATTTAATCAATACCTGTAGCTTCTTCCACCTTTAATTGATCCTGGGTGGAACATACTGGTAAGTTCCCATTCCTGTGCAAATGGAACCATTTGTTCTAACACATCTATCACCATTTCCAGAGGCTGAACTAATTCCTTTCCTTATAAACTCTAGGTCTTTTGACAACATTTCCCTGTACTATCCTGCCATATTGCTTAACTGCACTCCCAAATGTTGGATCAATATCCCATTAAAGCTTT
Source organism: Cyanistes caeruleus (assembly GCF_971803275.1). Taxonomy (NCBI): domain Eukaryota; kingdom Metazoa; phylum Chordata; class Aves; order Passeriformes; family Paridae; genus Cyanistes; species Cyanistes caeruleus. The sequence continues at coordinate 14,110,962 of NC_141704.1, read as the reverse complement.
AACTCCATCTTTTAGTTGAATGAAAATCTCTAAACAACACCTCTTTTATCAATGACTGTTAAAGCTACTAAGTGGTCTGTACACTTTGGCTTCAGATTACAGCAATGAGTTCTGTGACTGGCTCTAAGAAAAAGGTGGACACAACTAAGTCCTTTTCTTTCTCCTATTAATAGAGTTCCATGCTGGCAGCAAAGATATTCAAACTGCATCAAGACAATTAGAATGTCATCAAGTATTTCCATAACATGGCACACAGAGCAATTCTGCACAATAGCAAAAAAATGGATTTGACTCCTGCAAGGCCATGTGGTGCCATTCAAGTTTCTGAGCTACAGAGCACACAGGAACCGACCACCTCCCAAAGTGCCCAGACAGCCCTTGAGCCTGCACTACCACGTGCTCTGGTGACTCCTTAGAGCAAACTCCTCCAGGGGACACCACATCCCATTGCCATCAAGCCCATTTGCACAGGCTGTCTCTCTGGCAACAGAATTTCTGTTTTTCTATCCAAACTGAGAACTAGTAACTTCGGTCTGTCATCAGAAGCAAACATAACCAGTTTAATTAGGAGATTTTTCATCTTTTGACAGTATCCAGAGGCATATCACCAGAAACCTGTCTGCTCTGGGTCACCAGCTTGTACTGGATCACTCACACCCTCAGGAAAGAACATGGTGACCCAGAGAGAGCAGGTCTGCTGTAAAAACCATGCCTTCCCAAATAAAAATGCACCATGAAATCTTTTAAACAAAAATATGATTTCCTTCATCTCTAGAAGATCCACTACTCAAAGAATTTCTGAACACACAACCAAGTTCAACTGCAGTTACAGTGCTACATTGTAGAGTATCAAGAAAATAAACAAATGCAGCCCTAACACCAGTTCTTCAAACGTGGTCTTGCAGTCCATTTAAGTATTGTGTGACTGTTGAGTTGTGCTTTGAATATTTACAAGCTCATTGTCTTGCTGACATGCCTTGAGCTGCTTTGTCTCAGAATAGACCATTTAACTCAGAATACTTCAAATTCTGTACTTTCCAACTCTGGTAAGGAAATAACAGCAGCAAACATAAGAACTCCACTGTACAGAAGTGGCTACTATGTTGTAAGATGTACACAGTAATCTGAAAATGACACAAACTTACATTTAAAAAACATGAGAGTTGCCTCCCAGCAGCTAAATTAATGAATGAGGCATCACCTCAGCAACACTTGAGTGACAGTAGCTGAATGCCTGTATCAATTATCACTAATGCTATTTCTGCCATTCTGTGTTTAATGGATACCATGGAACTGCATCCAAATGCACTGACCTCCAAGCAGGACAGTGAGCAGTGCATTTTGAACCGTACTTGTAACTTTGTCATCTCTTTCCTTCAAGATAAACCTGCTCACTGTCCTGCTTGCTCACTGAAATATTCAATTCATTTTCACATCCATGCAGCCACAGTTCCAGTTCACTGCATCCATTTGAAATCAGCATTTTCAACTAAATATATAACCATCATAAACTTTCCTGGATGACATTCTGTTCCATTTCTCATTGATACTTGCAATGTGTGTGAAGGCAGCAGATCTGTTTCACTTCATTTACTATAAACATTACACAGCATCATTGTCAGGACATACAAGATTGGCTGGGATTTGTCTGGCAGGATTTTTTATTTCAGCACCAGTTACAGCCTCCTTATTAGAACATTACAAAACAGTAACACCCCTTTCAAACCCCTGCCAATTTTAATTTTTACCAGATTTAGTTCTAGAATTTTTATGTCACAATGCAATTTTTACAATAATAGTTTTTGAAAAATTATGTACAGTAAAAAATATGATTGTAAGATCAGTCCATGTTTGTGTGTTTTGATTTCTATTTACATATGCACAATTAGCACCAAATATTATTTAAAACATATGTAATGGAATCTTAATAAAAAAATGTTTGGAAGCAAATGTGCTAGAGATTAAGAACAAAAGAACAAACTAACAAGGACCTGTCCCCCAAACACAGTCATATAACTCTTCCTGCAAGTTTTGACAGATTGTTGAATGCCTTTAGGACAAGCAAAATTTGGCAATGTGCTGTTTGGATTATGATCTTTGAGATATCCTTATTATTTCTCTACTCTTCAACAGGATATACAGACTGGAAATCAATGCTGGTAACTTCATGACCAATTTGCAATAATATGTCAAGACTTAATTAGAAGAACCAGAAACCCCCTTTTTTCCATTGCAGCACACGAGCAGAGCACCTCACCATTGTAAACAACGATGGTTCTCTATTTTTTCCTCTGCCAGTGCACACATATACATGTATCAGTTGCTTTACCCCAGTGTTTTCTCAGAAGATAAGTTTGCCAGAAATGGCTTGTGTCAAGTTCACTGAGCACTGTAAATATTCACAGTCCACCCATAAACCACCCTATACATTAATATATTTCAAAACTTTTTCTTAAAACAATACACACATCTTATTTCAAATGCAAAATTTAAGCTATTTAAATCTAAAAGCAGGACACAGATATTCTTCTAACTCACCAGCAATAGCAAAACTACAGTTTGTATCATTACCTGTTGTCTTTCCCTGGATACATCTGAGTGTATTCAACTCTGTATTTTTTGGCAAAAAGCATGAAGGCATTCATTGGTCTTTTGCACTTGTTTGGAGAAGTGGCACTCACAGTACTTGCAGTCCCTGAGCTGTGGCTTTTGCCAGCTTTGCTGTACAAAGGATTGGAGGAAAGATGTGACGATGTAGCAGAGGCACAGTTTTTACTACTGCATTCTGATCTCTCAGCATCTTGATTGTTTGATCCCCCACAGGACAGCGAAGCGCGACGCTGGCGAGCCATGCTGCTGAGCACATACACTGCAGAGGAGTCCATCGGGGTAAAATCGTAACTAAAGAAAAAGGGAAAAGACAGATCATAAAGCCACACAGAGTCATTTTCATGTGAAATCCCATAATATCTGTTCACTCTTTAATTTTACTACATTTCTAGTATTTTGCCCTCTTGTGTGACATAATGATTTGTGCTTTATGTGGATGTCAGTATGGAAAACAAAAAACTACAAGACTTTGGCAGATAAGTTAGTATTTTTTTCAATGTCATGAAGACTGCAACTTTACATGTTCTGCTGTGTATCAGTTTCCTCAGGTATGTATCAGTCAACTATACAATGTCTTCAAACTTCATCCTCCTTTTAAACACACTTTTTATTTCTGCTTCTGTCCTTACCATAAATCAAATTGATCAGTGAACGACAAGTACAGAATGGGAAGAAATGCAATGAGCTCACTTGCAAATATATACTAATGGCAAATATAAAACCACTATATTAAAATAAATTATATTATATCCATACTGTACAAATAACTTCTCTAGATAGCTGAATACATACTATTTTACACACAAACCTTCCAGTGAGGTCAAAACCCTACTCAGAACCCTGTGACGTCGCACTATTTGATGCTGTGCTGACAAACGCCTGCCCTCTAGTGACAAAATTGCGAGATTTCTCCTCAAGGTATTGGAACAGCTTAGATGACTTGTTTCCATAAAATTCAGACCTCCAAATACGACAAATTCTTGCAATTTTTAGCTGACCAACAACTACAATTAACCTCTATTCACCAAAGAAGCAGTTTAACTCCACATACTCTCTGTTACCATCTCCAGGTGGGAAAAACACTCTTGGAAGGGGGCTACTCAATCATAAATCCAAACCACTAAATTGTTACCACAAAGTAAACACAGAACATATATATGTTAAGGCTCCTCTTACCTACTGCTCTATGTGGCTGTAGTTGGATGATTTATGGCCAAAATAAGGGTTTTGAAGAGCTTTTATGTGACCACCAAGTAGAACTACCTACTTGCAAGGAAATGCATTATGTGGCAGTCCAGCCCCCATCTCCAAAGGCAGCTCCTCTTGTGGGACAGAGCCACACAGAAGAGTGGAGCCTGGCAAGTGGCTTCCACCATCCCTCAGGAAAGTACAAAGCAACAAAGAAGTGAAAATGTTGACTGTCTTGCTGGCTATCATGAGATAAGGAAAAAGTACCTATCTGTTCTACAACAGGCCAGCACCCTTCCTATTCATAATCTCCTTCCCATAACACAGAAACAGAATTTTGTTTTTAATTATTCTGTCCTGTTATCACAGCTGCAGCTGCTTCATGCCCCTTTCTCAATCACTCCCTTCTGCCCAGAAAGACAAGGAATTTGAAGTACAAGGCAGTATTCAGCTGGGCTGCAAATTAGTAAAGAGCCAGAAATCCAGATTTTTCAGTGACATGTAGCTACCATGATTCTAACAGCACTCTAAATACACTGTTCACAATAGGAGTTAAGAAAAATGCCCGGACAGCAAATGAGTGAAGCCAAGCAATCTGAACTTGCGCTATTGCCAGACTGAAATCATACAAGAGCTCCCAGGGCTTGAACTGCTAAAAGTCTTAAATTCCTTTTCTTCTGTTGTAAAAAAACAAAGTGCAACTGGATTAAAAACAGATGCTAAAAAGGCACTAACATCATAGGAAAAGATAGATTTTACTAAACCTTAAAATCTCAAAGTAGTATGAAAAAAATCTTTACTATTTCCTTAGACTCTTAGAGTAATTTATGTTGAATAGGACCTCTGAAGGTTATCTGGTTGACGTTCTAGCTCAGGGAAACCCCAAAGTGAACCAAACTCTGAAGTCAGGTATAAAAGAATGCCAAAAAACAGAATACACAAAAATAGTAAGAACTAATTATGAACATACTGTATTCTAAAGCCATTGCACATGCATTTACCACTAAGAAACTACCCAGATAATTCAGACATATTGTTGCATATGAAGCATGAGATAACAGCTGGCAGACTGTTTCCTGACTATTGTCAGAAAATTGTACTAGATTTTTCAAACATAACCCACTTTACCTGGAGAATTTATAAAGACAAGATATATATTTACTGCTTTATCTAATCTGCCTTAAACTATCAGAAAAAGAGGCTTAAAAGTTATTTCACTCCAAGGCACTACTTTGCGGTTTAGCAGAGCACATAATTACACAGTTTGCCTAGTACTGAGTATTCATTTTTCCCTATCATTTATCTCATATTACCAAAACTATTCTCTCTTTCCTCTATGTAATGCTTCAAATTCTCCCAGATTTAAGGTGCCTACTCATTAAATACAAGAACCACTGAGGCCACTTTATCCAAAAATTACCTTTTAAATGTATCAAAAACACCTGAATCATCAAAGTTAATGGCATCAGGGTGTCCAGGAGGTAGACACAGATCTCCAAGATGCATTTCACAGCATGGAATGCCATGCTGTACCACAGTCAAGCTTGGATAAAAAGATGACCAACCTGAAGTGGTAAAGAGTTAAATTAGACAAACGGCCAGACAATCTCTCCAGTTCTTCATTGGAGCAATCCTATATCTTGAAATTACATAATTTTATAAAAATGTTCTGATGTAGTTTCTTTCACCCAAAAGAAAAATCAGAAACTCTTACTTAGAGAATTTTTACTGCAAACAGTTTATTTTTATCTCAAATAAAATCTCATTCTAGCAAAAAAGAATCAAAACCTGGAGATTTTTAACATCACAAGTTCCATTTTTAGCAAGTGTGAAAAGCCTCCCTTACTTGCAGTTTTCCTGTCTCCCCCCACCCTGTTTTTTCTGCTTTCCTGTGCTCCATTGATATACCAAATTAAATCTTTCCTTAAGAAATAGGTAGTCTTCCCGGAGCTTTATGGCTTTACAAGTATTTTTGTTTGTTCATATTCCGTATTTCTTTACAAAGAAAGTAAATTGTTTTAACATCACAACTTTTATCATTTTATTGAACAGTATGGGATGCCAACAAAATATGCAATCACTTTCTGAGAATATTTTAATATGCAACCAAGTGTACTTGAGGTATTTCATACCTTTATTTTTAACATAAAATGGATGATCGAGTCTGCATTCTACAGTAAGCAAGCCATCTTCCACTGTGCCAGGATCAAAAGTCAGCTTCAGCACTGACTCACCACAGGAAATACTTTCTTCATGAGAAATCAACTTCAAACCATTGGAACCATAGTCCTGTTAACACACATATAATTCAAAACACTTCCCCCAAGAAAAGCATATACCTGCATATAGTCAAGGTGTATACTCATTATCATACATTGTATTAAAAAATAACAATATTCTAATTTGCATTTCCATCTTGCTAGAATTTAATAAAGATGACATAACATTCAAAACATGCATAAATTAATTCAGTTCAAGTGGTTTTCTGTGAGATACACAAACAGCACACTGATCAGCTCTAAATAACATTAATGTCAACCTGTTTTCCTGAGACAGCAATTAAAGGCACAGGGGTAATGTAAGAAACTAAGTCTTTCCTACAGGTATTGCACTGAATTTTTTAGAGCTAACAGCTACCTTGTAAGGACTGACTGAGAGATTTTCCTCTTTTCCACAGCTTTCAGATCTTGCAAACTCTTCAACATCCTGCCATTCTTTATTGCGTCCTTTATGAAAGCACAAACGAGAGCCTAACAGATTTTTTCAAGGAAAAAAAGAACATTACTGTTAGCTAAAAAAGTCTGTGTTACAAGGAAAAAAAACCAAAACAAGATAAAACAAATACTTATTTGATGATACATGTTATTTTACCTTTTAGAAAACAATGCCAAACAGTTGAGGGCCAGGAATGGCACCATCCTAAATCATCATCATCTGAAAGTGACGACATGCAGAAAATGCCAGATTCTGATTCGCTATTTGCCTATTAAAAAAAAGCAAAATGGTGCTGGTATTTTACTGCAGAGTATTTTAGGGCTGGTCTTATGTCTTAAGAAAGTCTCTAACTTGCACTTGTGGCATCATTTACCTTAAATACTAATAGGAATGTAACATGAAGACAAAGATTAAAGCAATGCAGTAAATATGAATGGATCTCCTTTTCTGAGATGCATCCTGCCATTTTTGAGTTTCATTGTCTGAGATTCATTTCATTCCTATGGATTATCTTATGCTCATGTGTAGGCATTTTACACCTCATCATTCCTTGGTCATCAACAGAATCATTTAAAGCACATTACTCTATGGTACAGTTAACTGGGAAGCTGTAGGCTCAAGGCAGTTGTAGATAAAATCCACTGGAGAAAATTCACTGTTGTTAACAGACAAATTTCAGATACAAATTAATATATGGGAAAAGGAGACACAGGATGGACAGGTGTTGTGCATTTCAAAGGAGAGAGATTCGTACTTCTTTTTGAGGCTTTAAACAAGATAACAGATTTTTAAAGCTTGCAATAGAAGGAGTCACAATAGAAGAAGAGCTTTCTTAGAAAGTTATCTCATCCCAGTGTGGTAAAAACAAAAGTTACAGAAAATCTAGTTTAAATAGTAATAGTATTAATACTAAACAGATTTTTTTATAAAACTAGTTTCCCTTGTCAAAAAATTTAATCCATTTCTCATACATGCTTATTTTAAAATGTTCTAGAACAACTCACCCTTTCATGTCTGACTGGTGTTTCATCCACATCATTCTTGGAGAAGTTAGGATCATTGTTTGAAGATCCTGGTGGAGGACGTGCATAGGAATGTAAACTTTTGCTTGTTGCTATTATGCGAACAGGAGATGATCTACAACAGAAACATGTATTTTAAAATATCTCTCACTAAGACAACATGAGACTTTGCTGCCATTACTCTAAAATGCTTTTATTGCAAATATTTCCATTTGCAAGAGCTTGAACACCAAACAAACCTCCCACACACCAGTATTCCAACGGGATGATTAAAGGGTGCAAACTCAAGCAAAGAGAACATTTAGCATAACTCCTGCATAGGTTCTCAATAGCACCCAAATGACAATACTACTTCCATAGTGCCATCTCCTTAGCAAAGTGCTGAAGTTTTTATAAATATCTTGAAGCCAATACCCTGCTCTTCAGAGAATATAAAGACAACTGCTCTGTCCAAATGATTAAATCTCAGCTGCATATTAATACTATTAACAGTATTGCATTGAGTTTTCTGATTATAAACCTAAGAAAAGCTGTACAGTAAAAAGTGAAGCCAAGAAATTTCCAAGATCCCACGCTTGCTGCTCACAACCTTACAGAATTTATATATCACAAACTTGAGATGGTTATCACTAAAATACACATTGCATTAATTTCCAGCTAGCTGTTTAAAAAAACCAAAAATCTGAAGTCTGTGCACTAGAAAGCTTTAAGAATTTAATGTAAGAAATTCCTCTTAGTTTTTATTTGCTGCCTCACAGCAGGTAAATGTCCATAATTTCTGCACCTGCTGTGGACAGGCAATGTCTTTATATCATCCTATGCCTTTCACAGCTGGAAACTAAGCAGCTTTTTCACCAGGCTCTGAGATGAGTTCTGTGCATACTTTGACAGAACAAATAAAAAGACAAAAAAATAGAGCTCTAGTTCAAAGTCAGAGTGTGTAAAGAGTGAAGAAAATATTTTGGAGACAGGATTATAAATCTCTACAGTTCAAAACTGAAATGCGTGTCAGTACCTGTTATAAAAAGCGCACTGCATCAACGGACTCTGAGGACTTGTGGCTATATTTGCTAATTCTGTCAACCAGTTCACCCCATTCTCAGAAGAATAAGCATTTTCTGGATTGCTGTTTGAGGTATGTTGGCTCCATGAAGGCCTTGAACATTCCTGATGTGAAACATCAGCACCAAGCTGAAAAAGTGCAGGTGGGGTAGAATCTGTCTGCACAGCCTGCAATTCAGGAAGATCATCTACAAACAAAGGCACAAATTACCATAATTATATTCAAGTTGTCTACTCAATTTGACACCAAACCTTGCAAATTTGGTGAAGAAAACGGAAGCACAATAAAGTAATTTTATTTTCTCATATCACAACTACCAACATTTCACAAACCCTATTCATAAAAATGGCCACAGAAATAGTAACATCTCTAGTCAATTATATATTCACAGAAGAAATTTAAGAAAAAATAAGGTAACTAGATGTAGTTCTGATTTTAAAATTTTTACTAGATTGACCAGTTTACACAGGACTATACAGCACTGTTATTCAGAAACAACATGCTTCGCTAAAATACTAAATACTAAAACATTCCACAAAAGACAACTAAATTAATCTGTTCTTGAAGGTTCAACACTAAAAAAATTCAACATCAGACCATGTTCAAGGTAAAAGGTTTCTGCCACGAAACCAGAGATAAATAAATTAAATAAATCATGAAAGCTGGGTGTACAGCCTGGTAGGGTGAATTCCTACCAATAATAATAAACCTTTCCTATCCCATATAGAGTAACAGGAAAGACCCCAGCTTGTTAAGAGAAGTCTGTGCTATGTGCTGTCATGTAACTAAGTATCATTAGCCTTAATCACTCCATAACTGCAAATCAAGATGTTAATATTTCACTGATTATAATGCTACTTTCTTAAGTACATGCTGTTTTTCTCCAGTACGTTAAGAACTGAAGTAATGTTCCTCTGTCTCGTAATCTTTATTTGCAGCAGATCTAAAGCAACATGATTTCCCTTTAGGAGGAGCTCTTGAGCTTTCTGTTTGTTTTTCTTGTGCCAAAAAAACCCTGCTCCTCTGAGGATTAGAAGCAGAAATCTGTGGCTGTGAGTTCAAGAACACATTTGAGTCAACAGGCCAATGTGTCAGAACTAGAAATGGGTTAAAGGGAAAAGTGACTGCAAAGTAAGACCTTCAGATGTCACAATTCCCTGCCCTACTCAAGTTAAAAATCAGCAATTTCATTTAGTGAGCTTCCAATAATATCAGTATAGGAAATCTAAAACAAACTTCAGAATTCAGTTTCCTCTGAAAAAATCATGTTATTTACCAAGTTCCATGTGCTCATCACAGGACGCATATCCAGGAGAAGAGGGCAGGTTTTCGTTACACTTCAGCAACTCCAATGACTCATTCATCCCTGAAGTTCTCTTGTCCACTACCAGAAGGAGTTTCTGAACTGCATTAGGCATTTGATTTGTCTTCACTTCCCACACCATGTTAGGATGCTCCAAAGTATCTGGCTTTAGAAAGACAGAGGTTAGAAATTTGCATATATGTGAACTGTTTTAAGTTGAATCTGATATTCTACTTCATTACCAGGGCTCTAAATCCTCATTAGTCAGTTGAGTATCACAGCATATTTTAGGGGTGTCTAGACATAATCTTGTACAATCCTTACAGAAAACAGAGCTAACTCTGAAATCAAGAGGCTGCCTGGGGCCCTGGCCACTTGAGTTTCTAGTATCTTGAAGGATGGAGACTCCCTGGCACTTCCCCTGTTCCAGTAACCACTCTTGCTGTAAAGAAACTGTTCCTTATGCAGGTTTCAACTTCCCATAGCCTGTGCCCACTGCCTTCAAGTCTGGAGTTACCTCCTCGACCACTACTCAAGCAAAGATAAACAACATTCACTTGGTTCCCTAAGCCACTAAGCCCATCACAAAAAGGCAATCAGATGGGTCAGACAAGATTTGATTTTGGTTAATCTCTCCCGGCTATTCCCAGACAATTTCTAGCCTTACAAAAAGGGTAGATATAGCTGTCAGGAGAATTTTGCCCCATAAAATACATGAAGGTAAGGCTGACCAGCCTGTAGCTTCCCCACGTCCTCCTCCTTGAAGCCTGGTCTGACATTTTCATTTTTCCAGTTATTGGGAGCCATCCTGCCACCACATCCACTGCTTTTTGGAGACCATCCTCATAATATGTCCCCAGCTACAGCAGGGGGCTTGGAACCAGATGACCTTTAAAGTCCCTTCAAACAAAAACATTCTGTGACCCACAACTGGCCTGGAGGGATCCCATCTGGTCCCACTGCTTCATGCATGGATGCCTCACAGAACCAGCGTACCCTTCACCTGCTCCACTTCTACCACAGACAAAGAAGTGTCTTGCTCTCTCAGAGACAAGATGCTACACACCCAGGGACTTGAGGAACCTGGGAACAGGCCTGGAAAATGAAATTCAAAGCAAAAATGCTGTCCTCAACCTTGTGAGATCAGGTCTCCTCTGTCATTTAGCATCAGACCCACATTTTCCCCAGTTACCCTTTCAGCACTGGTGTCTCTGCAGAACCTTTTCCACCACCCTTACCATCTCTAGCCTCCAGGAAGAGTCTCAAACATGCAGGACTCCTAACAGCCTTCCCTGTATTGCAAATGGAAAGATGAAACCCCTACTGAAAGATTTCACTTCTGTTTCATTTCCCCAATCCTAGCAATGTAACATTTATACCAAACCCATTATTTTAAATCATCTACAGCAGAGAACTGAGTGCTTATTCTACACAGCCACTGCCTCTAAAAGCTGGTAAACAGTGTTATCCAATCTTTAGTAATTTGGTTATCTACTTTTTTTCTTCAGATGAGGATGAATTAAAGATACCATAACATGATTACCATGTATTTCAATAAAGTGTCCTTAAAAAAATAATCATGAGTCTCTCATGAAAGAGCAGAAAACACAGCTTAGTAAGAAAGAAAATCTGAAAAGTCTGCCATATGCATGTCCACTAAGTAAGCTACATTAGAGAAATACCGACAATCGCTGAAAAAAGTGTAATATTTTAATATCATAGAATGACTGAGTTGGAAGGGACCTCTAGAGGTCATCTAGTCCAGCCCCCTCCACTGCTAAAGCAGGCTTACCTACAGCAGTTTGCACAGGATCATGTCCAGGAGGGTTTTGACTGGATAATTTCTACCCTTCTGATCTCCTAAACTTTCAAATATATGCAAAACTTATATAAACTTGCATGCTAAACATAAAAAGATGCTGGATTCTACTCAAATGGCTCTACTACAAAGCTACATCTGTTTATTCTGATTTTAAGGAGAAGAAAGGTCACAGAAATGAGAATATACAACTCAAACTATCAGTAACATTACTTTCACCTCCAAAAGACACCTTTAACACAATTTATACCCCTGCCACCCATGAGGGACAGTAAAATTACAGACCACAAGAGCAGATAGCTGTTATTTCTGAACAGAAAAAACAGACCTCAGTAGTACAGGTCAGGACCTTGAAGATTATCTCCAACTAATCAACTCTGAAAAGCCACTCCTTGTTTTTCTGGCTTATCTGCGTCTTTCCTTTCCCTCCTTCTGCCCTGGTGTTTTTTGGGTTTTTTTCCTCTCGTCCTTTCCAATTTTCCTGCCAAAATGAGGAAGCAAACTTATTTCTAGAATGTTACCTTCTCTTTCCTTCCTGCCAGGTGCCAAGACTTGAAAATATTATGTCCTCGTATCCTAACACTCTGAAGGTCAGAGATAAGGTACAGATAGAAAATACTAGTCTGACAAGAAAGATACTTGTTTGAGAAATTAATTATTCCTCCAAGTCACAAGAATTTCTCTAAACCAAAGCCATCTGTGTACAAAAGCAAAAAAAAAAAAATCCTCTAACAAATGAATTACAAAGAAACTAAAAGAGAATTACAAAGAAAAACAAACAAAGTGCCCAACTTTATTTTAATTTTTTTATTCTGTTTGATTAAAGCCTGCTGTGGACATCACGTCCTTCTCCTCAGCCTTTCAATGGTTTAAAATGAAGGGGATTGATCATTAATTATCTTGTAAAGATTTTTTAAAATTCAATTTTACATTGAAAATTTGAAGTGTCAAATGTCGTCTAGAACCATGCTTCACAGGACTGTAATTACTGTGGCTGTCTTTGGAGGCAAAATGAAAATGTGCTTTCAAGTAAGTTAATTTGTCATGCTAAAACAAATGGCACTACTAACGAAGACTTTATTAATTCAACCATGTCTATTTCTGAGGTACAAAAATAAAACTGGGAGAAAAGTAAATAAAGACTGGCTGAGAAGGGGTTCAGCAGGAACTGGGCAGCATCCACCCAAACCGCACTGCGCAGGAATGCCTGGGTGGAAGTGCTTCCCGTGGCTTTTTTCCTTCTGCTATTTGCCTTTCTTCCCCCAACCTACTGACGAAGTTTCAGGCCAGGTCTACGCCTGAGCAATAAGCTGGACGGAGTTTAATTTGGAGGACAGCTTCTCCAAGCAAAACACAACACACTGGCAAGACTGGATCTACACCAGGGACTTTTCCTGGCGCAGCTGCTTTGATCAGGAATCCTCGCTGCACATCCCCGGCCGTGCCAGAGCGCGCAGCCGAGGCAGAGCGTGATTCACCATGTTTTCGAAGCCCGGGCGGCCCGGTCTCTGACGCAGGACGGGCCGCGCTATCCCCGCCGCTCCAGCCCCTTGAGGACGGAGCTCGCAGGGCGGCTCGGGGTCAGCAGAACTCGGGGAGCCCCGGGCCGAGCCCCCCGGGCCCCCCTCACCGACACCCCTCAGGGCCTCCCCCGCCCGTCACGTGACCTTGTTTACACCCGCGGCCGCACGGCGCACGCGCGCTCGGCCCCATTCATTCGAACTGCGTAACACCGGCCCGGGGGGGCCCCCCGCCGCGGCCGCTGCTGCCCCCGCGGGGCTCACCCGCACCCACGGACACCCCAGACACTCCCCGTGCCGCACAGCCACTGCTCCCGCAGCGGGCACAGCGCCCTCGCTCTGACAGACCGGGGCGGGCAGCCGCTCCCCTGGAAAACAAGGAGGGGGATTCCCCCCCATTCCGCTTGTTTTCGTGGTTTGAAGGGGCCTAAAGAGGGCCGGCACACCCCGTGAGTTTCCACCCAGCGGTGCGAGAGGCTGGCGGCTTCACGGGGCCGGTCAGGGAAGGCGTACAGTAAACAATGTCCGAGGTTCCCGTCGCCGTCAAAAGACTGGACCCACCGGCTTTCTCGGCTCGGCCTGCAACCCTTACCACTGCTCCCCGACCTCCCGAATCCCTCCCGTCCCCCGTCGGAACCCCGCAGCCCCTAAAAACGGCAGCTCGAAACTTTGTAGCACTTACCGAACCCGTCGCCATTACCGAGCTCCCCTGGGCTGCCCCCCCAGCCCCGTCCTCTCGGCGGGTCCCGCCCCCTACAGGCGCTGCTCGGGCGCTGAGTGGCCAGAGGCAACGTTGCTCAATTCGCAGCCGCTTTCTATTGGCTGACTGGCCTGCTTGTCAGGACTCCTCCCGGAGGGCGGGCATGTTTTGACTCTCCTGCACAGCGCATTGCACCGCGCCGCTCATCAATCACCCCCATGTGGCGCTCCGATTGGCCGATGCCTCAGCCGCCGAGCGCAGAAGCGTTCTGGGAACTGTAGTCGCCACCGCCGCCCGCGCCTGCCCACGGGTCCGCGATAAGACGACAGCCCCCAGGATGCCCCGCGCGGACCGAGCGATAGTAAACAAGCGGCGCGGGACACGTGTACCTGGGGCTGCCCGCGCGCCCCCCGCCCCGCACGGCCCCGCACGGCCCCGGCCCGGCCCCAGCCGCGCTTTGCGGAACTGGCCCGCGCTGCGCCCGAGTCACGGCGGCGCCGCGGAGGGCAAAGGAGGTTGCTAAAGGTCAGGGAGTGAGTCAGCAGCTGCGCCCGGCCTCCGCTCCGGCCTCGTCCCTCGCCTCTCTTTCATTGAAAAGACAGTGATGGGAGCTTAGGCCCAAAATACAAGTTAGGGTGGGGAGGAGAAAATAAATTACATCAATGAAGGTTTATGAGGCCCGTAGTGTTTCCCAGCCAGTCCCATACATTTATTGCCAAAACAACAGTGTGGCTTTGTTAAATATTGAGACATTTTCCCACTTAGCCTGTAACTGGGAGATCAGAGAGACAAGATTCCTGTGCAGACTGCATCTTCGTCACAAAATAGATTAATTACAATGCATGATGTGATGCAAAGCAAGAACACGCACAATTCAGAAATAGACAATGATGGACAGTTACAATATTTTGCAATTGTTGAGATTTTTCCAACAAATGTACTTCTTTCTTATCCTGTTGCCAACATCATTCCAGAAATGAGAACGGGTCTTAAATCCTGTCTCAGAACCTTTGCTGTAATTTGGTATCTGCAGCAGTTCTGTCTTTCAGGAATGCTAACATAGTTGTGCATGAAAATAAGGGCGGGGGAAGTTAACACAAGTTAAACAGAAATGGTTCCCTGTTTGGTTAGTGGCCACTAGAGGGAATGCTGGGTTGTTGTTCCCACAGGCCTACAAGGCCTACAAAGGTAACACAATTAAAAAGCCAAAAAGAAAATTCTATCATAATTGTATTTGGCATCACACCACACTTAAGTCTGCAGATGTCACTGGCACATCAGTTTGAGATTTGCCTTTTCCACAGAGTAATACTTTGCCTGTTAGTAAAGTCATTGCCATCTGTTGGCACTGTTTGAAGACAGATGTTACTCTGAAAAACACCCAGTATCTTCCACAGTGTGAACTGGAAACTATTCCTGTAGGCAAGCTTAGCTTTAAAATATAAAAAAGCCAATCCTGCAGAATTTAACTCAAAATATTCTGTGCTTAATGACCAAACAAACATGTGCTTTATGACCTTTACAGATAATTTTCCCAATTTGAAAATATTATTTAAATAAGTACCTTGAGGAAAATAATCTTAAAAGTAATACTGAGATTCAAATACTGAGTGACTAGACACCTTATTATAATATCAGCTGTCTACCCCACATCCCACAAACTCACATTTTCCCTATATTTACAATTCAGGCATTTTCTAAATAACTGATACAGCTTTATATGAGAAAGCTTTCATGGCATCCACTCTCTAAATTACATTCTTTTAATAAATAGAAAACTGGTAAGCTAGGAACCATCTTTTTTACACCAGTCCACAATAAAATTAATTTTAAGGCTGTGTTTCTTCCTCTTTTGATCTCCCTTGCACATCTAAACAGCCTTTAGGCTCTTTGGAGAGACATCTAAGCTTCTTGGGCTTTTAAAGAGTTTCAGCACAGACCCTGCACTGCCAGATGGAGGCAGGGCAGAAGACCTGGGCATGCAGATGTCTCCACTCTGCAAACTGCCTTCCATGCCTGTGGTGTAGCACTTAAAAGGTAAAACTCACGATATGCTCTTCTGAAAGCTCCCTCTGCCAGTGTGGAAGATGGAAATAAATGGCAGAGGCTGGATCAAGCAGCTACAGAAGATACAAAATCCTGTCTCAAATCCCATCTTTCTTCAGAAGAAGTCTGTTGGCCTAAAGGATTTGAATCTTCTTATGGAGCTCATTTCCACCGTGCTATGAACTTTTTGGACCCAAAAAAAAATAACTTTGTAGCTGTTTACTGTGAAGATTCACAGTTCTCTACAAAAGCTTCATGCATGAGTGTTAGATATGAAGCCCAGTCCTCTGAGTTCCACTGGCCCAGATTCCAGACACAGGTCTAGACAAGTAAATACAATTGCTGAACAAGAGCCTCAATATCACACTGGGATCTATGACATACTCAGAAAGCACAAAAATACGAATCCTACCTAGGTCTGAGATTAAAATCTTGTAAAGATTAATGTCTGAACTGTTTTGAAATTCTAAAAAGAGACATGTAACAGCTTTCTTATTTTCAAATCTACCTCTCCTTTGCATACAGGAAGTTAACATTTACCCAGTGAAGATGTAAGGGAAAATTAGTAAAGGGACGGGTAGTCCATGCAGTAGGTGACAGCCAGACACACAAAACTAGCAAAGCTTACTCGCTAACCCCATTGGCTCAAGGCAAGTATGTATCATCTAAATTTCAGAATGAAGATTATGTCTTGCTCTGAATGCCTGGTCTCTAATTAAAATCATTACTCCCCCTCCACACACCCTACCTCGCCTTACTCCATGCCCAAATGAATGGGTGCCCAGAGAATGAATCAATACTGTGTAACAGAGGCATTCTTGGTAGCTTTGCTGATTCAGTTGCTTCTGCTGTTTTAAGAGGTAGAAAATAAGGTGGGGGATTGGGAAGTGTTAGTCTTGTGTTATTATCACATTACAGGTGGCTACCAAGAAGCAAAAAATTAAACAGGAGAGACTACAATTAAAAAATACTGATTAATTTGCATCCTAGCTATTTACCTCTTAAAATTGCCAGGCACAAAGTTAAGAAGCCACAAAGCAGATTTTTTAAATTAGTAATATTTCAGTCAAAGCTGCATTAGTAAAATATATATTATATATTGGGTTTGTGCCTATCTCCACTTTTAATCCCTTCTGTCCCAAGTCAATCCTGTCCTTGTAACACAGCTGTTACTGATCTCTGAAATACAGCACATTATTTTAATCCTGCTACAGGAGCTTCCACATCAGCATGTATACATCCACCTTCAGTAATTAACTAAATAGTCCCCCAAACATCAGAAGAACCCCGCTCACCAGAGCTTCTACTCCTACCCAACATGGCAGCCTCTGTTCTGCAGCCATTCTGCCTCTCAACCAAGTTGTCTCCTCACACAATGACTTGTATCTCCTAAAGCTGTTTGTACTCATTCCCTCTTCCAAAGGCCATTTGTGACTAGCTGCAGTGGTGGATGGCTCTGTCCTTGTTCCTCCACTTCATGTCCTCAATCTCCTCACAGAAGATGCTCTTGGGAATGAAGAGCAAAGGAAAAGAAAACTTGTTGCTCCCAGGAAAGTTGTTTTCTCTTGAGTTCTAGAAGAGAAATTTCACTTGCCTCTTACAATGACTCAAACTGGGGAGAAATAGAATAAATAACAGGGCAGGGATTATTTCTTTTTCCCTTCCAAGACAGGTCAGAAATCAATGAGAAATTTATTTCCTGTCATTATGGCACAGATTCCATTTTCAGCTAAACTTTTTTTATCTATAAAGATAGAGCAAGACTAAAATTTACAATAGTATTAGGAAAAAAAACAAAGGCTTCACATATCACAAAACAAATCATAAGAGTGATAAATTTAAAAACTCCTCCATCCCAGCTCCAAGCTTGCAAAAAAACAAGTCAAGAAGAGATTACAGAAAAACTGTAGTTCTCCTCTATGGTGGTTGGTAAATCAAAATGCCAGTGAGCGTTTCTGGGCATTGGAATTCAATCATCTGTACTGTATATGATTAATTTTAGAATAGCCCTTGTACAGCTTTTGCACAGGCCAATAGCTAGTAATTTTCAGATACAGTTTGGGAACGACCATAGGCCAAGGACTGTTCTCAGTTGGCCATCTGTATATGGCCACCCCATATGGAAAGCCAAAAATAAATCTTCCTAGACACCTTACAAATGAGCCCAGAGAAATACTGGAAAACAGTATGAATGTTGGTCATTCATTGCCTCAGTACTAGCAAATAGTCTCAGGCACATAAAATTTCCAATGATAGATAGAGCCATACAGATGCAGCCAAAAACCAGTGGTACAGTCTGGCTAAGGTTGCTTAGGATAGGAACACCACCTGACCCCACAAGGAAAAAGCAACAAAGAGAAAAAGAACAAAGAGCTTCTAAGTTGGATGGGTTTTTCTACATAAGACATTTATCAGAACTGAGTTGCCAGCATCTTCAGACATGTGAGGGAGCAGGTCCTAAAGGGTCACTTGGATGTCAGGAAATTATTCATCCACAGAGACGTGCACAGAACATTATCCTCTCCCAAAACTTCACAGATGCTCAGCTGAAATAATTCAATACCTTCAAAGAAGACATGACAAAGTATTCATATCATGAATTATGTCATTTTTAGGCCGTCCTAATTTACCTCAGTAAGAAAAGGTTGAGTCAGCAGATAGTGTCCCAATGATCTAATGTCAAGAGTTTTTATATGGTCTTGATTGGACAGCTTCATTTATGTAATAGTTTGGTCTTTGTCTTTCCCCTGTTCTGCCATACACACAGAGGCCTCTACCAGTTCTCTGGAAGAAACACAACCCCACCCACTGTACGCACACAGCCACGGCAATGCCAGAACTGCACTCCAGCTCATTTTGATTTGCCATCAGAGAAGGGGCAGAGGTGGGACAAAGGGGATGAGGAGGGGAAAGTGGCTGCCCCGCCAACTAGACTAGTGTGTCCCAGCACAGACCCAACCAGTCCCTCCACTTGCCTTATATCCCCCTTCTGCCACTGGCTCTTCACCTGGCTGCCAGGAGAAAGATCATTTAGAGGGAGAGAAATGGTGTGAAGAGACAATGTTAAAATCTAATTTTCTTTGGGCTTTTCATACTCTATTAAGATTATTCAGCTTCCTTTCAGTTCATGAAGTGAGAGTGTCCAGCCTGATAAGCATCTCTCTGAGCCAAAAAGTGGATTAAGAACTTGGAAACAGCCTTGGTATATATCTAAAGGAAATACAACTCTTAGAACGATTTGAATATGATCCTAAATTTTGTGGGACAGACAACAGGACAAATCTGTACAGACTCAGCATACAGTTCCTCCCTGGAGTAGTATCTGAGAACTACAGACACAGGAAAGTATCTTAGAAACTGAAAAAATAAAAAAATAAAAAATACACACCTATAATTATCAGATGTATGATTGGATAAAAAGAGCTTTGAATGAACATAAAAACTTTAGCAAGAACATGTAAGAATGTCTGTGCTGTGGTAAATTGACTTCCAGCAAAGCACCTTGTTCAGCTAACACTATCAGATGCAGCAAGCATCTGAAAAAAAGAAGCTAAAAATTGTCAGGAGGATAACCAGAAGATACTGGTTTTGCACATGCGGGAACTCTTGATATCGAATAAACAATAATGCTTGTCATAGCAAGTGTGCCATGGATTACAGAATAGCACAATCATGACAACTGTCACAGAGTCACCTTATGGAAAGCTTAAAGCAACAAACATTTCAAGCAAAACAAAACCAAAACAACAAAACAACCCCAAACTAAACCCACCATTCCAGCAAGGAGCAGAATAGTCTTCACTGAATAGAAAAGACAACATGAGGGAAGAAGATGGAGTAATAGCGATTTAAGCTGTATATGGTTTCACAATACTCTTCTGAGGTTTGCCTCATGACTTCCACAGTTGGTCACTTCTGGACCTTAAACAGGAAATCCAGAAGGGAATGATTTCAGAAATGTTTATTTCAGACAAATTTAAATTAAATCTCATGAAACACAGTGTCATTTGACATTTAAAAAAGTACAATCAAGGAAATCTTGCTCACCTCAGGGTTTGTGTCTCGTGATCAGCTTCGGGGCTACAATCAGATTGTTTTCCCCATGGTTAAGGCATTTATAAAAAACATTTGCTGTCATTGTGGATTCTCTTCTGGTTAGTAAAACATATGAACCCATGAATGTCTCTTACACAGGATTTCTTTAAGGATTTTCTCTCTTCACTCTTAACTGGGGCATATTTTAAAAAAACTCAATAAAAATCTTTAATAACAAAAGCATCAGGAAGCTTAAGAACGGACACAATCTAATAAGGTAAACCTGACACTGTGTTGTTTAAAATTATCAGCATTGTCTACTTTTTATTGAAAGATCTGTAAAAAAAAATCAGTAACTTGATATGATTTCATTCTTAGGATTAACACTCACCACATTTATGACATGAAGCCTAGCATGTTTGAAGTGTACATATGAAGAGAACCAGGAAAAAGAGGAAGGATATAATGATTTGGATGAAATTTGAAGAGTGATAACATGTTACTGTTGGTTCAGCCCCCCTGAACTTATCAACAAAGAAAATTCCAGAAATCATTCAGTGCTCAACAGCAACACAGTAAAACTACTGCAACATGAAACTGTATTTTGGGACTCAGAAAACCCAGTCTCTGATTATCCTAAATTTGTTACTCCACAGCTTTTTCCCAGCTATAAACTACAAGCAAATCATTAAATAAAGTAATTATGACAATTACTGCATCAACGTGTTGTCTGTTCTGAGTAGACAGAGCATCCACATAATGCCATTTATGAAAATCAGCATGAAAGTGTTAAGAATTATGATTTTTTTTTTTAAAAATGAACATAAATAGGTCACTTGTAACTTTATGGTAATAGAATTAAAAGACAACAACAATATCAATAAATGTAGATTTTTATATATAAAAGTGTTGTTTATTGTAAGGAAACTTTAAATATAACCAACAATATTGAAAATATCATGACTGGCATTTATGGCCTTGATTGTAGTTTACTGCCATACAAGTAATTTCTAGCATTTTTCTTAATCACATTAAGCCAGTGCAAAATATAGGTAGCTTTTAGAGATTAAGCATACAGAATGACAAGAGTGTAGATTTTGGTCACCTGATATTTCCTTCTAGTATAACGGGCTTCTCTTTTTCCCATAAATCAAAAGTACAAAGGCAAGTTATCATATGTGCAATTATTCATACCAGGTTTCTAGGTAAAAAAAAATACATTTGTAAATTTTGTTCAGATTGTATTTTGTTAGGAATCTGATTTATAATTTATACCATATTATATGATATAAATTATATATTGTTATATAATATAATCATAATTTCATATACATGTATGATTATATTAATTGTCAGAACATATCACTAACTGTAGCATAATGATTACATCTACATACACAAATATATGGCATTAGAAAAGTCAGTATCTAAGAAGGAAAGATGTTATAATTCAGGTGTTTGAATCAGGGCACAAGCAGCCTTCCTACAACTCTTGCAGTGTCATTTTGGCAGAGTTGCCCATCGCCAGTACGCGCACTGGCTGTCCATGAACATCAAGAGACAGGTCAGTAAGCAGGATTGAAATTGGACTGTGCCTGAAATTTCCAGTCACAGACCCTTGTAAGCAATGAGCCCTGTGCTCATAATTAAGATGATATTCTCTCTCCTCAGTCCCAGAAGGTATCCCATGCTATTATGGCTGAACACATTATTTCATGATGACCTACAGGTTTTTGAAAGCAAGACATGTTAGCTTTAATGACGACAGATGTGTGCAAAGCTTTGGAAGTACTGATCTTTCAAATTAAAAATACTTTTGCACTTCCTGTTAAGGATTTTCAAGGACAAGCTTAGTTTAGCATGGCTTTTGATATCAATCACTTCAGTAATTGACTCAGATCTTTGATAGCTAAGATTAGACTGCAGGAAGAGAGATATACAGAGATCATTTCACTTGAAACAGATTTAACAGTAAAAAAGGTGATATCTAAAAAAAAAATTTACTAGAGAACAAGCATAAATAGAGAAGACAAAATGCATAAATATAAAACAAGGGAGAAGGAAAACAATATAGGTTATGTATGATTAGGTAGAACATGACAATGACCCATGCCTTTGCTTTGAAAGCATTAAGGTAAATTTGTCAGCTGTCCTCACTCATGTACAGAATTCATGTAACTAATAAAAAATGCAGTTTATTGCAAAAATATACAAGTCCTCTAAATTGCATAAGATATTACAATGTCGTGCTGAAACATGACATATTAAACAAAGAGGACTTTAAAACAAATTACGAAATGTTAAAAACCAGATTTGGGTCATGAGCGTTACACAAAACGCATTGTCATGCTTTATCTTATGATTAATCTTGTGATTCACTACATCTGTGATAAATGCAACATAAAATTATGACAACTGTAATAGTCAAAAAGTAATATCTACTGTATATCTTCTGTATTAATACATATAAACACTTTGTGTGCACTAATACTTTCAACATATCACATTCAAACTAACAGTCTTTCCAGAAAAGTTGTAACCTTTTTGAAGAACAGAAGCTGGTTTAACAAGTTCATCACATGTGGGTTTCTTTAAAAATCTATTCTTTAAGGAAATGCTGTGTTCAAGGACTTGATTTTCAAAGTACTGTGCTACTACAGGATGTCTTTGTACCAAATGGAACCATCAATTCTGAGCACTTTTAAAAATCAAGCCCTCAATTCATTGAATTGCTATTTTCTTAACTAGTATTTCCACTGTCATATTTAAAAAAAAAAACCAACAAAACAAACAAAAACGAAAGAACCACCCAACCAAGAACAAACCAAACCAAAAAACCCCAATCCCATTCTTAAAATCACAGAAAATGCTTGGCATCTATAGGAAGAGAGACAATTTCTCAGTGGACTAACCACTACTGTGCTATATTCTCATAACAGATCTTGTTGCTCCAATGTTTAGTTCATGCACTGGTGTCAGCAATGTCCATGTTTGTTCCAAAAAGAGCAACGAGCTGCTCTTCATAGTTTGCAATGTTCCTTTTCAGAATTTCCATACAAGGTCCCAAAAGCCTTTCAAATGCCTGCACATCCATAACTAAGATAAAAAGGGAGAGAAAGAGAAAGAATATTATGTGCTCATCAATAACAGACACAAATCCTGGCAGTTATGATATTCTAGTGTAAGATTTTAAATGGCAACAGATACTATTGAGGCATGTACGTTCTTCGCACAGGAGGGAACCACTTACCTTAGCAAAACCAAGATCAACCAACACACTGCTGTCTTGAAACTTTATAAATAAACTTGAACTTTCTCTGTTCCTTATTTTGAAAATATTTTCACAGTAAGTTATATGTTACCCAAGAGTTTGTGAAGAAGTCTGAAGGGGCCTGGATTTCTCCACAAAAATAAAGTTTTAAGACCCATGAGATTTCAAAAAGCCAAAAACCTTAAGTGAAGTTGTTGGCTGTATTTGGGCTCTAACAGCCTATTTCATTGCTCTTTTTACTTGCTTCCACCCAAAGTGGAAATGGTAATGAATACTTATTTTCCCAGCAAATGTGCAAGAAGTTGAAGACAATAATTCAGAAGATGCAATGTCAGTGCACAGCCAATCAGAGTGTTTTCTTTACCTGATCACATAATGTGATCTTCTATAGTTCCAGCCAATAGGCCAGGAAGGAAACTCCATATACTCCCAACTTGCTGGCCATTAATATCGTGTCTCGAGAAATTTTCAAGATCTCTTTTGTTTGGGAAGTGCCAGAGTGCTTGTTATTCAGCCAAAAATGGATAATAACACTCTTCCTCACCACTGCCTCTTATTCTTTCTCATCTGCCGTATCTTTGATCTCTACTGCCTGATCATCTCTGTGTGTTTCGAGTTTGGAATTATAAAAAATAGAGAAACTTTTTGGTTACTGACTTCATCATCAAATGGTTATGCAGGAATGCCAAATCTATCTTTGCAGTTTACAGTTTTCCTGTAATTAGGAGCTAAACATCAGACCACGAAAAGCAATGGATGTGAAGGGTTGTCTATGAGCACAACTCCTACAGTCTTCACTCTTCCTGTGCCTGAGACTACAATGTGATGGGATGACTAAATTAACAGCTAGTGAAGACAAAAGAATTTGTTAAAAGCTTAAGTCATGGGGATAAAAAGGCACAGAATTTTTAACAGAATTATTTCTTAGATGAGTCAGTCTACTGAGAGAAGAAACACCTCGCCTTTCTGCAGAGTATTAGACATTTATCTGATAGCTCTAAGCATTTTGCAGTAATACTCTGTACTGGCCTAAAACAATTTTTACTTCCATACAATAACAGAAATGTTGGAGAAAATGTGTGTAATAGTATTTATCAATTGTAAGTAATTTTTGCAGATAAATAACGTAAATAGTAATGCACAATACTAGGTGATTACTGAAACAGCCTTAAATCTTATATTCTGGAGAAAGACAGAGTCACAGTAAAACCAACCAAATAGATTACATATACTTTATGTTAGATATAAAATAGTATTGACTAATACCTAAACATTTGACAGTGCCAAGAGCAAATGCAGAAGCAGCTCGGGGTTTGTTAGTTACAAGAGCAAGTTCTCCAAAATATTGTCCTCTTGAGCATCGAGCTATTTCTACTGCTCCATTCTCTTCTAGATCTTGTTTACCCTGAAATACCATGTAAAAAAGAAAGATAAAGTATTAGAGGAAAGATTTGCCAAAGTCAGGATTTCATAAGCGAAGTTAGTGACAATGGTAAAAAAAAAAAAAGTTGTTGTTTTAGGGATGTTTACCTTCCTTGTCATTATAATCCTTACTTCTCCAGATTCCACAATAAAGAAAGAATCAGCCAAGTCACCCTGCGCAAGAAAAAAAATAAAGTGAGTAAAAAAAGTGTAACATTTCCCTTTTAGTTTCATGGTAACACCAAAATATTTGTAACCAGTGCCTTGAAGCTCCTTCTTTTGATACCTGCTGCAAAATAAATCACTTTTAATTTGAAAACCATACTCTAGACACATAACCTTCAAAATATCTATACAGAACTGACAGCAAGGCCTTTTCATGAAAAGACATAGCTGACTGTGACTTACACGAAAAGCAGAGAAAACCAACGTTGTGGAAGATTTTTAGGATCCTTACTACCATTTATCCCCTGCTGTGTTCCTCCCAAATTATTTCTCTTAGCAAGTTTCCAGTATAAAAAGCCTCCAGGGGCTATGTGAAAACCACTAATTGTCCTGCAGCAAGACCATCACAGTTGCCTATCACAAAGAATATACGTCTATCTTCTTGAAAAGTTGACCGTATTTTAACTTGAGTCCTCAGTGCTCCTCCTTGGAAGTGCATTTATAAAGTTTGAATTTCTAAGTATACTAAAAATTTTGACTTTTTTATTTATACCAACAAAGAGGGTTGGTCTTGAAAGTATCATAAGTGAAAAGTGAACTTTTGCAACAAAATAACCACCTCTTACATTTAAGATTCATAGATTTATTTTTTTTTATATATGAGAAAGAAAAATAAGGTTTAAAAGCATGCATTGTCTATAAATAACATGATTAGTGTTATCTATTATGAAAGAAAAACTAAAACTGGGAAGAAACTGTACCTGAGCAATGATTTGTTCTCCATCTTTGTACACTTTGGTACCAATCACATCAACCACTTTTAAACGCTCAGATACCTTAATTTAAAAAAAAAAAAAAAGTAAGAAATATTTGGTTAACATTATGATAGTATATATTTAGAAAGCCCTTTGATATTTCTTTTTGTGAATCTTTGCACAGCATAGTGTATCTTTATTTTTCTGGTTTGATTACCATTAAAAAAAGAAATGCTGAATAGTGTTCCAGAGGGTATATTACAGTTTTAACAGCTATTCTGATAAGCTTCCATTTTTGTTAGAAGCCTTCAAAAATTATGCTCAGAAAAGCACATATGTAAAAATATATGTAAAAATATAGCTGATAGATGAAAATAATTTTCAATTCCCTGAGTCATTGTTTAATTTTGTTGGCTATTATCTAGTAAAACTAAGCTTTGGGAAACTGAAAGTGAAGTTAATTTATGCTTTAAAATATGAATAATAATAATTTATTCCAAATTTAAAAAAACCGAAAATGTAGTTTTTCTCTGAAACAAAAGTATGCAAACTTCTATTGTGGAGACACTTTGAATGCCAAATTAAAAGTCCTCAAGAGCAGAATCTTATCAGATACCTCCAACACAGCCATTAAAATAATGCAATAGAAATCTTACTTCTAAAGATTTAAGGAATGGCAATGACTCAATAAAACTTTCATACATTCTTCTCTTTTTGGCATTGTTTTTTACAATGATTCTTCGGAATGTTACCCTATCCTGTAAACACAAAGAGAGAAAGAGAGTTTATTAACTGAAAATATGTGCTAGAAAATACTTTAGAACTGGCTGTATGTTATCAAATCACCAAGTTTTAGTCACTCAGTGTAGCTGTCAACCGAGCTGGCTTTTCTCTCCCTACTGTCATTTGAGAAAGATTCCTCTAGAGGTCAATCAGGAGTTCCTAAAGTTAACCTGAAAATCGCTATCAAAATCCCTGCAGGGTACATACCAAGCTCATGTACAGAGGGTAGAGTTTACAGCAGTAAACACACAGTGGGTAATTTAGGAGATTTAAGAGATCCTCAGTATTTAAATGTTTCATTTACAAAGTTTATTCAATACCCTGAGGTCCCATACAAATTGATATGTACTCAGAGAGGCTTCTAGGGTTTTGTAGAAACCAAAATACATGAGTCTGGGTCTTAGGTCACAGTCCACTTACTGCTGTTCCAGTAGAACAAGGCTCACTGCTGCCCTAAACAGCCCGATGGACATTCCTTAGGATTTGACTGTGAAAGTGAACCAGACAGATGGAAAAACTACACATATGGTGTTTTCTTCTCTTAACTTTGTGTGGCTGTGCCCTGGAGACAGGCAGAGGGAAAATGCACTGCAAGCCTTCACTGCCACAGGGGGCACTTAGTGGCCAACACAACACAATTCAATTTAAAGCCATTCTTACAGTGTCCTAAACGATCCCAAAAGTCACATGGATTAAGCTGGTGAACAACCACATGTTTCATTTCAATCCTGGAATCACTCATTAGATCAATATGTACATCTTGAAGATGATAGCCATCTCAGCTTACTTTCGGGGTAAACTCAATTACTCAATTACTCTTGTCAGAGATCACTGTCAGGTAGTGTAACACTAGTAAATAACCTCATATTGGAATTTTACTCTGGAAACAAAGGCATTTCCAATCAAGGTATATGGGAAAAAAATAATATGCAATTATCAGTGGTTTTCAAATTGGGAAATTGCAATTAAATTTTATTTATTTTTTTTAAAATCAGTGTTTTATTAAACTTCGGATTTTCACCTCTGGATTCTGGAAAATAATAGCATTGTGTTGGTATTTATCAGGATTTCTAGAATTAAACTTTCTAAAATCATATATATATATATGATTATATTATATTATAATAATAATATAATTATATATTATATTATATTATTACATATATATATATATTTTAATGCTAATATAGCATGCCAGTGAAATCTATATAAAATATATCTTTTTAAAAAATAGCTTAAAAGAAGTACTCTACTTACCAAACCCCAGATGGAACCAGGAGAGGTAGC